>NC_058519.1:281268415-281573311 GCF_904849725.1 Hordeum vulgare subsp. vulgare | reverse complement strand
GGAGTTCGACGAGGACGGTGGCAGACTATACGCGATGTATCCCGAGGATTAGAGGCACTTGGTCGTGATCGTGGGCCTAGCAAGGTGGGATAACATTAGCTTTTGTCATTTATCTTGTCCATAGTCGGACCCTGTTTTCCATTTGAATAATGTATGACTGTGTGACTCTGTAAAGTAGCTTGTCGCGAGTGTAAGCCAAATCTTATTACTCTTCCATCCATTATGTATTGCAATGTTTATCCTGCTTGCAAAACACTTAGATGCGTCCCTTTCCCCTTTTGAAGCCTCGCCCCCAAATAAGGAAAGCGCGGCCTCTTAGTCGTTACACTCCGATGGAGGTAAAAGCCTACGTCCTACTTTTAGTGTTACTGATGATGATCTCGATTACAAGGGTGCAAAATCACGAACCTAGCTCTGAAGGATTTCTTACTTGTACTTTCAATCATAGGGGTTCCCCTTTATATATAGGTTGAGGCCCTCAGATTACAATAGATTCCGGGTTGCATAGCAACGTGTGACGTAATCTAATTCCTAGTCATCTTGTCTCTCTCATAGGGAAACTACCTTGCGCCTTCTTTCATGAGCCGGCCTCCCAAATACTTTCCCTAGAGCCGGCCCACTTGTCAAGCCACCTCTTCGGCCTGAGGCTTCTAGGCTTCCATTCCTCGTGTAGCAACCATATTTATGAGCCGCCTCCTTTACAGTCAGGCCATCTTCCTCACAGGTCATTGATACGTCCATTTTGCATCATGCTTTCATGTTGATATTTATTGCTTTATGGGCTGTTATATTACTTGTGGTACCATATTTATGCCTTTTCTCTCTTATTTTGCAAGGTTTATTTGAAGTGGGAGAATTCACGCAACTGGAATTCTAGACTAGAAAAGGAGCAGATCTTAGTCCACTATTCTGCACATATCCAAATGGCCTGAAAAGTTACGTGGATTTTTTGGGATTATATAAAAAATATTGGGTGAAAGAAGTACCGGAGGGGGCTGCCAGGGCGTCACAAGCCCTGCCACCGCCCCCCTGGTGGCGGAGTGGGGGCTTGTGGGCTCCCTGATGGGCCACTAGCCCCCCTCTTTTGCTATATGAAGGGTCTTGGTCCAGAAAAAAAAATCATTCGGGAGCTTTTTCGTGGTTTCGCCGCCGCCACGAGGTAGAACTTGAGCAGATCCAATCTAGAGCTCCGGCAGGACGATCCTGCCGGGGAAACTTCCCTCCCGGAGGGGGAAATGGTCACCATCGTCATCACCAACACTCCTCTCGTCGAAGGGGAGGCATCTTCATCAACATCTTTATCAGCACCATATCCTCGCCAATCCCTAGTTCATCTCTAGTAACCAATCTTCGTCTCGCAACTCCGACTGGTACTTGTAAGGTTGCTAGTAGTGTTGATTACTCTTTGTAGTTGATGCTATTTGGATTACTTGGTGGAAGAGTTTATGTTCAGATCCTTGATTCTATTCATTAAACCTCTGATCATGATTATTACTATGTTTTGTGAGTAGTTACTTTTGTTCCTGAGGACATGGGATAAGTCATGTTAATAATAGCATGTGAATTTGATATTCGTTCGGTATTTTGATATGTTGTATGTTGTCTTTTCCTCTAGTGGTGTTATGTGAATGTCGACTACATAACACTTCACCCTATTTGGGCCTAGAGGAAGGCATTAGGAAGTAGTAAGTAGATGATGGGTTGCTGGAGTGACAGAAGCTTAAACCCCAGTCTATGCGTTGCTTCGTGAGGGGCTGATTTGGATCCACTAGTTTAATGCTATGGTTAGACTTTGTCTTAATTCGAGGTTAATCATAAGTGGGATTCTTGTCCAAGTAAGTGCAGTACCCAAGCGCCGGTCCACCCACATATCAAACTATCAAAGTAACAAACGCGAATCATATGAACATGATGAAACTAGCATGACAGAAATTCCCGTGTGTCCTCGGGAGCGTTTATCCTCTATAAGACTTTGTTTAGGCTTGTCCCTTGCTACAAAAGGGATTGGGCCACTTGCTGCACAGTTGCTACTACTTGTTACTTGTTACTTTTTTTCTTGCTACGTTTCACCTCGCTACACAATCACTTGTTACCGCTACTTTCAGTGCTTGCAGTTATTACCTTGCTGAAATCCGTTTATCAGAGCCTTCTGCTCCATGTTGGGTTCAACACTCTTACTTATAGAAAGGACTATGATTGATCCCCTATACTTGTGGGTCATCAAGACTCTTTTCTAGCGCCGTTGCCGGGGAGTGAAGTGCCTTTGGTAAGTGGAAATTGGTAAGGAAACATTTTGTACTCTGCTGAAATTTATTGTCACTTGTCACTATGGAAACTGTTCCTTTGAGGAGTTTGTTCGGGGTATCTTCACCACGAACGGAAGCACGAGGAGTTGTTCCTCAACCTGAGGTATCTACTGAAAATATCTTTTATGAAATTCCTTCGGGTATGCTTGAGAAACTGCTGGCTAATCCTTTTACAGGAGATGGATCTTCACATCCAGACTTGCATCTAATCTATGTAGATGAAGTTTGTGGTTTATTTAAGCTTGCAGGTTTGCCCGAGGATGAGGTAAAGAAGAAATTATTTCCTTTATCTTTGAAGGATAAGGCGTTGACATGGTATAGGCTATGTGATGATACTGGATCATGGGGCTACAATCGGTTGAAATTGGAATTTCATCAAAAGTTCTATCCTATGCATTTAGTACATCGTGATCGAAACTTTATTTATAACTTTTGGCCTCTTGACAGGGAAAGCATAGCTCAAGCTTGGGGGAGGCTTAAATCAATGCTATATTCATGTCCCAATCATGAGCTCTTGAGAGAAATCATCACTCAAAACTTTTATGCTCGGCTTTCTCATGAAGATCGTACCATGCTTGACACTTCTTGTACCGGCTCTTTTATGAAGAAGGATAATGATCACAAGTGGAATTTATTGGAAAGAATCAAACGCAACTCTGAAGATTGGGAGCTCGAGGATGGTAAGGAGTCAGGTATGAATTTCAAGTTTGATTGCGTTAAATCTTTTGTTGAGACAAACACTTCTAGAGATTTTAGCGCTAAGTATGGACTTGACTCTGAGATAGTAGCTTCTATATGTGAATCTTTTGCTGCTCATGTTGATCTTCCCAAAGAGAATTGGTTTAAATATCATCCTCCCGTAGAAAGCAACATAGCCAAAACCTATCTAGTTGAGGAGAAAGTCATTGCTTTTAGTGATCCTGTTGTTCCTTGTCCTTACATTGAGAAACCACCATACCCTGCTAGGATAACGGATTATTCTAAAGCTCCAACTATGATACGTAGGGGTTACATTAGACCACTTGCACCCCGTGAGGAGATTACAGTTGAACCTAGTGTTGCTATTATCAAAGATCTCTTAGCCGAAGACATAGATGGGCATGTTATCAAATTCTGTGAGGACTCCGCTAGAATTGCTAAACCTCACGCGGAAGACAAACACGGACCTGTAGTTGGCCTGCCCGTTGTTTTTGTCAAGATAGGAGATCACTCTTACCATGGTTTATGTGATATGGGAGCTAGTGTTAGTGCAATACCCCGTTCTCTATATGATGAAATCAAAGATGAGATTGCACCTGCTGAGATAGAACCCATTGATGTCACTATTACGCTAGCTAATAGAGACACTATCTGCCCTCTCGGAATTGTGAGAGACGTAGAAGTCCTGTGTGGTAAGACGAAGTATCCTACTGATTTCCTCGTCCTTGGTACTGCACAAGATAGCTTTTGTCCCATCATATTTGGTAGACCCTTTCTCAACACTGTCAATGCTCACATTGATTGCATTAAGCACACCGTCACAGTTAGTTTCGAGGGTGTGTCTCATGAATTTAACTTCTCCAAGTTTGGAAGACAACCCCATGAAACAGAGTCGTCTGGTAGGGATGAAATCATTGCTCTTGCCTCTATTGCCGTACCTCCTACGGATCCTTTAGAGCAATACTCCTTGAGCATGAAAATGATATGCATATGAAGGAGAGAGATGAGATAGATAAAATTGTCTTAGAACAATATCCTATTCTCAAGAATAATCTGCCTGTTGAACTGCTTGGGGATCCTCCCCCACCAAAGGGTGATCCTGTGTTCGAGCTTAAACAGTTGCCTGATACTCTTAAGTATACCTATCTTGATGAGAAGGAGATATATCCTGTCATTATTAATGCCCTCCTTTCATAGCACGAAGAGAATAAGTTACCAATAACTCTGAGGAAGCCCCGTGCTGCTATTGGATATACTCTTGATGATCTTAAGGGTATTAGTCCTACTCTATGTCAGCACAAGATTAAACCGATCCTGACTTTAAACCAGTTGCTGATCATCAAAGGAGATTAAATCCTAAGATGAAAGAGGTCGTTAGAAAAGAAATATTAAAGCTTCTGGAAGCAGGAATCATTTATCCTGTTGCTCATAGTGATTGGGTAAGTCCAGTACATTGCGTACATAAGAAGGGGGGTATCACCGTTGTTCCTAATGATAAGGATGAACTAATCCCACAAAGGATTATTACCGGCTATAGGATGGTGGTAGACTTCCGGAAACTGAACAAGGCAACCAGGAAAGATCATTACCTTTGTCGTTTATCGACCAAATGCTAGAAAGGCTATCAAGACACACACACTTCTGCTTTCTAGACGGTTATTCAGGTTTCTCGCAAATACCTATTGCACAATATGATCAAGAGAAAACCACTTTCGCCTGCCCTTTCGGTACCTTTGCTTATAGATGTATGCCTTTTGGCTTATGCAATGCACCTGCCACCTTCCAAAGATGTATGCTGGCTATATTCTCTGACTTTTGTGAATATATTGTCAAGGTTTTCATGGATGACTTCTCCGTTTACGGGTCTTCCTTTGATGATTGCCTCAGCAACCTTGATCGAGTCTTACAGAGATGCGAAGATACCAACCTCGTCTTGAGTTGCGAGAAGTGCCACTTTATGGTTAATGAAGGTATCGTCTTAGGACACAAAACTTCTGAAAGAGGCATTGAAGTTGATAAGGCTAAGGTTGATGCAATTAATAAAATGCCTTTCCCCACAGATATCAGAGGTATACGAAGTTTCCTAGGTCATGCTGGTTTCTATAGAAGGTTCATTAAAGACTTCTCTAAGATTTCTATGCCTCTTACCAACCTCTTGCAGAAGGATGTTCCTTTTGTTTTTGATGAGGATTGTGAGGAAGCCTTTGAAATACTTAAGAAGGCTTTGATAACTGCACCTATTGTTCAACCACCTGACTGGAACTTTCCCTTTGAAATCATGTGCGATGCTAATGATTATGCTGTTGGTGTTGTTCTAGGACAAAGAGTTGACAAGAAGTTGAATGTTATTCACTACGCCAGTAAAACTCTAGATAGTGCCCAAAGAAACTATGCCACTACGGAGAAGGAATTTTTAGCAGTCGTATTTGCATGTGAAAAGTTCTGATCTTATATAGTTGACTCAAAAAGTCACTATTCACTCTGATCATGCTGCTATTAAGTACCTTATGGAGAAGAAGGACGCTAAGCCTAGACTGATCAGATGGGTTCTCCTGCTACAGGAATTTGATTTGCACGTCGATGACCAAAAGGGTGCTGATAATCGTGTAGCAGATAACTTGTCTAGGCTAGAGAATGTCCTTGATGACCCACTACCTATTGATGACAGCTTTCCTGATGATCAACTAATTGTCATCCGCACTTCACATAGTGCACTGTGGTATGCCAATTATGCAAACTATATCGTAGCCAAATAGATACCACCTAATTTCACCTATCAGCAAAAGAAGAAATTCTTCTTTGATTTGAGACACTACTTTTGGGATGATCCTCACCTTTATAAGGAAGGAGTAGATGGTGTTATTAGACGTTGTGTGCCTGAACATGAACACGGACAGATCTTGCATAAGTGTCATTCCGAAGCTTACGGAGGACACCACGGTGGAGATAGAACTGCCCATAAGGTATTGCAATCAGGTTTCTATTGGCCCACTCTCTTCAAGGATGCCCGTAAGTTTGTCTTGTCTTGTGACGGATGCCAAAGAATAGGGAATATCAGTAAGCGTCAGGAAATGCCTATGAACTATTCACTTATCATTGAACTATTTGATGTCTGGGGCTTTGATTATATGGGACCCTTCCCGAGTTCCAATGGGTACACTCACATCTTACTTGTTGTGGATTATGTTACTAAGTGGGTAGAGGCTATCCCCACTAAAAATGTTGATCACCACACCTCTATTAAGATGCTTAAAGAATTCATATTCCCAAGATTTGGAGTCACTAGATACTTGATGACTGATGGCGGTTCACACTTCAATCATGGTGTTTTCCGCAAGATGCTAGCTAAGTTTGATGTCAACCATAGAGTTGCATCTCCTTATCATCCTCAGTCTAGTGGTCAAGTGGAGTTGAGTAATAGGGAGATCAAGTTGACCCTACAAAATACCGTCAATAGATCTCGAAAGAATTGGTCTAGCAAACTTGACGATGCACTATGGGCTTATAGGACTGCTTATAAGAATCCCATGGGCATGTCACCGTATAAAATGGTTTACGGTAAAGCCTGTCATTTACCTCTTGAGATGGAACACAAAGCTTATTGGGCAATCAAAGAGCTCAACTTTGATTTCAAACTTGCCGGTGAGAAGCGGTTGTTTGATATCAGCTCGTTAGATGAATGGAGAGCCCAGGCATATGAGAATGCCAAGTTGTTCAAGGAAAAGGTTAAGAGATGGCACGACAAACGAATACAAAAACGACAGTTCAATGTAGGTGATTATGTCCTTCTATACAATTCTCGTTTGACATTCTTTGCAGGCAAGCTTCTCTCTAAATGGGAAAGTCCCTATGTTATCGAGGAAGTATATCGTTCCGGTGCCATGAAAATCAATAACACGGAAGGAAATTTTCCTAGAATGGTAAATGGGCAAAGAATCAAGCATTACATCTCTGGTACTCCCATAAATGTTGAGACCAATATCATCAATGTCATAACTCTAGAGGAGTACATAAGCGATGTTTATCAGCCTGTTTCAGACCCTGAAAACGAAGATGTATCTGTTTCGGTAAGAAATTGGACTCCGATGCTCTTCCAATAGGAAATTTCCTCCGTTTCGGAATTTTTGGATGGCAAGCCCTACCACCGCCCCTACCCCCTGGTGGCGGATGGCAAGCTTGTGGGCACCTCGTGTGCCTCCCGGACGCCGTTTTCTTGCGGAGCACTCCTTCTGGTCCAGAAAAAATCAATATATAGTCGCCCAAAGGTTTTGATCTCCGTATCGTGAAGTCTTCCTCTGTTTTCGTTTCGAGCCTGTTCCTGTCGCAGATCTAGGTCAAGATGTCTTCTCCGGATTCAGAGGGGGAGAGCTATGTGGCTGACTACCTTGCTAACCCTAAGGTCTATGGTGACTTGGAACCATATGGCTGGACAACAGATGAGGAAGAAGACTATGAGCCCAAAGGGAAGGGATAAACGAGTTCCGATGAAGAGGAGGCTCCTCTACCTCAAACTGCAAACACCCATGTGGAGTTCAAGAAGTCAAGCCTCCCTCACCATAGGAAGAATCCTAACACCTTGTTTATCCCTTCTCGTTTCTTGCAGGAGAGTAAGCAGGAACTTTGCCATAGAGTGTTGAAACTTGAGGGAGAAAATGATGATCTAAGGGAGCAGAACTTTTTGCTCAAGTGGAAATTAGACAAGCTCAAGACTGCTCCAACAACACCACCACCACCATCGAAGGAAGACAACTAAGCATTGGTATGGGCAATCCCCTTGGCTTCTACCAAGCATGGGGGAGTTGCCCTGGTATCATATCACCTTTATATCTTTTGCTTTTACCTTTGTTTTAGTTCTTTCCTTTTCAGTTTTTTATTTCTTATCTTAGAGGAATAAGTCTTTAGTGTTTAGTTTGAGTCTTTTGCTTTTGTCTCTCCCCCGATATATTCGAGCTTACGAGCTATATAATAAAGAGTATCTTAGTTAAGGGCTTTGCTTTGAGCCATGATCAAAAGTATGAAAAGAACGATAGCATGAAAAGATCATGAGACGATATTATGGAAAGTGATAACTTCACTTATGACACGTATGATGATTTAAACTTATTGAGAATAAAACAACATAGACCTCAGTCATTGTTGCAATTAATAAGAAGTAATAAGGAAAGAGAGGTTCACATATAAATATATCATCTTAGACACATTTTACAATTGTGAGCACTCACCAAACTATTACATGCTTAGGAGTAGATGTTGGACAAGGAAGACAACATAATGAATTGTGTTTGCTTGGTTCCAAACAATGTTATATGATTAGAGATCCCTTAGCATGTGACGATTGCTTCCACCTCATATTAGCCAAAGCTCCTGCACCAAGTAGAGATACTACTTGTGCATCCATAAACCTCCAACCCAGTTTTGCCATGAGAGTCCACCATACCTACCTGTGGATTGAATAAGATCCTTCAAGTAAGTTGTCATGAGTGCAAGCAATAAAAATTGCTCTCTAATATGTATGATCCATTAGTGTGTGGAAAATAAGCTTTGTACGAACCTGTGATGAGGAAGACATAAAAGCGATAGACTGCATAATAAAGTTCTTTATCACAGGAGGCAATAAAAAGTGACGTTCCTCCGCACTAAGAGGACATGCATTCAAACCTCAAAAGTGAATGACAACCTCTGCTTCCCTCTGCGAAGGGCCTATCTTGTACCTTTACTTTTTACCCTTGTAAGAGTCATGGTGATCTTCACCAATTCCCTTTTTCTGCCTTTGTCTTGGCTACCGTCACATGTTTGGGAAAGATCTATATTCATATATCAACTTGGAGTTGAGTACTTATGCTTTATTGTTGTTGACTTTACCCTTGAGGTAAACCGTTGGGAGGCAAAACTATAAGCCCCTATCTTCCTGTGTGTCCAGCTAAAACTTCGACACCATGAGTACCAAGTGAGTTGTAACAATTGTGGAAAACAAAAGAGATGATTGAGTATGTGGGTTTGCCTTACAAGCTCTTATTTGACTCTTTCTGATGTTGTGATAAATTGCAATTGCTTCAATGACCATGGATTATTGTTAGTTACTTCTCGGTAAGGTTTTTGCTTCATGATTTGCTTTGTGAAGGAATTGTTACTTTCCCATAAGAATTTTTATGATGTATTGCTGTTCTATGTGTGATCATGATGCCCTCATGTCTGTATTATGTTTTTTCAACACCTTCGTCCCTAAACATGTGGACATGTCTATGGAGCTTGGTTTTTGCTTGAGGACAAGCGAGGTCTAAGCTTGGGGGAGTTGATACGTCCATTTTGCATCATGCTTTCATGTTGATATTTATTGCTTTATGGGCTGTTATATTACTTGTGGTACCATATTTATGTCGTTTCTCTCTTATTTTGCAAGGTTTATTTGAAGAGGGAGAATTCAGGTAGCTGGAATTCTGGACTGGAAAAGGAGCAAATCTTAGTCCACTATTCTGCACATCTCCAAATGCCCTGAAAAGTTACGTGGATTTTTTTGGGATTATATAAAAAATACTGGGCGAAAGAAGTACCGGAGGGGGGCTACCAGGGCGCCACAAGCCCTGCCACCGCTTGCGAGAGGGGTTAATCATTATTGGGATGCTTGTCCAAGTAAGGGCAGTACCCAAGCGTCAGTCCACCCACATATCAAACTATCAAAGTAACGAACGCGAATCATATGAACATGATGAAACTAGCATGACAGAAATTCCCGTGTGTCCTCGGGAGCGTTTTTCCTCCTATAAGACTTTGTTCAGGCTTGTCCCTTGCTACAAAAGGGATTGGGCCACTTTCTGCACCGTTGCTACTACTTGTTACTTGTTACTTTTTGCTTGCTACGTTTCACCTCGCTACACAATCACTTGTTACCGCTACTTTCAGTGCTTGCAGTTATTACCTTGCTGAAATCCGTTTATCAGAGCCTTCTGCTCCTCGTTGGGTTCGACACTCTTTCTTATCGAAAGGACTACGATTGATCCCATATACTTGTGGGTCATGAGTCATCCATGGGGTCCACCCCCAACATTAGCCCCCACTTTATCTTGGGTTTACCCATGTTAAACTCCATCCTGGAAATTAAATAAAACCTTAAATATAAAGTTAAACTTGTGTTTTGTCCTTAAGTCGACATTTCTGTTCATTCCATTTATTGTAGTTTTGTCCACGACAACATGGTGTCGGTTCATATTCCTTCATCCAGTACTTAGATTATTTTCGATCACTTACACCATGACGTCATCTTGCTCACCACTAATGCTTATATGTTATTATGGAGAATCTTTTTTGAAGAGTCGTCAAATCTGTTAAGGCGCGAGAATCAAGGTGACTTTGCAGCCGCTAATCACCATAACACCCTACGTTTTTGTCGTGTCGTTTTGGGTCCTCCTCCCTTATAAATAGACTCGCTTGGCTCCAGATTAACTTTGTACTCCATCTCCTTCCTCCCGCCTCTGAAGCGCTGCTCGAGCTTGCCCGAGTCCAAAACTGCTTAGTCGCAGCGCGCCATCGTCTTCTCCGAAGCTCCTCTCGATCATGCGCAGACATCAGAATGAAGAAAAGGAAGATCCCTGCATCTTCATCGTCTTGACTTTAGTAAGTCCCGTTACTACCATTAGGTTTCAAAAAAGTTCCTCGTAGTTCATGACGATTTTGTCGGAGTTCATGTTAATGATATTCGTAGATCAATAACTCTGTGTATTTTTAACAAATTAAGTTTTGGACTGATCTCCACTGCATTCTTGTAATACAATAGATCCAAAAAAAATTCCCACGAGATCCTGCAAATACCTTGTTTTCGGTACCTCTACTATTATTAGGATACTTTATATTTCTTTTTACTTGTTTATTAGATATGTTCATTCTCATGTCTTGGTAGAAAGTAGTTTATGCATATGAGAAAATCCTGCTAAGTCCTTTTAGCCTTGCTAAGTCCTTTTAGCCTCTATGTGCACCTTTAGCTGGCTCTTTGACATATACCGGCTTGTTTTATGATCTCAGCCTATAAAAGTACGACCTGGCTTGTCTCTGTCTTATTAGGCTATTTGTGTCTCTCTCCTGATTCTAGCGAGTTATATGACATTTCAACTTTTCCCTTTTTGCCCTTGCAGTTGAACTATGATGGCTCCAAAAACTAGCAAAGTCTGTGGCTGGGTCACATCACAAGAGCTTGTGCTTACTTTAGAAAACCTCGTCACTCAAGGTTTTTTGCCTACCCAAGATGGTTAGTTGGGGAGCACCTAAGGAAGAGTCTTCTCCTCAACCCGGCCAAGGGGGAGTTGTTGCTTTGATAGACCATAGGTTAAGAGGCTTCCGCCCCCCGGTTCAAAGTTCATCAGAGATCTTCTTTCATGGTTTTGTCACAGCAGATGTCCTAGCAATAGGACTAAGTCTAGGAGCCATCGCAACTAGGTGCTTGCTTTGATGGGGTTGATCGAGGGTTTACCCAAGTTTGGCCCTCCGATGGAGGTAAAAGCCTTTGTCCTGCTTTTTGTGTTATTGATGATAATCTCAATTACAAGGGTGCGGAATTGCTAAGCTAGCTCTTGAGGGTTTCTTCCCTCTTCTCCCTACCTCAGGGGCTCTCCTTTATATATAGGTTGAGGACCTAAGATTACAACAGAGATAGGGTCACACAACAACCCATGACTTAACATAATCCCTAGTCATCTTTGCTCTCTCATATGCAAACTACCTTGGACCTTCCTTCATAAGCCGACCTGTCAAATTATAGACCATGAGGCGGCCCACTTGTCAAGACACCTCTCCGCCCTAGGGCTTCTCGGCTTCCGTTGATGGTGTAATAACCATGTTTTATGAGCTGCTCACTTGATAGTCGGGTCATCTTCCTCGCAGGTTGTCTTGTGGGGTATAACCCCAACATTAGACCCCAGTTTAGCTTGGGTTTACCCATGTTAAACTCCATCCTGGAAATGAAAGAAAACCTTTACTATAAAGTTAAACTTGTGTTTTGTCGTTAAGCCGACATTTCCCTTCTCTCTATTGGTTGACGTTTTTCCAAATCAACATGGCGCCGAGCCATATTCCCTCATCCAGTACTTCATTTATTTTCGATGACTTCCACCATGACATCATCTCGCTGACCACTAATGATGGTATGCTATTATGGAAAATCTTTTTTGAAGAATCGTCAAATCTGGTTAGGCGCGAGAATCAAGTCGATTTTGCAGCCACTAATTACTCTAGGAGCCTATGTTTTTGTTGCGCCGTTTCTGGTCCTGCTCCCTTATAAATAGATCTATGAGTACCCTTTCTTCTTCCTCTCGCCCTCCTTCTAGCTCCACGAGCTCGCCGTAATCCAAATCACAAGAAGTGACTTAGCCGCGCCGCCCTTGTCATCGGAGCTTCTATACATCGCCCATGGTGTTCTCTAGGAGCACAACACCTCAAAACGTTCTCCTTCTTAAATCTTGTAGTAGCATTTCCTCCATTAGGTTTTTGGGCATTCTTCGTAGTCCATCGGGTTCATCGGAATTCATCATACGTCGGTCATAGATATAGTTGTCCCCATGGCCTCTTGTTAATAATGTGTATTTTTTCCTCCGCCGTGCTCCCGTAATAATATAGATCCATAATATTCTATCCATACATTTGCGCAAATGGTTTGCCTCGGGTACCTCCACCAATTCTTGGGGCTTTTACTATCTTTGTTGTATCTGTCAGATCTGTTCATCCTCCCGTCTTGGTAAAAAGTATTTTGTGCGTACGAGAAAATCTTGCTAAGTCCCTTTAGTTCCCGTTTCCACCTTTAGCCGTCTCCTTGACGCATACCGACTCATTTTATTACTTGAACCCATTGATACTCGGTCTGGCTTATTTGCTGCCTCGTCAAAATTGTTTCTGATTTTCTTTTGATTCTCGCGAATTATACACGTGTAAACGATCCAATTGTATGCTGGCCCATTCTTTCCATTTTTAATTTTGTAGTTGGTATGTGAGAATCGTAATGGCTCCCAAGACTACCAAAGCCTGTGGCTGGGTCAGATCTCAAGAGTCAATGCTCAAACTAGAAAACCTTGTAGCTCACGGTCTTTTGGTGACTCACTCTGGGATCAGCTGGTGAGCACCTTTAGAAGAGTCTTCCCCTCAACTCGCCTTAGGATAAGTTGTCGTGTTCATAGATCATTAACTCAGGGGTTTCCATGAGCCCGGGTCAAAGTTTTTCAGAGACTTGCTCCATTTTTTCAATCTTAGGCCACGGGATATTGGCCCTAACTCAATGATCAACATCTGCCAATTCCAAGTCATGTGTGATGTATATCTGTAAATCAAGCCAACCATCACCCTTTTTAAAAAGTTCTTTTATATCAACCATCAGACCGAAGTGAAGAACAACCCTAGTGTGGATCTTGGTGGAATTCCATCGAGAAGAGGAAAAATACCCCTTTCCTGAATCAAAATTGGTGAGTCATTCCAAGGGTTGGAACAAAAGTTGGTTTTATTGCAAGAACACTTCCCCTCAAGGCCAAAATCCTTTCTCAGGTTATAGAACGGAATTTCTTAGTGCCTGAGGTAATTTTCTGGGTGGTCAGCTCACGAGGAGAGGAAACAAATGGCTCTCACTCTTCTGAGATTGATGGCCTTGACTGCTCACGGCCTCACCAGAATAGACTTGATCTGGTGCTGGATAAGCTGGCGAATTCAGCCTCTTAATTTAAGAGGTGACTTGACGTGCATTTATACTGGTGAGACGGCATATGTTCAATGTTTTAGTGAAGAGAATCTGTCTGAAGGTGACATCTACAAGGCTGCCAAGATATTATTTGGCGACTCAGAAGAGAAGTGCAGTGTGATCGGGTTGGCTCCATTTTGTTTGACCAACCCGATTGCTCCGGTAAGTGTTCTTTAACTTTTACCTTTACTTTGTCACAATTCTCTGATTTATCGTACTCATTTTTCGGCTTGTATTACTTCTACATGCATAATCTGATTGGTGGAAAGCCAGAGCAAGGACTCGTATCCCCCCTCAGTCTGAGCAGACTGATGACCCGGCTAGGGGAGCCACATGGATGAAGAATCTGAGGTACAACCTGAATTGCTTGAACTTGTTCATGCCCCTTTCGAGAGTAACTCTGATGCAAGTCAAGCCGACAATGTTGATGTAATTTCGATCTGCCCGGACTCACCCGAACCATATATCCCAAAGAGTACGAGACAAGCTGTTAGGAACGTTAAGTTTTCAAACCCAAATGCTTACTTAGATACAAAATTTATTTTGAAGAAAAATCAACACACTGGCTAATCGAAATGCAAGACCTGGAGCAGCTCTCCGGAATTATCTGCCGACTTGTCTCTTGAGCCAGCCATCCACAAGCGGCGACTTGAGGTGCCTCATAGTCCAACTCTTTATCGCCAGCAAGCCATCCTTTTTAATAAACCACTCAGCCCTTCTTACTCAAATTATGAGGAATAATTGCCCTCTTCTAGCGAATCAACGATGACGCAACTACTTGCTTTCACCATTAATCGTGGGTAAGTGTTTATCTACTCGGGTTAATTTCCTTTTTAATCATTTGTCATTTTTTAACCGAATGTTTGCTTCCATGAGTGTAGATCCAATGCTTTTTGCAAGAAAATGGATGAACGAATCATCTTCTGCCGCCGAGGACTCCAATATTCAAGGTCTGCCAATGAATGAGCCAGTGATCCAAACTGCACCTACTAGTCAACATGGTCTAGATCTGAGGTCTCAGCCGGTTCATGTGGAGGAGACGGTTCATGCTGAAGAGTCAGTCATAATGGTTATGCCAGTTCAAGAAACAACTGTGGTAAATGACCTGGTCTCAAATGTTGACCTGACAAGTCCTCCTTGCCCTTGAAGTTCTGTGTTCAAGGTGGGTAGCACCACCCCATCAGCCGCCATGATGTATAAGGAAATAACCATTGTAGGAGAAGCTTTCAAGCCTCCTAAAACTTCAATTGTTTTGGCCAAGGTTCTCACCGAAGATGTACTGAAAACTTTGGAAAAAGGGAAGGCCAAACTCAAGCTCCCAGATGTTGCCAATCTTGATGTTTAGGACTTTCATCAACAATATCTGACCCGGCTATTTGAGAGACGGGTTACTGAGATGAATTTAGTTAACTGTTTGAAGCTAAAATATGAGATAAAGACATACCCTTTTCCTCTTTATCGTATATACTCTTATAGCCCCCAAGGGCCAGCTCAGTGTGATAAGTGATGAGTTGGCTCTTATTATAATTGTGAACTACCGGTAGCCCTGAAAGGGCTGGCTCATCTCTTTGAGATGGTAGGTCTTTCTATATTTTTTGAGAACCAATCGTAGCCCCCAAGGTCAGGGTCTTTACGATAATAATGAGTCGGTGCTTTTTCCTGAAATTTTTAAGATAAAAGTGCTGACTGTAGATCCCAAGGACCGGCTTATCTCTTTGGGATAGCCGAGTCTTTTTGCACTAAAACACTTGTCATTTCCAAACTGCAGAACATGATGAGTAGCCCCCAAGGTACAACTTATATCTTTTAAGATAGCCGCATCTTGCTATATTTTAGAAAACAAGTGACTTGCATTAGCCCCCAAGTGCCATGTAGAGTGCCTAGAAGTGCACGTGACTTATATTATTTTTTTGTTTTGTAGCCCCCAAGTGCCGCATTTTCTGCTTGCGGCAGCTCGAGAATTGTATACTTGTTCTCATGTCTTGGATATAGCATAGATTATACCTTCTTCCAAAAGTTTCAATATTTCCGTTCTTACCACTTGTTTCATCTTTAGATTTAACCGACGTTGGTGATCAACAACGGGTTTAGCATCAGGTTCCATATTAATCTTGTGTTGACATAGAGTGGGACTAATGCCCTTAAGATCATCAAGAGTATATCCAATAGCAGCTCGTTGCTTCCTTAGAACATTCAATAATATTTCTTCTTCATGTTCTGAAAGGTTAGCACTAATAATATCAGGATATATATTTTTCTCATAAAGATAAGAATATTTCAAAGTGTCTGGCAATTGCTTTAATTCAAACACAAGATCACCTTTATGTGGAGGGGGGCCTCCTAGAGTTTCCATAGGCAAATTGTGTTTAGGCATAGGTTGTTGTTCCAAAAAGATTCTATCTATTTCATTTCTTTCACGCATATGCAAATCATTTTCATGGTCTAGCAAATATTGTTCTAAAGCATCAGTAGGAGGTACAGCAATAGAAGAAAGACCAATAACTTCATCCTTACTAGGCAAATCTTTCTTATGCGGTTGTCTACTAAACTTGGAAAAGTTAAATTCATGAGATTCATCACCAAAGCTAACACCGACAGTTTGTTTATTACAATCTACTTTGGCATTGATGGTGTTCAAGAAAGGTCTACCAAAGATAATGGGACTAAATTCATCTTGTGGGGAGCCAAGAACAAGAAAATCAGTAGTGTATTTTATCTTCCCACACAAGACTTCAACATCTGTGAGAATCCCAATTGGTGATATAGTATCTCTATTGGCAAGTTTAATAGTAACATCTATGACTTTTATTTCAGCAGGTGCTATTTCATTATTAATTTCTTCATATAAGGAAAAAGGAATAGCACTCACAATAGCACCTAGGTCACATAACCCATGATAATAGTGATCTTGTATCTTAACTAAGACAACATGCATCCCAACAACTGGTCTATGTTTATCTTTTTTATCCGGTTTGGCAATTCTAGAAGCTTCATCACAGAAGTAAATAACATGCCCATCGATATTATGGACCAAGTGATCTTTAATCATAGTAACACTAGGTTCAACTCTAGTTTTTTCAGCTGGTTTGGGTGTTCTAGCATAACTTTTGTTAACCACATTTGAAGCTTTAGTATGTTCCTTCATCCTAACAGGGAAAGGTGATATTTCAATATAAGAAGTGAGAACAACTGGATAAACATTGTAAATGATAGTTTCTTCTTTAGATTTTACTGGTTATTTAATTTATTATTTAATAGGTGGGTGATATTAAAACCACTTCACCTTAGGGAGATCAACATGAGTAGCAAAATATTCACAAAAGGAAACTACTATCTCAGAGTCTAGTGCTAAACTTTTGAAAAGCATGGGTATTCATAAAAGATTTAACACAATCAAACTTAGGTTCAATACCTGACTTTTTACCTTCATCGAGTTCCCAATCTTCAGTGTTGTGTTTAATTATTTATAACAGATCCCACCGGAATTCAGTAGTCTTCTTCATAGAAGAACAAGTACAAGAAGTATCGAGCCTGGGATTAATCATTAGGAGAAAGCCAATCATAAAAATTATGAATAATAATTTCTCTTTAGAGCTCATGATTGGGGCATGAATATAATATTTACTTAAGCTTCCCACCAGCTAGATAGATAATTTCTCCTTCACGAGGCCAAAAATTATATATATAATTCCGATCACGATGAACTAGATGCATATGCTAAAACATTTGATGGAATTCCAATTTCAACTGATTCCAGTTCCAAGATCCAATATCATTGCATAGCCTATACCATGTCAATGCTTTTCCCTTCAAAGATAAAGGGAAACCTTATTCTTAACTTCATCTCCGGGTAAACCTGCAAGCTTAAACAATCCACAAATTTCATCCACATATATCAAGTGCATATCAGGATGTTCGGTTCCATCTCCTGCATAAGGATTAGCTAGCAGTTGTTCTACCATACCGGAAGGAATTTCATATTCAATATTTTCAGTAGGTGCAATAGGTTGAGGGTCAACTAATTGTGGTTCCGGTCGAGGTGAAGATACCCCGAACAAACCCCTCAAAGGATTGTTTTCCATAGTAGCAAGTGGCAATAAATTTCAGCACATAGTAATAATGTTTCATTACCAATTTCCACTGACCAAGAGCGCTTCACTCCCCGGCAAGCCATAAAATAGCCTTGATGACCCAAAAGTATATGGGGTCAATTGTAGCCTTTTTGATAAGTAGGAGTGTCGAACCCAACGAGGAGCAGAAGAAAATGACAAGTGGTTTTCAGCAAGGTAATGTATACAAGTGCTAAAATTGGAAGTAGCGGAGTAGTTTGATAGCAAGATAATTTGTAACGAGAAAGTAACGATAGTAGTAAAAAAAGTGCAGCAAGGTATCTCAATCCTTTTGAGGCAAAGGTCAGACCAAAACGGTCTCTTATGATAAGCAAAGTGTTCCTGAGTGTACACGGGAATTTCATCTAGTTACTTTCATCATGTTGGCTTAATTCGTACTACTTTGATAATTTGGTATGTGGTTGGACCGGTGCTTAGGTATTGTTCTTACTTGAATAAACCTCCTACTTATGATTAACCCTCTCGCAAGTATCCGCAACTACAAGAAAAGTATTAAACTTTTGGATCCAATCGGTCCCTTACGGAATAGCGCATAAACTAGGGTTTAAGCTTCTGTCACTCTCGCAACCCATCATCTAATATCTACTCCACAATGCATTCCCTTAGCCCCAAATATGGTAAAGTGTCATGTATTCGACGTTCACATGACACAACTAAGGGCATTATAACATACATATCATCAAAATATCGAACACATATCAAGTTCACATGATTACTTGCAACATGATTTGTCCCTCGACCTCAAGAACAAAAGTAACTACTCACAAATGATAATCATGATCAAGATCAAAGGGGTATTAATAGCATAATGGATCTGAACATATAATCTTCCACCAAGTAAACCATATAGTAATCAACTCCAAGATGTAATCAACAATACTAGTCACCCACAAGCACCAATCTATAGTTCCGGTACAAAGATTGAACACAAGAGATGAACTAGGGTTTGAGAGTAGTTGGTGGTGTTGAAGATCTTGATGAATATAGCCCTCCCCAAGATGGGAGAGTTGCTGGTGATGATGATGACTATGATTTCCTCCTCCGGGAGAGAAGTTCCCCTGGCGGAATCGCTCCGCCAAAGGGAAAAAGTGCTCCTGCCCAAGTTTCTCCTCGAGATGGCGGCGCTTCATCCCGAAAGTCCCTTCCCCCCTTTTTGTAGGTAAAAATGACTTATATACCAGAAGAGGGCACCAAAGGTGGGCCTGGGTGAGCACAACCCACCGGGGCGCACCTGGGATCCTTGGCTCGCCCAGGTGGGTTGTGCCCACCTGGTGGGCCCCCTCTGGTACTTATTTGCTCCAATATTCCTCAAATATTACATAACAATTCCTCATAAAGTTTCATCTCATTTGGATTTGTGTAGAATAGGTAGCCTGGAGTAGCTTTTTCAGGTCAAGATTTCTAACAGCCAGGATTCTCCCCCTTTGTGTATACCTTGCATATTACGAGAGAAAAGGCATTAGAATTACTCCAAAAAGCATTATTATACAATAAAACAACATTAATAATAGTAGGAAAACATGATGCAAAATGGACGTATTAGGCACTTGGAAGATAATTTAATTGATGAAGGAAATTGGCGGGAGGGTGGGGAAAATTAAAGAAAACTTGGGATGGTTGAAACAAACTCCAGAAATAAATAAGAGGATTGACCTTGCAACTATTGGAAAGGAGTGAAACATCTTAAAGAGAAGCACTTCGGATGGATAAGACTTGACATGACAATTTGATTGAGCAAAGGATTAGGATCCAAAGATAAATATGAGAACACCAATTAGAAAAGATATGAAATCACCACTTGACATCGAGGAAACTCGAATTATCATACTCCAATAAAACAAAGGATGACACTTGCAAATAAACCGGAAACAACTACATAGCCCATTTGCATTTGCTGGAAGGATAATCCTAGGTAACTACTTGAATTCCCAACTCCCAAAATCTTTCGGTTATGCAAACGGGTCCATGAATACAAAGAGCAAAACCTCATACAACTCATGGCATGATACTATGCTCCAATATATTAGATGTGTCAACACATAGCTAGAGGTCTCGAAAACCATATACCTCAAACCCTCGTAATCACAACAATACTAAATATGGAAGTACATCTCGACGCTCTCCCCATTACTGGGTGATGCCAAACTCCTCTTGCCACAAAGAATATTAATGAAATTTCGAAGATCCTCGTCGTGAGATACTAAGGAAACAGAATGATAGCGATTTGTCGAGAACCCCTTGGAGCTCTACTCCTCGGAAACAGGAGGCACCAAGTACAGAATCCCACCATAGAGGTTCCTAAATACCCACGTGATCCTAAAAAAATTTGAGCAAGAAGAGGGGTAGAATTAAAATTCCTATGTCAAGATCCCTCATGAGAGCATAGAAGAGGAGTAAAAAGAATCCTACTCTCCGATATATAACTAGACTCAAAGTAGTTTTTCACTAGACTCAACTCGGCCAAGTTAGATCAATCAAGGGGGCTCCTAGGCCGGTACTGCTCTGTTACCAACTTGCAAACCCAAGATGTTGTCCTATCCTTATTTTGGCTCGAGGGCCTCCATAGGGATAGAAGGTCATATCGCTGTTTCGCGAGAATGGATGTAAAGAGGAGATTATTATATGGAATTGGCTTACACTCGCCACAGGCTACATCATGATCATCTCAATACAAAAATATATTAAATCACCATATTGAAGAGCAGGGTTCGGCTACGGACGAAATCAAACGATAAAAGCGACATCAATATATGTCTTCAATGGATCTATACTTTATGAAGTATTCATGCCATGTTTGCCTATGTTTGCAATACTTTTATATGGTTTGATGCACTGTATATGATTTACTGAGAACTAACCCGGAATGATGTTGTTTTCAGCAGAATTAACATGGTTTTGTTTTTGTGCAGAAAATGGAAGTTCTCGGCATCGCCCAATTTTTTAATAATTGTTTCTGGAGGAAATAAACAATATTGGATCGAGGAACCACTGGAGGGGAGCCACCTGTGGGCCACGAGCCAACACGGCACGACTCCCGAGTCCGCACCCTGATGGCTTATGGGCCCATGTGGCTTCGTTTGGCATGATTCCAGTGCTGAAAAATCCTCTATATACCAGAAAGACAAAAAATAAAGTTAGAACTTATGCTCCGCCACATAACTCTTTGTATCAATGAAAAACCCATCTGGAGCCTTTCCAACACCCTGCGGGAGAGGGGAAATTATCTCCGATGACCATCTTCATCATCTCGGCATAGGCCATGATGAGGAGGGAGTAGTTCACCCTTGGGGATGAGGGTATGTACGAGTAGGTATGTGTTCAATCTCTCCCTCTCTCGTGTATTTGAGAGGGCACTATCTTGATGTATCACGGGACATGTTAATCTAGTTGGATCATATGATGTTATTCCGTTGCTACCTTCTTGTGATGAATTGAGTTTTTCCCTTTAAGATCTCATTATGTTAGATTGAATAATTTGGCTTGATAACACTTGATGTATGTCTTGCATGCAGATACCCATAGTGACATTGGGGTATTCAAGTGATTCACTTGATATATGTTATTTCATCAACTTGCGGATTCCGATGTCCTTGGGGATCTATGCATAGGGGTTGATTGCATGTTTTCATTCTATGTTCTCTCATAGAAATCCTGGGTACTCCTCGAAGTTCTTTGTGTTGGATTAAATATGACAAATCTTCATTTTCTTGATGCATGTCACATAATTTAACCACGAATATTTGAGGTGACATTGGAGTATCTAGGTGACATTAGGGTTTATTAATATGTATCATGGGTGTTATTCTAGTACGAACTCTAGGGATGTGTGTGACACTTTTAGGAATAACTCAAAAGATTGATCAGAAAGAATAACTTTGAGGTGGTTCTACTACCTTCACCAATTTCATCTTATTGTTCTCCACTACCTAGGAACCTTGGAGTGATTCGTTGTTGCACGTTGAGGGATGATCATATGATTCTATTATGTTAGCATTATTGAGAGATTGTACTACTATAAGTATGAACCCTAGGCTTTATTCCCAAGCATTTATACATCATTTTGCTCGCTATTTTACACTTGAGACCTTGATGTCTTTATATTTTCATATTACAAAAACCTATATCTACTATCCATACTACACTTGTATCACCATCTCTTCGCCGAACTAGTGCACCTATACAATTTGCCATTGCATTGGGTGCGTTGGGGACACAAGAGATTTTTGTATTTCATTGCAGGGTTGTTATACAGAGACCATCTTCATCCTACACCTCCCACGGATTGATAAACCTTAGGTCATCCACTCGAGGCAAAAGTTCTACTGTCCTAAAAAACTCCGCGCTTGGAGACCCAACATAGTCACATCCATCCTTGCTAATCCCAGGTTGCCGGTCTGGAACCCATCATACATCGGCGAGGAAGAAGAAGAAGAACTCCAAATCGAACAAGCATCGCTCTCATGGCAAAGCATCACTTTACCTGTACCTGCAACCTTTGTTGTAGTAATCTGTGAGCCACATTGACTCAAAAATCTCATTTCCAAAGTTATCAAAACTAGCAAAGCTTAATCGGTGAGGTATGGTTAACTGGAGAGGCTGCAGCAAGCACTAAGCATTTATTTCACTAGCTAACTTAAGAGTACGGGAATAAGAAGAGTGATCTACACATGGATGGACGTAAACTAATAATGATCAAGAAGTGATCCTGAACACCTACTTACGAGTCAAACATAACCCCACTATGTTCCCTTCTTCTTTCAAACGTCACAAGAAGAGACGGGCATGGTTATACACACGATTGGTGTATTTTATTTGAGTTTAGTTCAAGTTTATTATGGCCGGGTGTTAAACAAATCTCCAAGTTGCCACATAAACACGAGCACAACTTTCATAAAGATTTAACCCTACAGGGGTGCTCCAACTCATCCATCACAGACTAGCCACGAACTGCATGGAAAACCTCAACCATGGAAAACCCGTAGTATCGTCGAAATCGCGGTGGAAAACCACAACCTTGAGATAGCCCAAAGTATCCTCGGAATCATGGTGCACAAGATGTTCAAGAAAGGTAAACAAATCCAGAAAGGCCGCCCGACATGCCGACAAACCCAATAGGAGCCATGTATCTTGTTCTTTGGGAACAACCAGATGAGCTAGCCGTTGGTTTGTCTAAGACCCTGGGTGACCAGGGGGCGCTGTACACCGCTCAGTTTGGACCAACACTCATGAGGAGCATTGGCCCGGGTTGTTGGTTAATTCTCCCCGGGTGTCGGTGGGTCCCTATGCATTTTCATTAGTTATTAGGCAAATGTAGTACCAATGTTGGGCCTTGCCAGAAGAGTTTTACCCCAAAATGAAAATGTAGGGGTTCCCCATAACAACCCCAAGCATGTTAGGAGCACTCAATATGGAACATAACACCCGTACACACTCGTAACTAGTGCGCCAAAGGTGGAAGAAAACACCGAGAAAAATGCCAAGGAATCCACCATTTACCAAGTATATATGTGCATTAAATTAAATAGTAATAATATTGTGACATCCCAAGATATCCATGTTATCACATGGAATAGCCTGCAGCTGCAATCAACAATGCTATAACAAGGCCTGATCAAGCGGTAACATAGCCAAACAATGGTTTGCCAGGATGTAGAGGGGTTAGAGGCTTTTCATGGCAATGTTGGGAGGCTTGACATTCAAGTGGTAGGTATCGTGAAATACCGATAGATTCGAGACAACTAGCATAGTAATGATAGTACTGGTATCTAGCGAAATGGTCATCTTGCGTGAGATGTCGCTTGGAAGAAGAATGAATCCGTGAAGTAGTGTAACGGGCGTAGTCGAACGAATCCTCACACCTCAGATCGGTTTTGGAACTCAACCGAGAAGAATCAACCCGGAAACAAACAATGAACACACGATAAGGACCACAACATATTCATGACATGATGCACAATCAATTATGATGCATGTCCATTTATTTATGCATGATATGGCAAAGGTGAACAATCAACTTCTACACATTAATTGAAGCTCAATATGCAGTGAGTTGCATATTGATGAAACTCTACATTGAAATCATTTAATTCACTCTTGTTTATTTACATGGCAAGCTTAAATGTTGTTAAACAAGACAAGAGGTGAAGCTTAAATAAACTATCCATCTAGGCATTTGAAATGAGGTCGGATACAACTTATAACATTTCCGAAATGACCCGTTAATTTTGAAATTGTTCCAGATCTAAACTAACCATATTTTATATTTATTAAACTGGGAAAGAAAACGAATCGTGTGATTCTACACATCATTCTAGGCTATTTATAGATATAGATCATGTAAAATGGAGGTATGGTCTAAAAGATATGACCAACGCAAGATAATATGCCATGAATGCAAAATGCATGCAATCAACAAACGCAATATGTTACATCAAGGATGCAACAAGATATTACGAAGCTACATGAAATTCTATGCAAGTTTCATATATGGCATGTTCAAACCGGAGCAACGGTTCAACAATTATATCCAACACAAGTTATAGTGATAATCTGTCCAAAACAACATGGCATTTTGCAAACATCAAATAAACAAGCTAGAGGGATCTAAAATGCACAAATTAGACATGGGGAAGTAGTTGACATGATGCACACAAGTTCATTTCATAACAACTAATTGAATAGAAGCATGTATCACTAGGAAATGAGCTCACAAAATGGCTACTTGAACACAATTTCAGACTTGGTGAAAATAACAGTTTTTAACAGAGCAGTTTTATTAAAAAAGGTATATTGATAGCAAGAAAACATGTGCTACAGGACTTATAAGGACACGAAAATCTACACCATTGTATTGGGCATGATGCGCTAAAAATAACTCCACGAGAGCAACATCAAACAATTCACACAATCATGGCTAGCATCCACCCAACATGGCAATTTGAACTACGTAGTTTCTCAGACTTCAAAAATTTAAGATGGTGCAAGGGACGTAAGTTTTATCGGATTGACATGTTTGACCCCAAAATCAACTAGGATTGAAAACCTATACTTGAAATATAATGGACCAAACTAAGAAAAGATAACATTATTTACTATTCACTCCATTGGACCAACCACAAAGGGGTTGTAGATTAATGCCTATTCACATGGAAACATAGCAACAAAATATAGCAGATTCCAGACTTAGAATTATTTTGGAACCTCAAAACAGCAATATTTATGGCTATCTCACACGATGAAAACTACAACTAAACATGGTATTAATGGCATGGCAAACCTACTAACAACAATTATACTTGGCATACTACAACTTGCTCCATTGGCACACATTCAAAAGAGGCGTGGTTTGCTTAATTCTAGCTTTGCAAAATGAAACTTAACATTAACAGGTCATCACTTTTAACATGATAACACATTTGGAGCAACCTATTGAGATGATAGAAAAGATTTACATGGCAACCAGGGGCATGGCATCGAAGTAGACATCAAATGGAACAAATCTCAAGAAGGTAGCACATGCAAAAGACCTACGTATTAGATGTAATCATCCACACAAGTTTGAATAAAATATCAGTTTTGCAACTATGAAGGGATGCATTTTTTCAACAGGGATTTAGTCATGTTGTTAAATTTTAATATGTATGCAAATGCTTCCATCACGTAGAGCATGAAGAGTAAAACATATTTAATATAAAGTTTATTTAGTTCGGAGCAATGGTTATTATGTGATGAAATAGTTCATTTAACTTGTCATTGATGCAAAATAATGCAAACCACATGTTTAACATTTTGAACATGGATGAAAGTTATTATTAATCCCCACAAAATTCTAATTATTGTACATATATTAAGTTTTTACATGCCATGCACGGTTTGAGAGTTATTAAAGGCATGATGTGTAGGATTTTCTCTGCGAATCCATAATTCACCCAATAATTGGACAAATTCGCAAAACCTAAAAAACTATACGGACCAAACCTACAGTGATGCAACATAGTAAATCTCGCCCATGGCAAGGAACTCACGTGCCTCGGTGCTCACCTAATGGGCCAAGGGCCAAGCCGGTGACACGACTGGGCTCCCCGAGCAGGCCGACTCTAGCGCGGATGGGCCTGGGAAGGGGAGCTGGGCCATGGGATCTGGCGGCAGCCCACGCGGGTGCGAGCCGCTGGAGGTAAGTGTGCTCGAGCAGGAGGCTCCTGTCGTCATCCCCGTAGGAGAAGAACATAGCAACGACTCGCGGCGGGGCGACGCTAAAGCAACTCCGGGAGGAGCGCATCAACATGGAACAGGAAGGGGACATAGGGATCCGGTGGATCCGGTCGGTGGGCGGCTAGATCGGGGCTTGGCGAGGTCGGCGGCGCAAGATTCGGCGGCATGGCCTTGGGCTCCTCCATGGTGATTTCCTAAGGACAAAGAGATGGGGAGGTCGGGGATTAAGGAGATAGGTGACGGAGGAGATATGGGGTGCAGGGTATTACCTGGCCGAGAGCGGCTCGTCACCGGTGGCTGACATCGGCGGTCGGCTGGCTCAGCGCATCGGGCTATGGGGGCTTCTGGGATGATATCTCTACGGGCGCTGCAGGTGGAGCTCGGGGGCACGCGCGGGCTGCAGCAGCTGGATCGGGGCCCGGGCGGTCCCTGGATGGGCTTCTGTGGGCTTCAACCGCTCGAGGTGGGATACAAGAGGAGAGAGGTGGTGGCTCGCTGTTGGGGTGGCATGGAAATCGAGGAAGCTAGGCTAGTGTTTCCAGTTTAGGTAGGATCTGTGTAGAAGGGGAGGGCTAGTCTAGGAAATTTTGCACCGTTTCGATGCCTTCGATTGCGATCGGACAACTCCGGTCGCAGGGATGTGTTAGGTGGGCTAGGTGGCATGTGTAGATTGGTTGGGCTAAGAGAAGAGATGGAAGTTGTGGCTCGTGACATGTTTTTAAATCCGAAAATGTGTGCAGTTTAAACCGACTATAGTGTCGCTATTTGTTTAACAACCCGGGTATCAAATGGACAACGAATGCAACGAAATTTGGCAGGCGGTGTGCCTACACTATATTAAGACCGCTCACCAAGTTCCAACCCATTCCAAGAAATTTTTATATGCACTTTTTAAAACAATATTTTTACGATGACGCGGGCTCGTGCGAGTGTCGTTGGTGTGACAGCCCAAGACCGACGCTCCAGAAGATTCCCCATTTATTTCGTTGATGTCGTGCGATGAGATTGTGTGTCGCATTCATCATCACATCAAGCGCATCATTTGAATTGCATCGCCACTCCGTTGCCGCCAGTTTTCAAACTTGCATGTGTTATTAGTTGTTGGTTCTCTCCGTTTTTGTCGTTGACCGTTTTGAGACCAACCACACACGCACGCCCCCGCGGCTTTGATAAATTCTTGTTTTTAAAGGTGTGTATAAAACTTTCTCGTATTGGGTTGAAACTTGGCATGCATTCTTGTTTTAGTGTAGATAGGCCGCCTACCAAATTTTGTCGCAATCGGAATTTGTTTGATAGCCGCACGGTCGACTCTAACGGCGCCGTCGTCGATTTATCGGGAACATTTTTTGGTGTTTAAAAATCTCGTGTCGGGCCACAAACTGATCTCTTCTCTAAGCCCATCATGGTTACACAACCCAGCCTAGCCCATCCCCGCGTTCGGGGTCGTTCGATCACAATCACGTGGTCGAAATCGGATCCAAAATTTGCTAACCCTAGCCCCCATTTCCCTATATAAACAACCCTCCATGCCTATTTTGGAGAACAACCGCCATTGCCTCAATTTTCGTGCCCCTAACCCTAGCCAGCCGATACCCACTGCCCTCCTCTCTCCTCCAGCCACCAGTCCCGCGGAGCCTAGATCGGGCCCTGGCAGGCCCATCCTCGGCCAGCTCTGGATCGAGGCCCCAGCTCCTCCCGATCTGGCCAAGTAGCTCGATCCAGCCGGCCTCCTCCCGTGCTCCAACTGTGCCTCCGCCCATCGTTGCCTGCCACCGGAACCCCAGCCCGACCACCCTCCTCCACCTCCTACCGGTGCACCACTAAGGGCTGCCGCCGCTCCGTAACACGCCACTGGAGCTTCGGCGAGCCTAGGTCCGCCCCTGCCATGGGTAGCCTGCAACTCCTCTGCCAGCCCCTCTCTTCCGCCAAGGAGATCTGCCACCGCTTGTTTGTCCGCTTTAGATCCAACGGGATCTGCCACAGACGGCCCTTGCACCGCCGCCACCGACTCCACACTACCGCCGTCGGTGGCCTTGCCCTCATCGGCTTCGGTGATGCTGGTGCCGAGCTGCCGCTCGAACAGCCAATTGGGCCTTGAGCCGACCCAATCACCAGCGGTGCCCGTGGGCCACCAACAGCTCCAGCCGGCCCGAGCCTATCCAAGCTCCCCAAGGCCTAACCCAGGGTGAGTGCCCCTATTGCCCTCCCAAGCGCAACTTAAGTTGCGCCCGCTGATCTGTTGGGCCAGAGACAGATTTGGCCCAATAGATTTTTTTCTCTCATACGATTTGTCTATCATTCCAGGTTTTATTAATTTCAGAAAAATGCATATTTTCAAACGCCCTTAGTTTTTAAAGCGTTTGTCGGATCGCGAAAAGTTATATGTGTAGAACAAGTAGAATTTTGCGTAGATTAATATTTTACAACTCCCATACATATTTAAAGCAGTTTAACATGTTGTTTGCATCGGTTTGCGTGTCGACATGATAGAAATGGTTTAGTTCGTAGCTAGTGATCCGTAGCTCACTAGAAATGATATGTTGGCCCAATATATGTAAATGGACTAGAACGACGAGTAGAATTATGTGAACCACTTTGTTTTTCCGTTTAACAAACATAAAATGTGTTTAGGACAAATCTAGATAGATTTAGAATTTAACACAATGGGTCAGTTCGGATATGCTATATGTCATTTCTGCGCTCATTTAAATTGCCTAGATAGGTACATTATTTGTACTTCACCCCTTGCCATGTTTAACAATATTTAATATTGCTATGTACGTAAACGGGAGTGAACTAAATAATTCAATTGTGGAGTTTCGTCAATATGCAACTCGTTGCATATTGAGCTTCACTTAATGTGTGGTGTTTGATTGTCTGAATTGCCATGCCATGCCTTGCATATTTGAAACTAAACAAGCATCATATGTGTTGTGCATCATATCGTGCTTTTTTGTGGTGTTATCGTGTGTTGATTCTTGTTTCCAGTTTGCTTCGTCTCGATAGAGCTCCGCAAGTGTGTCGGAATGTGAGGATCCATTCGACTACGTCGGTTCATCTGCTTCACGGAGTTGTTCTTCATACAAGATGATCGTTTCCCGAGATACAGTTACTATCATTGCCATGCTAGTTGTCTCATTTCATTCATTATGTCTCGCCGCCTACCACATGTTAAATATCATTCTCCCAACATTGCCATGAAAAACTGCAACCTTTCTACAAGCTAGCAAACCACTATTTGGCTATGTTACTGCTTGCTTAGCCTTTTGTTAACATTGCTAGTTGAAGGTGCAGTTTCTTCCATGTGCTAACATGGGTTCCTTGTTATATCACCATATTATTGCAAATTAATTTAATGCACCTATATACTTGGTAAAAGGTGGAAGGCTCGGCCTTTCTAGACTGGTGTTTTGTTCCACCTTTGTCGCCTTAGTTTCGGCTACCGGTGTTATGTTCCACAAATGAGCGCTCCTAACATGCTTGGGGTTGTTATGGGGACCTCGTAGATTCTTGTTTTAGGATAAAGCTCGTCTGGCAAGGCCCAACATTGGTAGTCTATTTGCCGAACATAATAATACTTATATTAATGTGATGCATAGGGAGTTAGCGCTACACGAGGAGTAGTTCAACATATTACAGTGGGGGACAGTGTTGTTGGTGTTGGTCCCAAACAGAGCCACTTGCAGGGCCAGCCGGGGAAACTTGGGAGATGTCTATCCGGCCACCGTATGTAGTGCTCATCCGTCGTGTCCTGAGAATGAGATACGCGGCTCCTATCTGGATCGTCGACACGTCGGGCGGCCTTGCTGGATTTGTTTTACCTTTCTCAAGCGTCTTGTGCGAGGGATTCCTAGGATACATTGCGCTATATTTAGGTTGAGGTTTTCCAATAGGAACCCAAGGAGATCATGTGTTTCCCTGATCGATGTCATTCCGTCGCACCGTGTGGTAGTTTGTGATGGACTAGTTAGAGCACCCCTGCAGGGTTAAATCTTTCGGAAAGTCGTGCCCGCGGTTATGTGGCAACGTGGAAACTTTGTTTAACATCCGGTTCTAGATAACTTCAATTAAGTATAATTAAAATATGCCAACTCAGTTCGTAATCGTGGATGTCTCTTTCCTGAGCTCCTTCTCCGACCGAGGTCACGGTGGGGTTATGTCGGACGTAAGTAGGTGTTCAAGATCATTCATTTGATCATCAGTAGTTCACGTCTGCTATGCGTAGGTCATCCCCCTCTTTTATTGCCGTACTCGAATGTTAGCCTCCTCAAATAAATGCTTAATCGCTTACTGCAGCCTCACCTCTGAACCATACATCACCCATTAAGCTTTGCTAGTCTTGATACCTTTGGAAATGAGATTGTTGAGTCCTTGTGGCTCACAAATTACTACAACACCAATTGCAGGTAGAGGTAAAGAGTACTTTGACGTGAGCGTGTTGATTGTGCTGTTTGGAGTTTCTTCTTCTTCATCATCGATCTAGGATGGGTTCCAGGCCAACAACCTGGGATAGCAAGGATGGATGTCATTCTTTTATTGTTTGTTTTCACCTGTAATCGGACCTTGCTCTTCTTCATGGTGATTGTTTATTGTTGTATTGATGTAACTCTGATGTAGCTTGTGGCGAGTGTAAGCCAATTCCATATACTCATCTTTCAGTACATGTACTTGTAACGACATCCATTCTTGCAAAGCGACGAGATGCATTTCGATCCCTGTCGAGGCCCTCGCGCCAAAATAAGGATAGGACCGCATGTTGGGCGTGACAAGTTGGTATCAGAGCCGTACCGACCTAGGAGCCCCCTTGACTTTTTGAACTCGGCCGAGTCTAGTCTAGTAAAAAAACTGTTTTGAGTCTAGTTATATATCAAAGTGTAGGATTATTTTTTCTCCTCTTCTATGCTCTCGTGAGGAATCTTGACGTAATAATTTTAATTCTACTCCTCTTCTCACTCAAATTTTCTCTAGGATCATGCGGATATTTTTGGAATCTATATGATGTCAATGTGATAGAGTTCTGACTTGGTGTCTCCTGTTGTGTTGATTTTATTCTGGGGAGTTGAGCTTCAGGGGATTCTTGAGCACATCGTTATCATTCAGATTTCTTAGTATCTTAGGACGGAGGATGTTTGAAATTGCTTCAATACTAGTAGTGGCGAGAGGAGTCTGGCTTCCCTAGTACTGGTGCAGATAGGTCGGGATGTACCGCCATACTTAGTATCGTTGTGATTACGAGAGTCTGAGATAGATGAGTTTTCAAGATCTATGGTTATGTGTTCATAGATGTGGTACACTGGACGGGTTAGTATTATTTCTAGGAGTTGAGTGATGGATTTTACTCCTTGTATCCGTGGACCCGATTGCATGACCAGAAAATTTCAGAAGTTCTTAGGTGAGAATTCAAGTGGTTACTTATAGGACAATCTTCTAACAAATCCATGATGTGAGGTTGGAGTTTGACATCTAGTGGATTCATTTGTTTACGGCCGTCTTACAGCGGTTCTCGTTGTTTCTTAAAGAGTCCTTGTTGCTTTGTACGACTTGGGGACGCTTCATATGTCGTGTGCACTGCCTTGTAAATGATGGCTAGTGTAGGATAGAGCCCGTGCGATCCTATCCATGAAAATATCGGACGAAATCTCTATCATGAATTTCTTCTGACTTGTTTCGTAAGCCTCATCCTTTGTTGTGTTGGAGTAGAGTTATTCAAGTTGCTTCGATGTCAAATGGTGATTTCATATATTTCCAAGAGTTGTTCTCATATTTCTGTGGGAATGCTAATTAATTCTTTTGCTCAATCAAGTTGTCTTATCAATTCTTTTCAACTAGAGTCACCATATCAATTCTTTTCCACCCGGTGTGCTTCTCTTCAAGTGAATTCAATCATCTCCAATTTTGCAAGATCAACCCCTCATTTCTTTCCGGAGTTTGGCTCATTTGTCCCAAATTGTCTTTGTTTTTCCCCGCCCTCCCACCCGTTTCTTCAGGGATTTAATTATCATCCATCTGCCTTTCTTTTCATTCATGCTTCCGCTATCTTTTCTTCTGCATCATAATTGGTGATTCAATGTGAAGATTTTCAGGACTTTCGAGTGCACCATTCTTCATTTTTGTTTTATCTCGAGTGGTTTCAATTCAAGCTCTCGGTGTTCATCATCTCCTTTTCATCCTTTAAATTCATTTTAATGTTTGTAATTCTTATGAATCCACTCTTGTTATTCATCCATCTCTGTTCTATCCGAAGTGTTGAAGATATCTCACAAGCTTCTTGTTTTCACTCCTTTCAATTATTTCAAGGGTCTCACCTCTTTAAGTTTGCAATTATACTGGTGCAATCTCTCTTTTGGTAATCAATTGTTTCAAAGGTGTTTCTTTTGAGTGGGACCATAACCCACAAGTTCTCTCCTAGGATCTTATCTGACTCTTCTAATCTTTTCTCCAAGATCTCTAATTCTTTTCAACTATGACATAAGTATGAATTTCATCAGTCATATTCCTTCTCCAAGATTGCTTCAAAATGAATTCTCATCTTTGGCTCAACCTTTCAATCTTCATTATCCTGGAGTGTCTCAGTTAATTTGGTTGTGTTCTCGTCTTCATTCTCAGCTTGGAAGACCGAAGAGGTGTTTTTCTCAAGTCTTTTCCCGTTCTTTGAAGAATGTCAACTCAGATCGTGCTATCTTCTCCATTGTTCTCAATCATGAGAAATTCCTTCCATATCTATCCGGTGCATTTCAGATTTGTTTTCATTCTCGATCCTCCAAAGGCCGTAATTTCTTCGTTCTCAGCTTTCAGCTTTCATCCTCAAATTCTTCTCAATTGTTGTCTCTTCGTTCGTCTCTCAATTATTCCGGTGCCTTGTTGAAGTTTCTGTTAGGCAGATCAAGATCTCTTCATTCTCATGGTGTTCTTCAAGATTCTTGTGGTAATACCTCACGTATTCCATCTCTTGCATTCCATGTGCAATTATTCTCCCTTATTCTTTGAGGTGGTGTTATAGCATTCTTGTTAGTGGAGCAGTCCCGAAGAGAAGTTGTTTCAAGAATTAAATATGTAAACCCACCGATTCTATGATCATGAGATATTTTCAACCCATGATTTCTTCATTGAGCTATGTTGGTTGGATTGCACCTAAAGCTTTTTCTAAGGGTTGTTGCTATTATGGTGATTATCGTTGATCCAAGTTTTCAATGTTTCCTCTTGGTGTAAGAAGTTTTCATATCTTGTTGCTCTCAATCAATCCTTGTTTCTGTTAGTGGCTGGTTGTCACCTTATTAATTGAGATGGGTTTTCATAAGTCCACTACAAGCGTGTTCTTTTCGTTGTTGGTTTGCCCACAACACCGTTCAATTCTTCTTGCAAGGCTTCTTATCAAATTCAATTATGATGGAAGTTGTCATTCTCTTCTTCATTTTATTCTTCTCAAGATCTAGTTCCTCTTCTCTTGTTCCGGAGTTGTAGTGATGTTGCTCTCTTCAATCTATCGTCTTGTTCTATCAAGATCATGTTCTCTCCTTGCTTATTCAATTTAGTAAGTCTATCGAGAATCTTCTCAAGATCTTTCCATCTTATCAAATTGCTGCCGAAATTTTGCTTGAATTCTTACTTGTTCCTCATGTCATTCTTCATCTCTTTGCAACCTTCAAGGATCGTTGGTTTCACTCGTTTGTCAAGGAAGCATCTAAGATTTACCGTTTTCTCTTTCTCTTCCTCTTCCCCTGTTCATTCTTAGATCTCGGGGCGAGATCTCTTGTTACTGTAGGAGAGTTTTGACACCCCGAGGCCGACAATCCAGAAGATTCCCCTTTTATTTCGTTGTTGTCGTGCGATTACACTATCCGTCGCATTCATCATCGCATCATGCGCATCATCTGCATTGCATCGGCACTCTGTTGCTGTTAGTTTTCAAACTTGCATCCATTATTAGTTCTCGGTTCTCTCCGTCTTTGTCGTTGACCATTTTGATACGAACCACACACACACGCGCCCGCGGCATTGATAAATTCTTGTTTTTAAAGGTGTGTATAAAACTTTCTCGAATTGTGTTGAAACTTGGCGTGCGGTCTTGTTTTAGTGTAGGTAGGCCACCTGCCAAATTTTGTCGCAGTAGAAGTTCGTGTGATAGCCGAACGGTCGACCGTAGTGGCACCGTCGTCGGTTTATCGGGATGTTTTTCGGTGTTTAAAAATCTCTTGTCGGGCCGCAAACTCATTTGTGCTCCTCATCCATCATGATTACACAACCCAGCGTACCCCATCCCCACGTTCAGGGCCGTTCGATCACGATCGCGTGGTGGAAATCAGACACAAAATGTGCTAAACTTAGCCCACCTTTCCCTATATAAACAACCCTCCATGCCTATTTTGGACAGCAACTGCCCTTGCCTCGATTTCTGCGCCCCTAACCATAGCCAGCCGCCGACCACTGCCCTCCTCTCTCCTCCAACCGTCGGGCCCGCCATGCCTAGATCAGGACTGGTTAGGCCCATCCCCGTTCAGCTCCGGATCGGGAGCCCCAGCTCTAGACCGGGAGCATCAGCTCCTCCCGATTTACCCAAGCAGCTCGATCCACCCGGGCTCCTCCTGAGCTCCTCCCGTGCCTTGAGCCGCCATCGCTGGCCACCGGAACCCCAGCCCGGCCGCCTTTCGCCACCTCCGGTCGTTGGGCCACCGAGGGCCGCCACCGCCGCCTCGCAGAAGGCCACCGGAGCTCCGTCGAGCCTCGCTCCGCCCCCTACCATGGGCAGCCTGCAGCTCCTCTGCCGGCCCCTCTCTCCCGCCGAGAAGATCTCCCGCCGTGAGCCTGTCTGCTTTAGATCCGTCGGGATCCGTCGCAGCAGGCCCTTGCACCGCCGCCGCCGGCTCCACACTGCCGCCGCCGGTGGCCCCGCCCTGATCGGCTTCGATGACGCTGGTGCCCTGCTGCCGCTCAAACGGCCAGGTGGGCCTCAAGCCGGCCCAGCCGCGAGCAACGCCCATGGGCCTCCAGCAGCTCCAGCCGGCCCGAGCCTCCCCAAGCTCCCCAAGGGCCAGCCCAGGGTGAGCGCCCCTATTGCCCGCCGAGGCGCTACCTACTTAAGTTGTGTGTGCTGATCTATTGGGCCAGAGCCAGATTTGGCCCAAAAGATTTTTGTTCTGTCATGCGATTTGTCTATTATTCCAGGTTTTATTATTTGCAGAAAAACGCATATTTTCAAACGCCCTTAGTTCTTAAATCGTGCCTCAGATCGCGACAAGTTATATATGTAGAACGTGTAGAATTGCATGGAAATTAATATTTTCCAACTCACGTGCATATTTAAAGCTGTTTGACATGCTGTTTTGCATCGGTTTGCATGTCGACGTGATAGAAATGGTTTAGTTCGTAGCTGGTGATATCTAGCTCCGTTGGAGATAAGCCATAGATGAAAATGGACTAGAACGACGAGTAGAATCACATGAACCACTTTGTTTTTCCGTATAACAAACATAAAATGTGTTTAGGACAAATCTGGATTTATTTAGAATTTAAAACATGGGGTCAAATCTGGACACATTTAGAATTTAACACATGCTATATGTCCTTTCCGGCCTCATTTAAAATGCCTAGATAGGTAGATTATTTGTGCTTCACCCCTTGCCATGTTTAACAAAATTTAATATTGTCGCGTACCTAAACGGGAGTGAACTCAATAATTCAATTATGGAGTTTTGACTAATATTGAGCTTCACTTAATGTGTAGTGTTTGATTGTGCGAATTGCCATGCCATGCCTTGCATATTTGAAACTGAACATGCATCGTATGTGTTGTGCATCATATTGTGCTTTTGTTGTGGTGTTATCGTGTGTTGATTCTTGTTTCCGGTTTGCTTCGTCTCGATAGAGTTTTGCAAGCATGTCGGAATCTGAGGATCTGTTCGACTATCTCGGTTCATCTGCTTCACGGAGTCGTTCTTCTTCCAAGAAGGATCACATGCAAGATGATCATTTCCCTAGATACCATTACTATCATTGCCATGCTACTTGTCTTGTTTCTTTCATTTTGTCTCGCTGCCTACCACCTGTTAAATATCAGCCTCCCAACATTGCCATGAAAACCTTCAACCTTTCTACAACCTAGCAAACCACTGTTTGGCTATTTTACTACTTGCTCAGCCTTTTGTTAATGTTGCTAGTTGCAGGTGCAGTTCCCCCCATCTGCTAACACGAGTTCCTTGTTATATCACCGTACTATTGCTAATTAATCAAATGCACCTATATACTTGGTAAAAGGTGGAAGGCTCGGCCTTTCTAGCCTGGTTTTTCGTTCCACCTTTGTCGCCTTAGTTTCAGCTACCGGTGTTATGTTCAATAAATGAGGACTCCTACCATGCTTGGGGTTATTATGGGGACCCCTGGATTCTCGTTTTAGGATAAAGCTTGTTTGGTAAAGCCCAACATTAGTACTATATTTTCCCAACATAATAATACTGATATTAATGTGACGCATAGGGAGTTAGTGCTACCCGAGGAGTAATTCAACATATTACAGGGGGCTAGTGTTGAGTTGGTCCCAAACAAAGCCATTTGCGGGGCCAGCCGGGGCAACCCGGGGGATGTCTATCCGGCCACCGTATGGAGTGTTGATCCGTCGTGTCCTAAGAACGAGATACGTGGATCCTATCGGGATCGTCGACACGCCGGGCGGCCTTGCTGGACTTGTTTTACCTTTCTCGAGCGTCTTGTGCGAGGGATTCCGAGGATACTTTGGGCTATCTTGAGGTTGAGGTTTTCCAATAGGAACCCAAGGAGATCACGGGTTTCCCTGATCGAGATCATTCCGTCACAGCGTGTGGTAGTTTGTTATGGACTAGTTGGAGCACCCCTGCAGGGTTAAATCTTTCGGAAAGCCGTGCTTGCGGTTATGTGGCAACATGGAAACTTTGTTTAACAGCCAGTTCTAGATAACAGACATAGTCGAACAAATCCTCACATTCCGACATAGCCATCCATGCATCAACTAGGCGGATCAACAAGCTATGGAGATGCCCATCAATCTATATCAATGCGAGGAGTAGGGATTGCCATGCAACGGATGCACTAGAGTTATAAGTGTATGAAAGGTCACTTGTGGATTCTTTACTTGCTTAGGGATGGAAACTCCCACCTCCCACCTCCCGCACCGGCAACTCCATGGCGATCTGGATTTCTAGCCGGCGTGCGCCTCTCTCGCTCCGCGCATCACCTCAGGTACACTCTCACGATCCGTAGGTGCTTCTTCATGGCCTGCATGGATGGCTCCATGTTGGATCTGGATTTCTCCCCTGGTGCAACTTTTGTGGATGAGGTTTACTATCACTATGGCTTCTCTGTGCACTCGATGAATCATCGTCGACCTTTCATCATGGTGGTATCTTTTGGTCGTCATGCTTTCCATCTCACAGAGGATTCAATGGCTGCGGCGCTCGAGTCTGCCATTGGGGGTTCTGCAATTGATCTTATGGTTACTAAGATCATGGACTCTATTTTTTCCTTCATGGTTTCTTGCAAACAAGTTGGTTTTCATATACTGGATTTACGTTCGAAGGAGGGTTCCAGTTTTAAGTGTTTCTTCCATCTATGGGGTAATGGTGGCCCGAATTGGCATCGGGAATTTTCTCTATGGAAGAAACAATGTGATGCTGAATGGGTATTGGTCAGCCCCTCTAAGCGACAAGCTGCACTAGGTCTGATGGCAATGCATTCCAGGCCTAAAAGGCCATGTTTTAAGTCTGTATCATCTACAAGAAAGAAGCTTTCTTTTGCAACCCTCCAGCAGTACGAGGTTTGCAAAGGTTATCGATGCCCTGTCACGCAGGATGAACTATTGACGCTACAAACTGCTGGTTATTCTTTTCCAATGCAGGAGTGTGTCAGTATCAGTGCACCACCACTGGTGGAACTCCGATGGACGATGGCGACACCGCATATTACTTTCGGCACAGTTTCTCAGCCGATGTCATCTCCCGTGTTGTCCGGCATTGAACCTAATGTCACCGAGATTGACGGGGTTTCTTCCTCTCATTGCGCTGATTCGGTGTCACCCTCCTCTTCGAGCGGGATTTCACATTCTTTGGATTAGTCGGTGACAGAAGGCTTCGACTGCGGGCCTGCTCCTGTTCAACCTATTGGGCCATCGGTGTCCTCTTGTTTGATGGGTCCGGATATTCCTTCCTCGCAAGAAGCCCAACAACGTTTTGATGATTTTATCAACGACATGGTTCAGGAGATATTTTCATGCACGATCTACTCTGAATGTGGGCATCTAGCTCCCAACTACACGTCGTCGATATGCTCCTCCTGCGGCAGGGTGGGCCATTCCAAATCTAACTGTGCTTCTTTTATGCGTGATAATTGTCTTACTTGGAAACGTAAGAGCCCCACCACCTCCCCTATCACCGATTTCTCGGGAACCTCTGTTGTTCTTGGGGAAGCCGCATAGCCTGCCAAACAGTTCCTCCCTGTCCTATCGCACTCATGGCCTCCCAGGACTCCCTCAGAGCCACCGCCATTGACGCCTCCACCTCCTGCAAATCTCCCTGACATGGCCAACTTCGATCTCGACCCCGAGCGGTTTGTGCCTCCAGGCCACAACATCACTGACGGTGGCCCTGACCGCCTCCCACGGACATTCATCACGCTGGCAATGCCCATTGCCCGTAGGCATGAACAGTATGTCATCACCGAGGTGTTGCCTGCCCCGCCTGCTGATCAAGTTGCTCAGGTACGGCAGGAGGTTGTTGATCTTATGCCTTGGATTGAGGGGTTGGATTGCTCGAGCTTAGGGATGCTGGTGAAAGTTTTGCTGCCGCTCGGATGGTTCCCCGAGATTTGGGGAACGATACTTTTGTCAGATGCATGCGGCACAATGAGGAAGTAGGTTTTAAAGGTGTTGCAGGTTTCCGCCAGGGCTGTCTGATGTTTTTAGGGGTACCTTTGGATTTCCGCAATACTAATGATCTTCGGGCTGCGGTTAACACTTTTGGTGAATTTCATCATTGGGTCAGTGATGATCCGTACCTAGTCCACTCCATTGTTTTTGCATCTTTCCGAGATGATATTCTGGTTCACCATAGTGTCACTTTTTCGGAGTATGCTGCTTGGGGGAGCGAGGGTTTCTTGGCTTGCACCTCTGTTCATCTTGGGTGCAGGATTTGCTGAACAGATGCCGAATGATGAGGATCAAACGCCCCTCAAAGGCAACCCTCATCCGTTACCAGGACAGTTGGAGCAGGATAATCTTCTTTTTATTCTTCCACCATATCCAGCACTGGGATGGAATGCTGTGCCGCCACCACCACCACCTCCAATGCCAGAGCCTCCAGTTCAGCACGATGATGGCGGTTGGGGCTGGCAACCTGAAGCCCCTGCTGATGAACCCACTGCCCTGGAACAAGACTAGGAGTCCATGGTCATCGATCATCCAACTTCTTCTGACTCCTTTCAGGAGATTGTGGTGGCTGATCCTCAGCCAGATGATGCAGAGGATGCTGGTGCAAATGACCAAGATGATGAGGCAGCTGACGATGAGGCTGCTGATGCTCCTGTCCCTCCTAATGGGGACAATGCTGTTGGGGAGGAAGCTCATGATGATGTGGCCCTTGAAGATTTCAATCCTCTCGCGATTGTTCCTTACCAGCAGCCCCTGGTACGGCCTGATCCGCTGATGATTGGAGTGGTTCAGGTTGCCTTTGGACCACCGCTCCCGCCAGTCGTATCCTAGACACGGTCCTTTGAAGCACTCATGGGAGTTTTCACCTCCAGGGAAGTCCCTCGCCACATTTGGATGCATGCGGCCATGCCAATTGTGCTTCCCGAGCTCTCCTGGTCATTGGCTTTCGGTGAAGCCAGTGCTGAACCTCGCATCATCTACCCGGACAACACTCGTGCACCTGCGGCCGAGGTAATTCCTTCTCTTAACAGCATCTCTACACCTATAGGGGATTTGTTCTCCTTTGAGTCTCCGGCTGCTCTGAAGAGGGGATCTCGCAAGAAGGCCACACCCATTGTGGAATCCTCGGTATGCCGTTGTACCAGGGGATCGATCAAGAGGGATGGATTCAAGCCAGTGCTACAGGAACTCCCGATGCATGTGCCCAAGAAGAGGAAGCCCAAAGCTAAACCCCTGGACGCCCCAGAGGTTCAGGCAGCATCATCTTCGACTCACGAGGAGTTTGTTCCACCCACGACTCCGGTGCGAGTGATTCAGGCAGTGGGCCAAAGCCTTGGCATTGCACCTGAGAAGCTGTCAGAGGATCGACTCATGGAAGATCCTCATGTTTCCAAGCCTTCAGCTACCGATGATTAAAAAACTATCTATGTACCTATGTTATTTTTGCTGTTCCGTGTGTCTTGCTACTTCTGGCTGTGTGTCATAGCTGTCAGAACTTTGGACGTGTGGGTTATTATGTAACTCCGCTTTTACTACTTTACATCCTTGCTATGGATAGTCGATCTACGAGAAGCTGGCGTGTTCTTTGCTGGAATGTGCGTGGTTTAAATTCTGGTTCACGGAAAAGAGCGGTTAAAAACAAAATTGATGAAAGCTTGGCTACGGTTGTTTGTCTTCAGGAAACTAAAATGCAACAAATTGATTTTCGGACTGTTAGGAGTTTTTCTCCCAAAAGATTTGATCAATTTGCTTATATCCCATCATGTGGCGCCTGTGGTGGTTTGATCACGCTATGGAACTCCTCTTTTTTAACTGGCGCTTTGGTTGAAACACAGTCTTTTGGTTTAATTGTGTCATTCACCTCTAATCACACCTCTGAGGCTTGGACTCTGGTTAATGTCTATGGCCCTTGTCAGGGAGAAGCTAGAGATCAATTTGTTAGCTGGCTGTACCATCTCAATATCCCTGCAAATGATGATTGGCTACTGCATGGAGATTTCAACTTTGTTCGCTCCCCTTCCAATAGAAATCTCCCTGGTGCTGATGTGAATGACATGTTCATTTTTAATGAGATCATTGGTCACCTGGGTCTCTTAGAATTGCCTCTCAAAGGTAGATCCTTCACTTGGTCCAATATGCAAGACTCACCACTTCTGGAGCAACTGGATTGGTTCTTCACCTCCACCAATTCGATATCATCTTATCTCCTGACTCAAGTCCTTCCTTTAGCCAAGTCTGCATCTGATCATGTTCCCTGTGTGGTGACAGTAAACACCTCCATCCCTAAATGTAACGTTTTTCGATTTGAAAATTATTGGGTGGAGATGGATAGTTTCCTGGAATGTGTGGAGCAGTCTTGGAAGACCCCTTCCAGAAAAGGTCACATCTCTGCCATCATCATGGATAAGTTTAAGCATCTCAGACAGGCCCTAAAGAGATGGCAGACTAGTCTTTCAAAGCTTAAAGCACTCATTGATAAGTGTAATCAAGTGATACTATGTCTGGATGATCTAGAGGAGCTCAGAACCTTTTCAGACCTGAAGCCAATTTCAGGCTGATTGTCAAACTTCACTTAGATCACCTGCTGCATCTACAGTTTCTATACTGGAAAAAGAGGGCTACCATGAGATTCATCAAGGTGGGGGAGGAAAACACTAAATTTTTACATCCCATGGCTACTGAAATATACAGAAGAAACTCCATCTCATCTCTTAAATTGGGAGATGGATCTGTTATAACTGACCATGAGCAAATAGCAGGATGTTTTTGGTCTTCCTTCAAAACCAGGATGGGTTCCTCTTAGGGAATCAACTTGGCATTTGATCTCCAATCTCTCATTCACAAAGTGGAAGGGCTTGATGTTTTGACACTGCCTTTTACAAAAGAGGAAATGGATAGGACTGTCAAAGAAATGCCCATTGATAAGGCTCCTGGTCCAGATGGTTTAAATGGCCTTTTCTTCAAAAAATGCTGGCATATCATTTGCTCTAAATTCTACCAGCTTGCAGCTGACTTTCATGGAGGGATTGCTCGGTTGGAAAATATGATCTCCTCTTATATCACTTTGGTGCCCAAAAAAGGTTCTCCCGAGCAAGTTGGTGACTTAGGACCTATCTCACTTACTGGTATGGGACTTAAATTCCTCTCCAAGATGATTGCCAATAGGATGCAAGTACATATCATGAAATGCATTCATAAAAATCAGTATGTTTTCATCAAGTTCAGAACCATACAAGATTGTGTTGGATGGACACTGGAATATTTGCATCAATGTCACCAATCCAAAAAACCAATTGTCATCCTCAAGCTAGATTTTGAAAAGGCTTTTGACTATATGGAACATGAATTCATGTATCAGATTCTCAAGCACAAAGGCTTCAATGCTAAGTGGATTTTATGGATGCACCAGTTGCTTAGTTCTGGTTCCTCTGCTCTTCTTCTCAATGGAGTTCCTGGTAAAAGAGGGGGGTCAGGCAGGGGGATCCCACGTCCCCTCTCGTTTTTGCCATTGCTGCTGATTTTCTCCAAACCTTGGTCAACCAATTGTTGCAGGATGGCCTCATCCAGCTGACAATACCGTGCCATGACAGAGACTTTCCAATTGTCCAATATGTAGATGACACTCGTATAATTTTTCCTACCGTGGAGTATCAGCTGCTAGAATTCAAAAAGATGCTTCTGCTTTTTTCCGAATCCACGGGTCTCCAAGTAAACTATCACAAGTCTGCTCTGCTACCTATCAACATTAATCAGGGAGAACTACAAACACTTGCTGCCTCTATTGGGTGTAAGATTGCATCTTTTCCTTTCACCTAACTTGGCCCGCCTGTTGGGACAACCAGACCAAGGATTATTGATCTGATGCCCTTGGTAGACAGTATTGAAAGGAGACTTTCTGCTAGATCCTCCTTCTTGGCACAGGGGGGACGCTTGCAATATCTCAATTCTGCATTGTCCTCTGTTCCTATTTTCTTCCTCTGCAGTTTGGATATACCACGAGGGATACTTAAACAGTTGGAAAGGATACAAAGACAATGTTTGTGGAGAAAGAATGGACAAGATCATGCCCCTTCCCTTGCAACCTGGGATTTAGTATGCCGGACAAAAATGAAGGGGAGTTTGGGCATTATGAATTTGGTTGTTCAGAATGAGGCCCTCTTGCTTAATCATGTGGATATGTTCTTAAACAAGGTTGATGTACCTTGGGTGAATTTAATCTGGAACACCTATTACCATACGACAGTTCCTCAGGGTACCTCCCTTTGTGGCTCTTTTTGCTGGAAAGATATCTGCAAGAAAATGGATAATTACAGAGCTGTCACATATGTCCAGCCCAATAGGGGAAACACTTATCTCTTTTGGTCTGATTCCTGGGCAGTAGGAGATTCTACCATGCCTTTAGCATTTCGTTTCCAAAGATTGTTCTCCTTTGTTATTGACACTTTCTGCACTGCTGAAGAAGTGTTCCAGGCTCATCAGACTGACAGTTTGATCAACATGTTTCACCTGCCTCTATCTGACAGGGCCCATCAAGAGTTGGAATCAGTCTCCTCCTTGCTTCAGAATCTGCATAATGATCCATCTTGCAATGATATTTGGTTGTGGAGTAGTGATTGTAAAACCTATACAGCCAAGAAATACTACATTCATGTGCATCTACCCATTATTCCCAACCCTTTGCTTAGTTGGATTTGGAAAAGTTGCTTTACCATGAAAATAAAGATGTTTGCCTGGATGCTCATCATGGACAGACTTAACATGCAGGATATACTGGAAAGAAGACATTGGAAGGTATCTGAGTCAAACCTTTGTGTTCTTTGTCATGCTAGGGTCAAAGAGGATAGAGATCATCTCTTTTTTAACTGTCTCTTCAGCAGCAGGGTATGGAGCTACCTTCAAATCTCCTGGTAGGGTACTTCTATGTGGACCACTCCTTTTTTACTCTGAAGTAGTGTTCACTACGTGCTGGAATATTTGGACAGTCCGAAATGCCAAGATTTTCAACAATGAGCATCCTCGTTTTAGCAAATAGAAGTCTGGCTTTATTCACGATATCTCCCTTTTAGCTCACAGGATTAAGGCTAGATTTAGGGATGATCTACTTAAGTGGATCTCTTTTTTACCTCCTTGAGATTTGTATCTCATCACCCCCACCCCACTTGTATATCCTAACCCTCTCATGTACATATAATCTATTACTGGAATAAAAGAAAAGCTGTGGGGTGTTTTCCCTATAGTAGCTTGTCAAAAATAAGTGTATGAAAGGTCAACTAAAGTTAAGTGGGTGTGCATCCAACTTTCTTGCTCATGAAGACCTCGGGCATTTGAGGAAGCCCGTCATGGGAATATACAAGCCAAGTTCTATAATGAAAAATTCCGATTAGCATATATTCCTCTGTCCCAAAATAACGGTCTCAACTTTGCACTAGCTCTAGTACAATATTATACTAAGCTTAAGACACTTATTTTGGGACGGAGGGAGTATGAAAGTGACAAAACATGAGACTCTCTATATGAAAAGCATGGTCCAACTTTGAAGCACGAGTGTGGGAAAAGAGGTAGTAGCATTTTCCCTTCTCTCTTTTCTCTCATTTACATTTTTTTCTTTTCTTTTTATTTTTCTCTTTTTTCCTTTTTCCATTTTCTTTCATTCTTTTTCATTTTCTCTTTTGTTTACCTTTTGTTTCTTTTATTTTTCGTTCGTAGTCTCATCCCGATTTGTGGGGCATCATTGTCTCCATCATCCTTTCCTCACTGAGACAGCTCCCTATTAATGAAAAGCATCATACTTCTATTTACTTACAACTCGATATTAAAAACTACTAAACAATATGATTCGATATGAATGCCTCTTGCAGTGTACCAGGATGCGGAATGATCTAGTGTAACATGTATAACAATGATGAATGGTGGCTTTTCCACACATACTACGTCACCTACCTGATCATGCAAAGCAATATGACAATTAGTGTACTAGTCACATGATGTAACACTGGAAGTTGCATGTCAATATATCTCAGAATGGCTACGAAAGTGCCATAATAGGTAGGTATGGTGGCTGTTTTGAGGAAGATATAAGTTGTCTCATGTGCAACAGAGTGTATCATGTCGCGGGGTTTGGATGCACCAACGAAGTTTGCACCAATCCTCGAGGTGAGAATGGGCAATGCACGGTACCGAAGTGGCTAGCAAATATGAAGAGGTTTGAGTGCATACATCCATGGATTCACATTAGTCAAAAAGAAGTCACATACTTATTGCAAGGTTTTATTAGTTGTCTCGAAGCAAAGTACTACTCGCATACCCCTAGGTAAGAGGTTGGTAGGAGTTAACCATCATGCGCCCCCGACCTAAACATCACTAGGATTTCAAGGAGGAATAGGAATGCTCACACATCATCACCATGCCATAACCAATATTTAGATGAACAAAAAATTAACACCCTTTAACTATTTATATTTTTACTAACCAATAACCATCCACTCACGCCCTTTCATATTACCACATCAATATCATTAACCCACAATTTCTCTTTTATGTTTTGATTAGGCACTCCTTGAATACCTATTGTCTTGGGACTAGTCTTACAATCCATGCAAATTAACATCACTATTTATTAAGTTTCAACCAAAATTAAGTGAAGAACAAGAGTGCAATTATTTATATAAAATATATAAGCCACCATTCTCTAAAAGATATAAGTTAAGCACTAGAGCAACTCCTTAGCTCAAAAAATATAAGTGAAGCACATAGAGTATTCTAAAAAATCATGATGAACATATGTCTATTTCAACTGGGTGTGTACAGCAAAGAATGATTGTGGGAAACTAAAAAAGGCAAACTATAATACACAATGCTTACAGCAAAAAACATATCATGTGATGAATAAAAATATAGCTCCAAGTGACATACCGATGCATTGAGACGAAAGAAGGGATGTATTCCGGGGGATCCCTTGGCTTAGACGCATGAGTCTTCCTAGAATTTGAATTGGGCTGCCTTGGGAATCCCCGATCTTAGGCTCTTTGCTGCTCCTTATGCCTTCATCCGTCGTGATAACACCGAAACTTAACTTTAGCACACAAAATTCAATAGAAAACATGCGGGATCCGTTAGTACGATAGGCGAACCATAAACATTAGGTACTATTATAAATTGACTAATATTTTTATTATTGCATAATGTACTGTAGTATAACTTCTTCATGAGTTATACCCCCCGATATAGTCCATAGCATCATGAAAACAAGCAACCTATGCAAGCAAAAACCAGAATATGTCAAAAAAAGAACAATATGTAGTGATGAGGAAAGATACGATACTTATGTAACTCCGAACAATCTGTAGGACAACCTGAGGAGTTTGTATACCTATACTGTGTAAAATAATTAGGTCAAAAATACGTTCTAGTAAAATTAGAGAAAATCTGCACTCGACGCAAAAGTTTCTATTTTTGCACTGTATCAATTCTACTTATCTTTAAAATCATCCCAAAGGCTTTACTTGGCACGAGCACTGATTTTAACCTAAAATAAATTCATTATAGTAGCAATAAGCATGTTATCTCACACAAACACAAAGTATAACAAGAAAAATAAGATAACTGTTGGATTACCTCGCAACAAGCGCTATCGCTTTAGGCCCCTAGCAAGGCATAATGCATAGTTTTAAGTGTTGTTATCTTTGACACTCCACCCATAAGTAACCCTCATGATCAATTTATAAGGTGGTTTAATTCTCTTCCTAGGAAATTGTTCCATCCCTTTATTTAATGGGAATTGGAACCTTATGTTTCCCCCTTTCATGTTAATAATGGCACCTATAGTTCGTAAGAAAGGTATACCAAGTATTACTGGAAAATACAGATTTCACTCAATATCAAGCACAATGAAATATATAGGCACATAATTTCTACTATTAAGGATAATCACATCATTTGTTTCTACCCAAAGGTTTCCTAAAGGTAGAATCCGCAAGATGCAAGTTAGGGGAACAATCTTGTATATTGGTGAGACCAAGCACATCACATAAAGATTCAGATATAGCTGACAAAGTCGCACCAAGGTCACAGACAACATTGCATTTACATTATTTAACTTTTATTTTGATAGTTGGTTTCCATTCATCATGCAACTTTCTAGACATAGAAACTTCTAGCTCAAGTATCTCATCATAGCTTTTATCATTGCTTCTACTATATGTTTAGTAAAAGCTTTATTTTCTTCATAGGCATTGGGTGACGTAATAATGGATTGCAACAAGTAAATACATTCTACTAAATATAAACTCTCATAGTTAAAGTCCTTGTTATCCAAGATAGTGGGCACATCACTATTTAAAGTTTTGACCTCTACAAACACACTTTTTCGTTTTTATCATTAGAATCATCACCCTCCGACCAAACGGGATGCCTTCTAGCTAAAGTTGACTCATCTCTAGTCCCTTTATGATCTTATTTCAGATTAATAAACAAAGATTCAATGGGAGAAGTAACAATCATTTTAAGATGTTCGTCATGATTACGGTAAAAACTGGGTGGAAAAGCCTTTTCTAAGAATTTTTTTTGGTTCTCGATGATGCGGTCCTCTACTTAATTTTATTAATATTTATTTGGATGGATTTAATGGACTCATTGATATCATGCTTTGGTGGCATTTTTTTATATTTAAGAGTTTCCACATCAAGAGCAATTCTATCCTTGCTCCTAGCCAAATCATCAACTTTATGCAACTTTTCTTCTACCATAGTATTACAAATATTTTGAGAACTAATGAGTTATTTAATGGTGTTCTCAAGATTAGAGGATAACCTGTTATTATTTGTAGAATAATTTCAGTAAGAATAGCCATAAGTATTAGAGGAACTACCGGGGTACGGTCTATTATTAAAATTTCCTCTATAAGCATTGTTATTGAAATTTCTCATGAGATAAAGTTCACATAAATTGCATCATAATTTTGATCAATAAAGATAGGCAAAGACATATCATTGGGATCAACATTAGCATGTTTATTAGCAACCATATTCATAACAGCATCCACTTACTTACTCAAAGTAACGATTTCCTCAACAGAATGTACCTTCTTACCAGTTGGAGCTCTTTCGGTATGTGCCATGGTTTTGTCACGGCAAATGTCCTAGCGATAGGACTAAGTCTAGGAGCCATCGCAACTACATGTTTGCTTGGATGTGGTTAATCGGGAATGAGAGGCAAGGGTTTACCCAGGTTCATCCCCTCCGTGTAACAACCCCAATGCATTCCCTTCCCCCTCTTGTAATTTCATCCCTTGTATGGCAACCTTGTGATGTTACGTTAAGTGGTATGAGTTTTGGTGATATCATCTCATGTGCATAATGGCATGATATACATCTTTTCCTTTTGGTTTTGTTTGTGTTGATTAGGGTGCACCTTGATGTGATGTGCAAGTGCTACGTGGATGTGCTTTTGTGTTTGTTTGATGTGTGGGTGCAACAAGTGCATTTCAAACCCACTAGTTGCACCATAGGATCAAAACCCCTTCTATCCTCTCTTATTTTGTTCTGAGGCAGATTTCTAAGTTTCTGTTTCCCCCCAACAAAAATGTTCCTCTTTTCCTAAAAATAATTTTGTTAATCGTGGAGGCAGCCCCTCTGGTTTTCTTTTTATTTTCCTTTTGTTTTAATCAGAAAAACATAGTCTCATTTAAATAAAAGACATTTAAGTTTTGCTCATAAAAAATGCCGAATTTCTTTTATAAATTGGAGCATGTTTTTAGGAGTCTAAAAGTATGTTTGTTTTAAGTAAACTCTTTTTATTTTGCCTCTGGCATTTTTTACAAACCAACTTCTCTTTTATTTGCGAAGGGATTTTTTCTTCAGACAAAAGAGAGTCAGGCCCAACAGCGTAGCGTTAGGCCGAGAGCCCAGGTACGCATTCCTCTTCCTCCTCCCGACGTCACCTCTGTACGACGCCATGGCAGCCGCTGATGCAACTTTCCATCGATCAAACGGCTCCCAGCGCGTGGATCGAGGCATTTAGTAGACTGAAGCCCCCTCTAACCTAACCGTCGTTGCGCCCCTCCTCCTCTCCCTCCTCACGCCGTCATAGCCACCTCTAGATTGCCACATCGCCATGGGAGGCCCAGGGTCGAGCTTGATGCCGGTGTAGCGTCGGCCTTGCCTCCTCCCTGACCGTGCTAGGAGCAAGAGGACCCCTGCGCGGTTCCATTTTTGTAGAAATAGGGTGCAGGTACTCCTTCCTTGACGTCCACGATGGCCTCCTCCTTTCTCTTCTCTCCGGTGAGACTTCCGCACCAGCTCGTCGAGCTGCTTCCTCCTCGTCGCGCGGTTCTTTTTCGTTGCCCCTAGGTGAGCCTCCCCCGCTCTCTTCCGCTTTCGTATGTTATCCGGAGAGAGGACGCCCTGCCGGAGTTGCACCAGCAGGTGTGCAAAGCAGCAGCAGCAACAACAACGTTTCTTCAGGTTTCAGCAGCAGCAGCACCAAATCGCAACAACAACATTTAGCAGCAGCAACAGCTTGTTCGAGAACGCGACCCCGTTGCATATCCCCGTGAGGCCCATGTGTGTGCGTGGTGTGAGTGCATCAACGAGTCCTTCGTCGGTGCCCCTCTGCTTTTAGAGAGAGAACGCCCAATTGTGTTATTATCTGGAGTGGAACCTGTTGTTGACCAGATTCCCCCTCCTAGGCCGACTGGTTCGATGTGTGTAGTGACCCTGAGGTCGCGGGTCCGATACCTAGCGCCCCCTTTTAATTTTTGTTGTTGTTTTTGCATCGAGTGCTAGTAGTACATGTTAGGTGGTGTGTTCTCTCTGATAGGACAATCACACCGTAGCAGCACAGTGGCAACAGAGTTGTGACGTGCCCAAAGGTCTTGGGTTCGAGTCCCCTCCTGGCGCCCCCTTTTCACTTAGATTTTTGATGTGTGACTTAATCTGTAGATTCTGCTTATCTAAATTTAACCCCTCTGTTGTGCAACTAACCTGTTGTAGCCGAGTGGTGGAGTGTGTTGTGTGTGTGTGTGGGTGAGGTGGTGGGTTCGATCCCCCAAGAGGCACCTTTTGTGTTGTGGGGTTTAGGGCCCACATGTCATACTCTAGGGGCCCTGGTGCATATGACCAGTGGGCCCCTATCAGTAGTTTTGTTATTTTTTTCTGTTGGTTGTGTTAATTCCAGTTTTGGAATAGTATGGAATTGCCCAATATGGATATACCAAATTTGGTAGGTTCAAGAACAGTTCCTCTTCTTGATATTAGTAGAGTTCAATCTCGTATAGAAGTTCTTTGCTGTTTTGTGGTGTTTTTTGCATGCATATATAGCCGTATAATACATGGATTTGGGTTAGAAAAACCCAAGGAATCCAATGGTGGCACTGGATTACAGATTCGGGCAGTTCTGCAATAGTGTCACTTTGTGATGAGGTGGCACTTGGTTAACTGTGTAGGATAGATTCTATGCATATTTAGAGGTTGTGCATACATGCATCATATTGATTGTTGCATTATCAATTGCTGGTGTTTATTTGTTGTTTGGCTTTTGGGTTGCTACTGGGCCCAGAAACGAGTTCGAGGAGTCCGGTGAGTTTGTGCAGGAAGATCAGGAACAGTTCCACTCCGAAGATGTCACAGGCAAGATGATCGTGACCTTGACACTGTCTCTAGCCTTGTTATGCCTAGTTGATTCGTTTCCATCGATATATCTCCGCTGGCTACCAGATGATATATAGGCCAACAAACATTGCCATGAAACCTCAAACACCTTCCTTCCTAGCAAATATTTTTTGGCTATGTTAGGCTTGCTCAACCATTAATATTAGCGTTGCTAGTTGCAGGTGCAAGTTGATCCATGTGATAACATGGGCATTTGATATCATCCTATTTAAGTGCTATTTTCATTAATGCACCTATATACTTGGTAAATAGCGGAAGGCATAGCCTTTTGCCGAGTAATTTGTTCTGCTGTTGCCCCCTTAGTTTTGTCTACCGGTGTTTTATTTCATAAGTGAGCGCTCCTAACACAGTCGGGGTTGTTATGGGGACCCTCTTGATAAATCATTTTGCGTCAAGGCTTGTCTGGCAAGACCCAACTTTGGTGTTAATTTGCTAACAACTTCATAATAAAAGGTATAGGGAATAGCTACCCTGAAGAATTAATCAACAACCCGGACCAATGCTCCTCATGAGTGTTGGTCCAAACTAGAGCCACTTGCGGGGGCAACTCAGGGGATTTCTATCCGGCCACTGTACGTACTGATCATCCGTCGTGTCCTAAGAACGAGATACGCGGCTCCTATCTGGTTCGTCGACATGTCGGGAGGCCGTGTTGAACTTGTCTTACCTTAGCGATATATCTTGTGCATTGGGATTCTAGTGAGATTTTGGGTTATTCTCACAGTTGAGGTTTTCCTCTAAGGAATCTGACGAGATCGCGAGTTTCATGGTCGAGGATTGCTTTGCAGCCTGTCCTAATTTGTGATGGATTAGTTGGAGCACCCCTGCAGGGTTAAATCTTTCAGAAAGTCGTGCCCCCGGTTATGTGTCAATCATGGATACTTTGTTAACATCCGGTTCTAGACAACTTAAAGTAACTTAATTAAAACTTTCCAAATGTGTGCCTAACCGTGACGGTTTTTTTCAGAGTTCCTTCTCTGATCGAGAACACGGTGGGGTTATGAATGACGTAAGTAGGTTTTTTGGATCACTTAGTGATCATTCGTAGATCTCGATCGTCTTACATAGACCACCATATATGCTTAGGTTGCTGCAAACTCAAATACTTACCCCAAACTCACCTACTAACTTAGTTAGACTCGATACCAAGGTCATGGGATTGATGAGTCCTCGTGGCTCACAGTTTACTACAACCACCCACAGGTACAGGTACGCCAGATGCAGATGTTCCCGAGGATACCCAGCTAAGGTGGGAGTTCGACGAGGACAGTGGCAGACTGTACGTGATGTATCCCGAGGATTAGAGGCACTTGGTCATGATCGTGGGCCTAGCAAGGTGGGATAGCATTATCTTTTGTCGTTTATCTTGTCCGTAGTCGGACCCTGTTTTCCATTTGAATAATGTATGACTGTGTGACTCTCTAATGTAGCTTGTGGCGAGTGTAAGCCAAATCTTATTACTCTTCCATTCATTATGTATTGCAATGTTTATCCTCCTTGCGAAACACTTAGATGCGTCCCTTTCCCCTTTTGAGGCCTCGCCCAAAATAAGGAAGCGCCACATCTTAGTCCTTACAAGTTGGTAATCAGAGCCTTACGACCATAGGACCCTTTGATTGATCGAAGTTGGCCGAGTCGAGTCTACTAAAAACTATTTTGAGTCTTAGTTATACAGAGAGTAGGTTTCTTTTTGTCCTCTCCTATGCTCTGGTGAGGTTCACGACTTAGGAAATATTAATTCTACTCCTCTTCTCACTCAAAAAAATTTAGGATCATGCAGATATTTTAAAATTTATATGATATCGATGTGATGGAGTTCTTTCTTGGGGACTCACGTTGTGTTGATTTTATTCCGAGGAGTTAAGCTCCAGGGGATTCTTGAGCACATCGTTATCATTCAGATTTCTTATTATCTAAGGACGAAGGTGTTTGGAATTTCTTCAATACTAGTAGTGCGAGAGGATCTTGCTTCCCAGTACTGGTGCAGATAGGTCCGGATGTATCGCCACAGTTAGTATTGTTATGATTATGAGGGTCTGAGATAGATGTGGTTCCGAGATTCTGGTTATGTGTTGACGGATGTGATAGACTGGACGGGTTAGTATAGGAGTTGATTGATGAATTTATCCCTGCATCCGTGGACCAGATTGCATGACCGGAAATTTTGGAAGTTCTTAGGTGGGAATTCCATTAGTAACCTAGGAATTCTTTCATCACATGTATGTTGGGAATATACATTGTTCCGAGCAATCCTAGCTCATACTTGGCATTTACAAGTGGCTTTTCAATCAGATGTTATCGGCGGTTATTTTGAGGAAGCATTCTTACTAATTGTAGTTCGAGTGCATTCGTTAAGAATTCTTCTTCAGATAATTCTGTCCATTGAATCAGCTTAATCTTTGATTTTTCATCTCTGGTCAAACGTTGTTGTCCGTCATCAAGATGGCTTCACCAATTCGCCAGAATCCGGGTCCTGAGAATGCTGACCCTGCACCACCCCCTCTGCCACCGCCTCCTCCTCCTGGGGCCTGGCAAGCTGTGATGGCGGCAACCAATGCAAACACTTAGATGTTGCTTCAGTTGTTGTAAGAGAGGAACCAACAGCATCAGGGTAATTTCAACAATGGTGGACAACAATTTGCAACTCTGAATCAATTCATGGCGAACCACCCGAAGTCCTTCACCTCCTGTTACCAGCCATTCGATGTGAATGACTGTATTCGTGACATGAACAAGCACTTCGAGTGCAGAAATGTGCGACCAGAGGACTTTGTCAACTTCGTAACATTTTAGCTCAAGGGGAAGGCAGAAGAATGGTGGCACCAGTTGAAGGATACCACAGGCGACAGAATGATCAGGTGGGACGATTTCTGCATGGATTTCAGGGCTCACTATATTCCAGCATGTTTTGTGGAAGAGATGCGTGAGAAATTCAGGCACTTGAAGCAAGGGAGTTCGTTTGTGTACAAGTAGAATGTGGAGTTCCAGGAGCTGGCTCGTTATGCTAAACATGACATTCCAGATTAGAAGAGCAAGATTTATCAGTTCCGAGGTGGTATGAAGGAAGCCTTGCAGCTGGCCCTGGCCTTGCACGAGTTTCTCGAGTTCGGCCAGCTGTACAATTTGGCTCTCAGGGCTGAGGCGGCTTTGCTCAAAGTTTAGAACTCAAGGAAGCGTTTCAGAAACTCCAATTCCTCTTCCTCAACTCATATTGTTTCGAAGCAACAGAAATACTGGGTTTCTCCTCCTCCTCAGCAGCCTCAGCAGTTCAAGCAGTCTAGTGGTCGTGATTCTTCCCACCCACCCAACCCAGCTTTCCAGCAGAAGTATCAGCAGCAGAAGCAAGGAAATCCTCAAGTGCAATTCCATCCGCTGTCAATGGTGACTTGTCACAAGTGTGGTAAGAAGGGTCATTACTCTAACAAGTGCACCAGCCAGCGTCATCTTCCGCCTCCTCTTCCAGTCAGGCCCTCAGGCATTGCAATGGTGAAGTTCAACCCCAAGTCATCAAGGGTAAACATGGTGAATGCAGCTGAAGCAGAAAACTCCTCAGATGTAATCATGGGTAATCTCTAAGTTAATGATATTCCTGCAAAGGTTTTATTCGATTCTGGTGCATCGCATCCATTCATTTCAAGGACTTTTGTTGCTAAGAATGATCTAGTGACAGAGGACACTCCTAAGCCTTGGAAAATCATTTCTCTGAGCATGCAAATGACCTATTGTGTGTTTGTTCCAACTGCTTCTTTCTAGATGGGAGACTATTCCTTCCTAGCTTCTCCAATTGTCCTTGGCAATTCGGACATTGATCTGATCCTTGGCATGGATTGGTTCGTGATGAACAAGGCGTATATTGATTGTGAAGCAAAAGAAGTCAAGTTGACTGATCCTTCGAAGGACGTGATCATTTTCTCTGCTTGCGATAACACGATCCATTTGTTTTCCCTCAATGAGAAGGGTGAAATCTCTCTAATTTCTCAAGTTCCAGTGGTCTGTGAGTATTAAGACGTCTTTCCAGAAGAAATGCCCGTAATGCCTATGCACTGGCTAGTCGAGTTTGTAATTGAACTCGAACCTGGAACGGAACCGGTTTGCAAGCGGCCATACAAACTCGGTCCCGAGGAGCTTAAAGAGTTGAAGAAGCATCTAGATGTGCAAGAACGTATGGGTCTGATCACACCAAGTTCATCTCCTTGGGGTTGTGGTGTTCTGTTTGTCAAGAAGAAAAATGGCATGGACCGACTCTGTATCGATTACCGTCCATTGAACAAGAAGACAATCAAAAACAAGTATCTTGTTCCCAACAACAATGAATTGTTCGAGCAATTGAAAGGGGCCAAGATTTTCTCTAAGCTTGATCTTCGGATGGGCTATCATCAGATCCGCATTCGCAAAGACGATATTCCCAACACTACTTTCACGATAAGCTTTGGCTCTTATGAGTACACAGTGATGTCTTTTGGTCTCGCCAATGCTCCTCCGACCTTCTCTTGGATGTTGAATTATATCTTCTCCCCATTCAAGAATGAATTTGTCCTGGTGTATCTTGATGACATTCTGGTCTTTTCTGAAACTGAGGAAAAGCATGAATAACAAATCTGGCTTCAGCTTGATAAGCTAAGAGAGCATAGTTTCTATGCTAAGTTTTCCAAATGTGAATTCTGGTTGAAGGATTTTGTGTACCTTGGGCACATCATCTCTGCCGAGGGCATCAAAGTTGATCCTACAAAGGTGAAGGCCATTGTTGAGTGGGAACCTCCTTATAATGTGAAGCTGCTTCGAAGCTTTCTCGGTCTTGCAAGCTATTGCAGAAGATTCTTTGGGAACTTCTCCAAAATTGCTAAGCCTCTGTCCAACATTCTTAAGAAGAGTGTGAAGTTTGTCTGGTCTACAGAGTGTCAATTGGCTTTCGGTACACTCAAAGAGAAGCTCACTTCAACTCTAGTCTTGACTCCTCCTGATGATTCCAAGGCTTATCAAGTGTTTTGTGATGCCTCTCTCCAAGGTCTTGGTGCAGTCCTAATGCAATATAAGAAAGTGGTAGCTTATACCTCGAGGTAGTTGAAGACATGCGATGAGAACTATCCCACTCATGATCTTGAGTTGGCGTAGTGGTCCATGCTTTGATGACTTGGAGACACCTCTTGTTGGGCAGACAAGTTCAAATCTACAGCGATCACAAGAGTCTCAAATACATCTTCACCCAGCCTAGTCTCAATCTTCGGCAAACTCGTTGGGTGGAAATGATCAAAGATTATATTCCGAGCATTGACTTCACCCTAGGAAAAGCAAATGTCATTAGAGATGCTTTGAGCAGAAAGGCTTACTGCAACAGTCTCATTCTGAAGCCTCTCTAGTATGATCTTTGTGAATCTTTCAGGAATCTCAACCTTGAGATAGTACCTCGGGGATTTCTTTCTTATCTCTAGATTTCTCCTACCTTGGAAGACCAAGTCCGCCAAGAGCAACTTCTTGATGATATGGCGAAGGAAGTGAAGATTGGCTCGGCAAAGAGCATTCCAAAAAATAAGTGCTTCCGTGTTGGTGACAGAGATACCTTATTCTTCAAGGACCGCCTTTTCATTACGAAAGGAGAGCTTAGGAAAGTTATCATGGGTGAAGCCCATAATTCCCTCCTCTCGCTACATCCATGAAGCTCCAAAATGTATCAGGTTCTAAAGAAGACCTTCTGGTGGACTCGCATGAAACGTGAAATTGCTCAGTTCGTGAACGAGTCTGATGTGTGTCGTAGAGTGAAGGCGGAGCATCAACGTCTAGCAGGCCTCCTCCATCCCTTGCCTATACTCGAGTGGAAATTCGATCATGTGGAAATGGATTTTGTCACTGGGTTTCCGAAGTCCAAGAGAGGCAACGATGCCATCTTCGTCAGCATCGACAAGTTGATCAAAGTTACTCATTTCCTCCCGGTTAAAGAGTCTATCTCGGCACATCAACTTGCAGAGTTGTATATGTCAAGGATAGTCTCTTTGCATGGTGTTCCTATGCTCATTTCTTTAGACCATGGAAGCATCTTTACTTCCAATTTCTGGGATTCCTTTCAGACTTCGATGGGCACTAAGATCCGTTTCAGTACAACTTTCCATCCTCAGACAAGTGGTCAAGTTGAGAGAGTCAATCAGATCCTTGAAGATATGCTCAAATCTTGTGTGATTTCTTTTGGCATGAAGTGGGAAGATTGCCTACCATTTTCCGGATTCTCATACAACAACAACTGTCAAGCAAGCTCAGGCAAGGCTCCATTCAAGATTATGTATGGCAGGAAGTGTTGTACCCCGCTTAATAGGTCTCAGACTGGTGAGCGCCAGATTCTTGGGAATGACATGATTGGTGAAGCAGAAGAAATGTGTCGTGTCATTCGGGATAATCTCAAAGCAGCTCAGTCCCATTAGAAGAGCTACTATGACACCAAGCATCGTGACATGAATTTTCACGGTGATTTTGTGTATCTCAAAGTGTCTCCCATGAAGGGCACTCAGCGCTTCGGCATCAAAGGAAAACTTGCTGCTCACTTTGTTGGTCCTTTCAAAGTTGTTGCAAGAGAGGTGATCTTGCATATCAGTTAGAGCTTCCAAACAACTTCTCCAATGCGCATGATGTGTTTCACGTCTCTTAGCTTCGGAGATGCTTCAAGACTCCCCAGCACACAATTGTTCTCCAGGATATCGATCTCCAGCCCGACCTATCCTACCATGAGCATCCTATGGAAATTCTTGAAGAGATGGGCGCAAGACCCGCAATAAGTCAATTAAATTCAATGGTCACATCATTCAGACAAAGAAGCCACTTGGGAATGCGAGGACCACCTCCTTTCCAAATTCCCAAAGTTCTTCCAGTCCTAGATCTGGTGTCGAGATCCTCTTGTAGTGTGGCAGAGTTGAAACAGCCCCAATGCATTCCCTTCCCCCACTTCTAATCTATTCCCTTGTATGGCAGCCTTGTGATGTTATCTTAAGTGGTATGAGTTTTGGTGACATCATCTCATGTGGATCATGCCATCATGCAATACATCTTTTCCTTTTGGTCTTGTTTGTGTTGATTTGGGTGCACCTTGATGTGTTGTGCAAGTGCTATGTGGGTGTGCTTTTGTGTTTGCTTGATGTGTGGGTGCAACAAGTGCATTTCAAACCTACTAGTTGCACCATAGTATCAAAACCCCTTCTCTCCTCTCTTATTTTCTTTTGAGGCAGATTTCTAAGTTTCTGTTTTGTCACAATAAAAATGTTCCTCTTTTCCTAAAAACCCTTTTGTTAATTGTGGAGGCAGACCCTCTGGTTTTATTTTATTTTCCTATTGTTTTATTAAAAAGGAGAGTCTCATTTAAATAAAAGACATTTAAATTTTACTCTTCGAAAATGCCCAATTTATTTTAAAAATTAGAGCATGTTAATAGGAGTCCAAAAGTATTTTTTTTAAGTAAACTCTTTTTCTTTTACCTCTCGCATTTTCTTTCAAACCAGCTGCTCTTTTATTTGCGAAGGGATTTTTTCTTTAGAGAGAAGAGAGTCAGGACTAGCAACGTACGTTAGGCCCAGAGCCCAGGAACGCGTTCCTCTTCCTCCTCCCGACGTCACCTCTGTACGACGCCATGGCAGTCGCTGATGCAACTTTCCCTCTATCAAACGGCTCCCAACACGTGGATCGAGGCATTTAGTAGCCCGAAGCCCCCTCTAACCTAACCCTCGATGTGCCCCTCCTCCTCTCCCTCCTCGCTCCGTTAGAGCCACCTCTAGATCACCGTGTAACCATGGGAGGCTCCGGCTCGAGCTCGGTGCCGGGGTAGCGTCGGCCTCGCCTCCTCCCCCACCCTGCCAGGAGCAAGAGGACCCCGACGCGGTTCCATTTTCATAGAGTTCGGGCGCAGGAACTCCTTCCTCGACATCCACAACGGGTGGCTCCTTCATCTTCTCTCCGATGATCTTTTCCGCACTAGCTCGTCGCGCTGCTTCCTCCTCGTCGCGTGGTTTCTTCGCTGCCCCTAGGTGAGCCTCCCCCACTTTCCTCTACTTTCCTCTACTAGCCGCATAGCGCGAGAGGCCGATGCCTGCCGGAGTTGCACCAGCAGGTGTGCGAAGCAGCAGCAGCAGCGTTTCTTCAGGTTTCAGCAACAACAGCTTGTAGTAGCAGGAACAAATGGCAGACATAGCGTGTAGCAGCAGCAGCAGCTTGCTCAAGCGCGCGCCCTCGCTGCGTATCCCTGTGAGGCGCGTGCGTGTGTGTGGTGCAAGTGCATTGATGAGTCTGCCGCCGGCGCGCCTCTGCTTTCAGAGAGAGAACGCCTAATTGTGTTATCATCGGGAGTGGAACCTCTTATTGAACAAATCCCCCCTCCTAGGCCGATTGGTTTGATGCGCATGCAGTGATCATGAGGTCGCGGGTTCGATACCCAGCGCCCCCTTTTAATTTTTCTGTTGTTTTCCCTTCGAGTACTAGTAGTACATGTTAGTTGGTGTGTTCTCTCTGATACAACAAATGTACCATAACAGCGCAATGGCAACAGAGTTGTGCCATGCCCGCGGGTCTTTGGTTCGAGTCCCCTCATGGCGCCCCCTTTGTCCCTTAGATTTTTTCCTGTGAGTTAATCAACAGAGTGTGCTTATCTCAATTTAACCCCCTCTATTGGGCAGCTAACCTACAATAGTCGGGTGGTGGAGTGTGTTGTATGTGTGGGTGAGGTGGTGGGTTCGATCCCCCATGAGCCCCCTTTTATAGGAAAGATGATCGTGACCTTGACACTGTTTCTAGCCTTTTATAGGAAAGATGATCGTGACCTTGACACTGTTTCTAGCCTTGTTATGCTTCCACATGATATATAGGCCATCAAACATTGCAATGAAACCTCAAACACCTTCCCTCCTACCATGTGATAACATGGGCATTTGATATCATCCTATTTAAATGCTATTTTAATTAATGCACCTATATACTTGGTAAATAGCGGAAGGCCTAGCCTTTTGCCGGATGACTTGTTCTGTTGTTGCCCCCTTAGTTTCGGCTACCGGTGTTTTACTCCATAACTGAGCGATCCTAACACGGTCGGGGTAGTTATGGGGACCCCCTTGATAAATCGTTTAGCGTCAAGGCTTGGCTGGCAAGACCCAACTTTGGTGTTAATTTTCTAACAACTTAATAATAAAAGGCATAGGTAATAGCTACCCCAAGGAATTAATCAACAACCCGGGCCAGTGCTCCTCATGAGTGTTGGTCCAAAATAGAGCCACTTGCGGGAGCCACCCGGGGCAACTCGGGGGATTTCTATCCGGCCACTGTATGTGTTGCTCATCCATCGTGTCCTGAGAACGAGATACGCGGCTTCTATTGGGTTCGTTGACACGTCCACTATAGGAATCAGACTCTTTGTCATCTTCCATAACAGCCAACAAAGGGGTGTTCCACGGAGGGCAAAGGCCTTTGCCGTAAGCTTCCTGTCGGCAAAATTTCTGCGATAGCTTTCGACGGCAAAATACCTTCTTTGTCGTGTGCCACAACAATGCGGACGACAAAGACCTTTGCCGTCAGCCATCTGCCGAAGCAGACGGCACGGCAAAGACGTGTACACAGCAAACAACAGGCAACTGGGATGGGCCATGCTATAAAGGTCGTTCAACTCTGGCACCTCCATCTTATTGTGATGTGCCTAAAAGAGAGGAACAAAGTATTAGTAAAGGGCTCAAGCTATCATGAAGACTTAATTGCATTAATAAGGAAGCAAACCACGTACCTAGTTCCGTCCTAACTGAATTCAGTTGGCGATGCCTTCATGGTGTGGCACACCAACCATTTGGACAGGCCGCTCCTTCGCATTGTCGTGTACGGCTCGCCAGTTGCGTATGCACCACTCATCCACCAACGCCTCCCAACAATCCATCTTATCAGCACACCATCTCGGGGGCACTGATAAGTTAGTAAAAAGAATTTTGAGCGCGACACCTACGAATCAAATCAAGAAAACTACATACAAGGACTTAAGAATAGGTAATTACCTTCATGTACTGCTCCTTGTTCAGATATTATCCGCGGCAGTCCTTCTTCTCCTTCTTAACACCACGCGTGGCGTAGGAGTCTCGAATAGCCTGTGGCCGAGCCTCGTGGCGCAACTTCTGTAATAGCCGCCTGCACTCGGCCTCGAAAACATTGGCCGCCGCCTCCTCATATCCCTCCTCACACTTGTAGAATGTCTTTAATCAAACGAGACAACAACGATTAGTACAATAATTAGCTATATTGTTCGGCTTGCGGACTCCAAGGGGGTGTATCCAACCCCTGCAGTATGACAAGGTCAATGCATTACATATTTGAAGAAAGTTAAAGGCAAAAGGTAAAAAAATAGTAAATGCACTTACCTCTCCCCTTTAGGCTTAATAACCGGCCTCTGCTCATGGGTCGCCGGTACGACCGAGAGACGTGTAATACCACGCTTGTACACGGTGACCCCATCCACCACGTCGCCCTCACTATCCATAGACTCATCCCTGCAACCAACAGAATGGCCACCGACCCCTCGGTCCGACCCGGCCACGCACCCCATCCAGATGTCTCCACATTAGTCGAAGCCTCTGTGGCGGGAGTCTCCTGGGACGTAGCCTCAGGAACCAAAGTCTCATGGGCCGAATGCCCGTCTACCCCAGGCTCCAGGACCAGAATTTCATGGGCCGAATGCCCTTCGACCCGAGGCTCCTGGACCGGAGTCCCCATAGAATCCACCGCAAACGGGTCCACCATAGTGGTCGTGTGCTCGGGTGAATGAGCTGGTGGTGGTGGCGAGGACGGTGTAGTAGTCCGCCTACCTCTCCTGCAGCCACATCCTGTACCTTTCCCTTTCTTCCCTGCCCGAGCTCTCCTCAAAGTGGGCAACGCCGCCTACGAAGAAGCACCCGCGGGCATCCGCCAAGGCTCTACGGAGACATAGGGGTGGAATGGAAGTACCACCCCTCGCGCGGGCCACCGATGAAAAAGAACCCGCCGAGCGATCTGGACCCGCGCCACCATCTTTCAACACCTGCCATGATAAGGAGTAAACGAAATTAGTACAACATAAAAAATTGAATACCTAACATGATTAGAAATATGTACATATATTATTTAAGTTGGGATGCATACAAATTAATAATACTCTGGATCAATAAATGCATAATAATCATCACTATCATGCGTGTCGTCATGAATGACGTGCTCATCGGGTTCAATGGCATGAACTTGTGGAAGGCCTTTCTGTAATCGGTCAAGCATTGACAGGTCATCCGCAGGAGTAACCTCTTCTAGTTTCACCTCTGCTTGTTCCAGCTCAGGGGTGAAGTTGGATTCATTGTCGCTGTCTACTTCCATGTTCTGGGGTGAAGCACAACGGTTCTTGAAATGTTTCTTGGAAAGACGTGTTTCTTGGAAGAATTCTCTATCATATGTGTCTGGGTTAATGTGAGGTTCATAATCCTATTCATCTAGGGGAGGTGGTCTAACACGTGGCGGCACTTCATAAACAACATACCAACCATTTAGATTCTTATCAGTTTGGCATGCCCACGGTAGATAGAGAACTTGGGTCGCATGTTGAGCCGTAGTATAGACATCGGGAACATCTAAATGGGTGCTTGGATAGATTTAGACTAGCCCTATGTGTTCATGAGTCCTTCTAGTCTCCTTCGGCTGGAACCAATAACATTTGAAGACTACGACGTTCGGTGGGTTTTCACCATAGAATTGAAGTGCATAAATTGCTTCAACTCTTCCATAATACTCGATACCACCTTCGCCGATAGCAGAGACACCACAATTTGTAGATTTCCCGTCCAACATAGATACCTCTTTGCCAAAGGTACGACAGTGATACCCTTTGATGTTGTATTTCTCAAATGAACAAACCTTATAGTCAAAACCATTAGCGGCTTGTCTCAATTCGGCGTCCATAGACTCTGAATTATCCTACAAGTTTAATAGGAAACGATTGTTGCATTAGCCGCAAGTTAGACCAAGGAATGAAATGGTCCATTATTGACAAATACCGTTTGTTTGGACCGAGAGATGAAACCGGGATAGCCGCCTACATGCTTCGCAAGAAGCTCATACTCTTTGACGAAATCATTTTGGATCACCACTCCATCCAAGAATTTTGCGATGTATCGACTATATCAAATATCCGGGAATAAGAGCAGTCCAAAGGAATTAGAAGTTACGGAAAAATGTGCCAAGAACTTACTCGATATACGCCTGACTTCTGTTAGGTTGTTGAAGATATACATTGAAATGTTCCACCATTCTTCGACATGCAACGTAATTGGTTTCGAAGCACAGGCTGGTGTGAGCTTCCCTTTGAATAGGCTGAGGTTGGATCTACCTTTTTTAGGGTCTACATCATTGTACCGAGGCTTCAGATTATGCAAATGACGATTTTTGGCTTTGTAGTGTGCTGTGACAAAGTTGCCCACCTCCTCAGTAATTAATGCCTTGGCCATCGATGCTTCAATTCTACGTTTATTTTTACATTTAGCTCGAAGCATATTTTGCATCCTCTCAGTTGCATAGCACCAACAATTTTGCACGGGCACACCCAATCTTGCCTCGGTCGGTAGATGTAAAATCAAACGCTGCATTGGATAAAAGAAGCCCGGCGGAAAGATCTTCTCTAACTTGCAGATCAACTCCGGCGCCAACTCCTCCATGTCATCTACCATGCCAGGCGACAGTTCTTTCGCACAAAGAGCTCAGAAGAAATAGCTCAGCTCCGCTAGTACTAGGATTTCATCCTCATGAATAAAGCCACGTAACATCACCGACATTACCCGCTCAAGGCATATGTGCCAATCATGACTCTTGAGACCAAATATTTTTAATTTTTCAACACTCGCTCCCCTCTTTAGATTTGCTGCATACCCATCGGGGAACATCAAGTGCATTTTGACCCACAAGATAATTTCCCTCATAGTTGGCCTTCCAAGATTGAACCAGACCTTCGGCTTCGACCACTTCTGCTTTCCTTTGCCTTCTCACATGTTTTGTAACGGTCTATGACATAGTATCTCTTAATCGACTCTAGCCTTAGGATTATCCTTTGTCTTCCCATCTACGCCGAACGATATTCTTTTCAGCGTGCATCATGTCGACGTTGTGTGGAAGAAGGAGGTCTTTGAAGTAAGGCAGATCCCAAAAGCATGGCTTCTGAGTCCAGGCGTGTTCTCAATTATACCCCTTGAAATACCCAGGGCGCTTCGGATCAGGCTCGAGGGTGTCTAACTGATCCAGGATCTGTTGGCCTATCAACGCAGGTGGTGCCAAGGTTTTGACAACTTTACCTTTGGTAAAGTTCTTCTTGTCTTTTCTAAACTGATGGTGAGGATCTAGGAACTGTCTATGCAAGTCAAAGCAAGAATGCTTCACACCCGCCTGCAACCAATGAAACTGAACAGTTCCCTTGCACAAGGGGCAGGGGAACCTTCCATGCACACACCATCCAGCGAATAGCGCATACGCGAGCAAGTCATGCATCGAGTACATGTACCGAACATGCATTTTGAAGTTTTCTTTTATAGCGGCATCGTATGTCCTGACCCCATTATCCCAAGATTCTTGCAATTCATCCTTAAGCGGTTGCATTACACATTTATATTATTCCCTGGATACTTGGGCCCTCGAATTATCAATGTCGGTAATATGTTCTTTCTTTGCATAATCTGCCTGGGGGGAGGGAGATTGAGTGGAATGACAAATACATGCCAACCACTGTATTGGGTTGCCGTCATGCCGAAGGGATTGAACCCATCTGTGATCACGCACACTCGGGGATTCCTTGGATCTGCCACCTTATCCAGATGTAATCCATCATAATGTTTCCATGCTTCGCCATCCGATGTGTGTACCGACATCTTATTCCCATCCACATCTAGTTCGTTTCTTTTGCCCAATTTGTGCCATGTCTTTTGTCTGGCTGTCTCTTCGACCATGAAAATGCGTTGAAGCTTTGGTTTGATTGGCATATACCAAAGAACAGTATCTGTGATTTTGGCCTGTCTCTTCTCACCCATACCGTTGTCTACCACAAGATACTTGGAAGACTCGCAATTGGGACAATAATCCAAGCGTGCATACTCCTTCCTAAATAAGACACATCCTTTCTCACATGCATCTATCTTCTCATAGGACATCTTAAGTACACGAAGTATATTGTCCGACTGGTTCAGGTTTGCAAGCATGATATGGCCTTTGGGTAGAAAGCGTCCAAATAGTGTCATCATTGCGTCGTAGCATTCTCTTCCCAACTTGAAGTGAGCCTTCAAAGCCATTACTTGTGCAATGGCATCCAGCTGACAAAGCTCAGTGTGCTCGCGGAGAGGACGTTTTGAAGACTCCAACATTTCATGGAAGGCCTTTGCATATTCCTCCATCACTTCATCTGAATGCCGAGCATCATCAAAGTCTTGCACCATGTCTTCGATCCCGGTACCATGCTCGTCAGTGCAACGATGAACCACCTCAGCTTTGGTGCGTTGTATAGACTCACCATGAAATGTCTACACCGTATAATTAGGCTTAAAACCCCTCCTCTGCAGGTGTTTAATCATTATGTCCTTTGTCCTCTTTTTATAGTTATCGCACTATGGACAGGGGCACCAGTTTGTTTCCTGGCCATTTTCAAATGCAGCTTTCACAAAGTCCTTGGTTTTTTGAAACAGTTCTTTCGTCATCTCTTTCTGACTAGGGTGACCATTGTACATCCACGCAGGATCACTCATCTTGCCTAGCTACTAAACATACAAGAAATATATATAGAAGTCAGCATATATGTTCATCAGTTAATCAAGTTCGCCAGTTTTATTACGTCCATGCAACCTACATGGTAATAGGTAAAGATAGGACCTAATCCCACCCGAGTATGTGTAGATTGGGGTTGCTTTCCCATGCTCTGCTCCGGATCCAACACAAAATTTCGGCAGCACCTCCCCGCCGTTCTCCTGATACACGCCTCGGCAATAAACAGAGAGGATGTGTATCTAGAGAACAACAGGGAGGCACCGACGAAATACTGCATCCGATTCGGAACAAAGCATATGGGAAAACGAACCCAATCTATACATACTCGGGTTGTCCGTGGATAAGTTGGACAATTCGGAAGAATCACGGTTATAAATATATGAAAATGTATGCATATTTAAAACTGTAACCCTTTCGAACGGGAGACGCATTCTAGTCACACATACTGATAATTTAATATACCTATATCTAGGAAGTTTCATGTACAGACCAACCAGAGAATATTAAGGGGCAACGAGGAGATGTCATTTGTACTCACCCACGAACGTAGGGGCGGAGCTCGTCGAACGCATGGGGAGGTCTTCGGACAGCAGACGAGACAACTGCACATGTAAATCCATCCAATCAACACAAATATTTTGTGTTCATTAATCAAATCAAAAAATATATGACATAACACAAATATATGACCTATATAGATGTCATCTAGGGTTCCATCGACGTCGAGGAACCCCCTAACACTCTCATCCCCGACTCCCTCAGGTATAGCGATGCACGGTCGAAGGGTCAGCATGCCAACTCTTCCGATTTCGGAGAACTCTCTTCTCTGCCTCTCCTATCCTCTCCGAGCATTCTCCTGATGAGGTCCGCGGCCGGCGGCCTCTGGAAGGCCGAAGATCACCTTTTCAGTCAACAAGAGGCCAAAGAGGTGTCGGGGGTCGGTGGTTGGGGGTCAGTGGCGTCTGGGATGGCGCATTAACAGCTGCGCGGAGTTTCGTTTCGGGGTGTCAACGGGATGTCGTGTTGGGGCGTCGTGTCGGGGTTTCGGGGCATCGTGACGGGGCGTCGGGCTGTCAGGGTGTCGTTTTCTTCTTGCTCCTCTTCTTTTTTCTATTCTCCTTACTTTTCTTTTTCTTCTTCTTCTTCTTCTTCCTTTTCTTCTTCTTCTTCTTCTTCTTCTTCTTCTTCTTCTTCTTCTTCTTCTTCTTCTTCTTCTTCTTCTTCTTCTTCTTCTTCTTCTTCTTCTTCGTCTCCTCCTCCTCCTCCTCCTGCTTTTTCTTCTTCTCCTCCTTCCCGTTGTTCTCGTTCTTCTTCTCCTTCTTCTTCTCCTCCTCCTTCTTCTTCTTCTTCATTCCTTCTCCTCTTCTTCTTTTCTTCTTGTCCTCTTCTTTAAAGTGTTTTCAACACAAAAAGTGGACTTGAAAGATTCGGTTTCAATATCGGCAAAAAATGTCCCCGTTTGATAACAAAGTATTTTCTAAGTATTTACAGAATACTAAAGTTTTTGAGATTATCATAGTTCTGTTTACAATATGACCTGTTTGGTTGCCCATAACAACTCTGCTTTTAATACTATAGTATTGGGCAAACTGCATTTTTTCTCTACATAAAAAAGAACCCCAAACCTCCTTTTAAAAACAGAGCTGCTGAGTGCTTAAATGCAATGGCTAAACATCAAAATTTACAGTGTTATGCGGCAACAACCAAACAAATTCTATGTATTATGAATACTCCAAAATACTTTGTTTTGATAAAACTATAGTATCTCACACCTACACGCAAAATTACTGTAGTTTTTGATACTTCGGTTTATACAATATTTGCTATCAAACACAGCCGGGCCACATTTTATAGCTCAATTTTTTCTAAGTATTTACAGAATATTACAATTTTTTAGATTACCATGGTTTTATTTACCGTGAGCCGTTTATCTATCACTAAAAGTTTTGTTTTTAATACTGTGGTATTGGTAAACCATGGTATTTTATCTGTATTTAAAAAAGAACTCTGGACCTCATTTTCTAAAACTGAGCTAGCGAAAGAAACGCCTCATGTTATCTTCTTGTACAGGTGCAACCTACTCGCCGAGCGCGGTTCCCGTCAACGCATCTGCGGCTTTGCCGCGATGCATTGTCTTCTGGCTGCAGAGCTAACCTACCTCTCCTCTTGCTTGTCCAATTTTTGCCCATTGGTGCCAGCCACAACACACGAGGGTCCATATCCAACTAATCAACCAAACTATTGATAAGTGTTGATGATGATCAATAAATCAACCTGTTTATGCATGTTGGTGGTCTTTGTGCATGCCCCTTTAGTATGCAATAGGTAACTTGCTAGCAACACACATGTTTCCAACTGCTATCAAATGGCTAGCTAATTTACTTTTCTCCATACGACACTATTAACATGGAATATTATATAAAAAACATCTTATAAACTATTAACATGGTCTCTCGTTACCTAAACACTCAGTGACTGTAACAACATGACCCAAAACTCCAAGCAAAACCTACAACATGTAAAAAGGAAAACAAGACAAAAAACAAAAAATGTCCAAAAAAATTACCTTTGTGTCCGGAGGCGGTGGGGGCACCGTGCGACGGCACGGCCGCCAAGCGGCAGCAGGGGCCGCGTGGGCGGTGGGGGCCCCGGGCGACGGTAGGGGCACCAGGGGGCGGTGGGGGCGCCGGGCAGCGGCAGGGGCACCCGGGGGTGGTGGGGGCGTGGGGCGGCGGCACGGGGCACTGGGAGCGGCATGGGCACCGAGAGGGGGTGGGGGCACTGTGTGGCTACATGGGCACCCGGGGCGGCCGGGGCGCCGGGTGTGGCAGGGGCGCCGACGTGGGGGAGGATGGTAGGAATGGGGTGGGTTGGGTGGGGGGGTGGGGTGGGGGAGCGGCGCAGGGAGGAGGACTGGCGAGGGGTGGAGTGGGTGGTCGGGGAGGGGTGGGGGCAAGAGCGGCTGCGGTGGTGCCAGCGGCGGCGTTGGGGTGGGCAGGGGCGAGAGAGAGGGTGCACGTGGGGTGGACATAGTAGGAGAGAGAATGGGGAGCGGGTGGGTGCCGGTGACCGTTATTGGGGCGTCCCGTTTGCCGTCTGCAGCGGACGACAAAGGGGTGGGGTGGGTGGGTGGGGTTGGCTCCAGCAATTAGGGTTGGCTCCGGCCATCCCCTTTGCCCTCTGCCTTCACCTTCTATGTCGTCCACTGGCAGATGACAAAGGGTTGGCTGATGGCAAATATGTTTTTTGCCAACAGCCAACCATTCGTCGTCTGCGTGCACCTTCTCTGCCGTATGTTGTGAGACGGCAAAGAGACGGCTGATGGCAATTAGGATCTTTGCGAACAACCATTACTTTGCCGTATGTTCTTTGGCAACTTACGTCAAAGAGGTTTTTTGCCATCTGCCATCAGACGGCAAAGAACTGGCTGATGGAAAATTCCCTGATTCCAGTAGTGGTCGAGAGGTCTTGCTGGACTTGTCTTACCTTAGCGATATATCTTGTGCATTGGGATTCTGGTGAGATTTTGGGTTGTTCTCAGAGTTGAGGTTTTCATCAAAGGAATCCGACGAGATCGTGAGTTTCGTGGTTGAGGATTACTATGTGGCATGTGGCAATTTGTGACGGATTAGTTGGAGCACCCCTTCAGGGTTAAATCTTTTGGAAAGTCGTGCCCGCTGTTATATGCCAATCATGGATACTTTGTTAACATCCGGTTCTAGACAACTTAAAATAACTTAACCAAAACTTTCCAACTCGTGCGCAACCAGGGCTGTTTCTTTCGGAGTTCCTTCTCTGATCGAGAACACGGTGGGGTTATGAATGACGGAAGTACGTGTTCGGGATCACTTAGTGATCATTCGTAGATCTCGATCGTCTTACTAGACCACCATAACTGATTTTTGTTCTTTGTAATTTAGCCACCATATATGCATAGGTTGCTGCAAACTGAAACACATATCCCAAACTCACCTATTAACTTAGTTAGACTCGATACCAAGGTCATGAGATTGGTGAGTCCTCGTGGCTCATAGTTTACTACAACCACCCACAGGTATAGGTACCCCAGATGCAGAAGTTCCCAAGGATACCTATCTGAGGTGGGAGTTCGACGAGGATAGTGGCAGACTGTACGCGACGTATCCCGTGGATTAGAGGCACTTGGTCATGATCGTGGGCCTAGCAAGGCGGGATAACATTAGCTTTTGTTGTTTATCTTGTCCGTAGTCGGACCCTGTTTTCCATTTGAATAATGTATGACTGTGTGACTCGGTAAAGTAGCTTGTGGCGAGTGTAAGCCAAATCTTATTATTCTTCCATCCATTATGTATTGCAATGTTTATCCTGCTTGCGAAACACTTAGATGCATCCCTTTCCCCTTTTGAGGCCTCGCCCCCAAATAAGGAAAGCGCGACCTCTTAGAAGTTACACTCTGATGGAGTTAAAAGCATGCGTCCTACTTTTAGTGTTACTGATGATGATCTCGATTACAAGGGTGCAAAATCACGAACCTAGTTGTGAAGGATTTCTTACTTGTACTTTCAATCATACGGGTTCCCCTTTATATATAGGTTGAGGCCCTCAGATTACAATAGAGTCCGGGTTGCATAGCAACGTGTGACCTAATCTAATGCCTAGTCATCTTGTCTCTCTCATATGGAAACTACCTTGCACCTTCTTTCATGAGCTGACCTCCCAAATACTTGCCCACGAGATGACCCACTTGTCAAGCCACCTCTTCGGCCTGAGGCTTCTAGGCTTCCGTTCCTCGTGTAGCAACCATATTTATGAGCCGCCTCCTTTATAATTAGGCGATCTTCCTCAGAGCTCATCCATGGGGTCCACCCTCAACATTAGCCCCCACTTTAGCTTGGGTTTACCCATGTTAAACTCCATCCTGGAAATTAAATAAAATCTTAAATATAAAGTTAAATTTGTGTTTTGTCCTTAAGCCGACATTTCTCTTCGTTCTATTTATTGTATTTTTGTCCACGACAACATGGTGCCGGTTCATATTCCTTCATCTAGTACTTGGATTATTTTCGATCACTTCCACCATGACGTCATCTTGCTGACCACTAATGCTTATATGTTATTACGGAGAATATTTTTTGAAGAGTCGTCAAATCTGTTAAGGCGCGAGAATCAAGGCGACTTTGCAACGGCTAATCACTATAACACCTTATGTTTTCGTCGTGCCGTTTTGGGTCCTCCTCCCTTATAAATAGACTCGCGTGGCTCCAGAGTCACTTTGTACTCCATCTTCTTCCTACCGGCCCCGAAGCGCTGCTCGAGCTTGCCCGAGTCTAAAACTGCTCAATTGCAGTGCGCCACCGTCTTCTCCGGAGCTCCTCTCGATCATGTGCAGACATCACAATGAAAAAAGGAAGATCCCTGCATCTTCATCGTCTTGACTTCAGTAAGTCCCGTTACTACCATTAGGTTTCAAAAAAGTTCCGCGTAGTTCATTAGGATTTTGTCGGAGTTCATGTTAATGATATCCGTAGATCAATAACTCTGTGTATTTTTAACAAATTAAGTTTTGGTCTGATCTCCGCTGCATTCTTGTAATACAATAGATCCAATAAAAAATACCCGCGAGATCCTGCAAATACCTTGCTTCCGATACCTCTGCTATTATTAGGATATTCTATATTTCTTTTTACTCATTTATTAGATATGTTCATTCTCCTGTCTTGGTAGAAAGTAGTTTATGGATATGAGAAAATCCTGCTAAGTCCTTTTAGACTCTATGTCCACCTTTAGCTCGCTCTTTGACATATACTAGCTTGTTATATCATGTCAGGCTATCAAATTCTGACTTGGCTTCTCCCTGTCTTATTAGGCAGTTTGTGTCTCGCTCCTGATTCTAGCGAGTTATATGACATCTCATAATTTTCCTTTTTGCCCTTGTAGTTGAACTGTGATGGCTCCAAAAACTAGCAAAGACTGTGGATGGGTCACATCACAAGAGTTTGTGCTTACTTTAGAAAACCTCGTCACTCAAGGTTTTTTGCCGACTCAACATGGTTAGTTGGAGAGCACCTAAGGAAGAGTCTTCTCCTCAACCCGATCAAGGGGGGATTGTTGCTTTCATAGCCCACAGGTTAAGAGGATTCCGCCCCCGGTTCAAAGTTCTTCATAGATCTTCTATCATGGTTTTGTCACAGTAGATGTCCTAGCAATAGGACTAAGTCTAGGAGCCATCGCAACTAGGTGCTTGCTTTGATGGGGTTGATTGGGAACGAAAGCCAAGGGTTTACCCAAGTGTCGCCCTCCGATGGAGGTAAAAGCCTATGTCGTGCTTTTTGTGTTATTGGTGATGATCTCAATTACAAGGGTGTGGAATTGCTAAGCTAGTTCTTGAGGGTTTCTTCCCTCTTCTCCCTACCTCACGGGCTCTCCTTTATATATAGGTTGAGACCCTAAGATTACAACAGAGATAGGGTCGCATAACAACCCGTGACATAACATAATCGCTAGTCATCTTTGCTCTCTCATATGTAAACTACCTTGGACCTACCTTCATAAGCCGACCTGTCAAATTATAGACCATGAGCCGGCCCAGTGTTCAAGACACCTCTCCGGCCTAGGGCTTCTGGGCGTACCTTTCTAGTGTAATAACCATGTTTTATGAGCTTCTCACTTGACAGCTGATAACCCACAAGTATAGGGGATCAATTGTAGCCTTTCTCAATAAGTAAGAGTGTCGAACCCAACGAGGAGCAAAAGGTAGGACAAATATTCCTCAAGTTCTATCGACCACCGATACAACTCTACCCACACTTTACGTTCGCTTTACCTAAAACAAGCATGAAACTAGAAGTACTTTGAAGGAGGGATCGGATAGGCTTGCAAGAAAGTAAAGAACACGTAAATAAAACTAGGGGCTGGTTAGATAAAGAAACAACTACGAGTGTCTAACGATTGTGGAAAAGTGGTGGTAGGAGTTCCGGAATAGTCCCTAAGCAATTGAGTACGTTACTAGAACGATAGCAAGTATCATGTGGGAGAGGCCTCTGCTAGCATGTCATCCCTTACTTGGAATTCTATGCACTTATGATTGGAACTATTAGCAAGCGTCCGCAACTACAAACGTTCATTAAGGTAAAACCCAACCGTAGCAATAAGATATATTGGTCCCCATTCAATCCCATATGCATCAATTTCTATGCTAGGTTTGAAGCTTCTGTCACTCTAGCCTGCCAATACAAAGTCCTATCAACATACAACTTACCCTATGGTGTGATCCATGCGTGCTATCATATGATGGGCACCAAAGGACAACAACATAACCACAAGCAAATTAAACCAACCATAGCAATTCATCAACCACCGATAGGACAACAATAATCTACTCAGACATCATAGGATAGCAACACATCATTGGATAATAATATGTAGCATAAAGCACCATGTTCAAGTAGAGGGTACAGCAGGTCGCGGGAGTGTGAACCACTGAATATAGATGGGGGAAGATGATGGAGATGTTGGTGAAGATGACGGAGGTGTTGGTGTAGATCGTCGTCACACGATGATGTCCCGGGCGTTCCGGCGCCGCTGGGAGAGAGGGGGAGAGAGCCCCCTCCTTCTTATTATTCTTCCTTGACCTCCTCCCCATATGGGAGAAGGGTTTCCCCTTTGGACCATGGTCTCCATGGCGACGGAGGGGCGAGAGCCCCTCCGAGATTGGATCTCTCTCTGTGTTTTTTTTGTTTCTGCGCTCCGAGATTCTGCGTTTCACCATTTCTTGAATTCCTGGAGATCCGTAACTCCGATTGGGCTGAAATTTTAACACGATTTTCTTCTGGATATTATCTTTCTTGCGCCGAAAGAAGGGCACCAACCTCCTTAAGGAGTGGCCACAAGCCTGCCAGCCGCCGCCGTACCTCCTGGTGGCGGCTACAGGGCTTGTGGGCCCTCCGTGCATCGCCTCGCGTTGATTCTTCTTCCCAAAAATCATAAATATTCCAAAAAAATCCCCGTAAGTTTTTGTTACGTTTGTACTTCGTTTGGTATGGAGATCCTGCGAAACAAAAAATATGCAACAAACAGGAACTGGCACTGGGCACTGGATCAATATGTTAGTCTCAAAAATAGTATAAAAAGTTGCCAACAGTATATGAAAGTTGTAGAATATTGGCATGAAACATTCAAAAATTATAGATACGACGGAGACGTATCAGCATCCCAAGCTTAATTCCTGCTCGTCCTTGAGTAGGTAAATGATTAAAAAGATAATTTTTGATGTGGAATGCTACCTAGCATAATCTTGATCATATAATCTAATCAGGGCATGAAAACTAAAACACGAGTGATTCGAAGCAATAGTCTATCATTTGACATAAAGACAATAATATTTCAAGCATACTAACAAAGCAATCATGTCTTCAAAATATTATGGCCAAAGAAAGTTATCCCTACAAAATCATATAGTCTGGCTATGCTCCATCTTCCCCACATAACGTATTTAAATCCTGCACAACCCCGGTTTTAGCCAAGCAATTGTTTCATACTTTAGTGTTCTCAAACTTTTTCAACTTTCATGCAATACATGAGCGTGAGCCATGGACATAGCACTATAGGTGGAATATAATATGGTGGTTGTGGAGAAGACAAAAAAAGGAGGAGATAGTCTCACATCAACTAGGTGTATTAACGGGCTATGGAGATGCCCATCAATAGATATCAATGTGAGTGAGTAGGAATTGCTACGCAACGGATGCACTAGAGCTTATAAGTGTATGAAAGCTCACAAAAGAAACTAGTGGGTGTGCACCCAACTTGCTTGCTCACGAAGACCTAGGGCAATTTTGAGGAAGCCCATCATTGGAATATACAAGACAAGTTATATAATGAAAATTTCCCACTAGTATATGGAAGTGACAACATAGGAGACTCTGTCATGAAGATCATAGTGCTATTTGAAGCACAAGTGTGGAAAGAGGATAGTAGCAATTGTCCCTTCTCTCTTTTCTCTCATTTTTTTGTGGGCTCTTTGGCCTCTTATATATATATATATATATATATATATATATATATATATATATATATATATATATATATATATATATATATATATATATATATATATTTTTTGGTGGGCATCTTTGGCCTCTTTTTTTGTAAATGGGCTTCACTGGCCTCTTTTATTTCCTCACATGGGACAATGCTCTATTAATAATGATCATCACACTTACAACTCAATACTTAGAGAAATGATGACTCTATATGAAATGCCTTCGGTAGTGTAGCGTGACAATGATCTAGCATAGCAATGACATAAAAAAACTAACAAGCCATGGAAACATCATGCTAGCTATCTTACGATCATGCAATGGCAATATGGAAGTGGTGGCACATGTCATGAGACGGAACGGTGGTAGTTGCATGGCAATATATCTGACAATGGCTATGAAAATGCCATAATAGGTTGGTATGGTGGCTGTTTTGAGGGAGGCTATATGGTGGGTGTAATGCACCGGCGAAAGTTTGCGCGGTACTAGAGAGGCTAGCAATGGTGGAAGGGTGAGAGTGCGTATAATCCATGGACTCAACATTAGTCATAAAGAACTCACATACTTATTGCAAAAGTCTATTAGTCATCGAAACAAGGTACTACACGCATGCTCCTAGGGGAAAGGTTGGTAGGAGTTAACCATCGCGCGTCCCGACCTCCACACAAAGGATGACAATCAATAAATAAATCATGTTCCGACTTCATCACATAACGGTTCACCATACGTACATGCTACGGGAATCACAAACATTAACACAAGTATTTCTAAAAATACAGAATTACTCACTAGCATGACTCTAATATCACATATTCATGTCGCAAAACTGTTGCAAGGAATCAAACATATCATATTCAGTGATCTACAAGTTTTATGTAGGATTTTATGACTAACCATGTGAATGGCCAACTCCTGTTAACTCTCTAAATAGGTATAAGCGAAGCATGAGAGTTTAATTCTTTCTACAAAAGATATGCCCCGCTCTAAGAAATATAAGTGAAGCAAAAGAGCATTCTACAAATGGCGGTTTTCTATGTGTAGGGAAAGAGGCAATCCAAACTTCAAATGATATAAGTGAAGCACATGAAGCATTCTATAAAGCCAACCAAGGACTATCTCATACCAGCATGGTGCATAAAATAAAAAATAAAAATAAACACAAAAGACGCTCCAAGCATTTGCACATATCATGTGACGAATTAAAATATAGCTCCGAGTAAAATTACCGATAGATTGTAGACGAACGAGGGGATGCCTTCCGGGGCATCCCCAAGCTTAGACGCTTGAGTCTTCCTTGAATATTACCTTGGGTTGCCTCGGGCATCCCCAAGCTTAGGCTCTTGCCTCTCCTTATTCCTTCATCCATCGTGCTCTCACCGAAAACTTGAAAACTTCAATCACACAAAACTCAACAAAATTTGTGAGATCCGTTAGTATAATAAAATAAATCACCACTTCAAGTACTGTTGTGACCTAATTCTAAATTCATATTAGCATTATATATACTGTAATCCAACTTCACCATGGTTCATACCCACCGATACTACCCATAGATTCATCAAAATAAGAGAACAATGCATAGAAAACGGAATCTGTCAAAATAGAATAGTCTGTAGAAGTCTGTATATTCCGTATACTTCTGATATCTCAAAAAATCTAAAACATTACGAACATCTGAAAAATTTGCATTTAAATGAGCAGAAAAAAGAATCAACTCAAAAGCTCTTCCAGAATAAAAATGAAAAGTAATTTCGTGAGCAGAAAGTTTCTGTCTTTTCTCAGCGTGATCAAACAACTATCACCCAAACTAATCGTAAAGGCTTTGCTTGGCACATTATTTTTAAAAACACAAAGGAATTGTACAAGGGGATAATTATATTTGTGAGAAACTTCCATGAAAAATTCTACATTGTTTCCATGAGCATGAACACAAGTGTTCAAGGTCGACCCTCACTTCCGCAATGCATCACCTTTCAATCGCTTCTCTTTTTGAAAAAGTTTTAAGTTCCCCTCTATATTTTTTTGTTTTTAAACTAAATAGAAGCACTCAACAGAAATAAATGACTCTCTAAAACTTCCGGGTTGTCTCCCAGGCAGCGCTTTCTTTAAAGCCATTAAGCTAGGCATAAAGTGCTCAAGTAATGGATCCACCCGGATCCCAAGGTATATCAAAGCCAATTTTAATTATCAATGATTTGAAATTTAGTAGTGAGCACAAGGTAACATATATCAAGAAATGACGAAGTCTAACTCTCTTCCTATGCATTGGCATGTCATAAAAGAACAATTCATGCACACCAAGTAAAGGCCAATACATAGCATAAGCAGTTTCTTGCAATTTTATCGTATTGGAAACATAGAGAGGTGGAGATGTAGTTCCTCTCTCATAATAATTGCAAGTAGGTACAGCAAGCACATGCATATTATATTCATCAAAATCATCATGTGTAACATAAGGAACTATAGCTAGCTCATCTTCATAAGCATCATTCATATTGGCATCATGGCCACAAGCATAGCAAGCATCAAGTTCATCAAAAAGGGATATTTCAAACGAATCCAAGGGATCATAGCATTCATCCTTCGGTAAGAACGAAGGGAAATTAAATAATGTATGAGTCGAAGAGTTACTCTCATTAGAAGGTGGACACGGGTAGCTAGTCCGCTCTTCCTCCTTTTGTTCTTCGCTCTACTCTTCATCTTTTTTCATCTAATGAGCTCACAATTTCAGCATTTTCTTCTTCCATAGTTTCCTGCAAAATAATAGTCTCTTCTTGGGCACCACATGATTTCTCCTTAAATAGTTCAATATGGGCATTATATTCATAATTAGTATAACAATAACGAAGCATAGCCAAATTTTCAGATCGGTAAGGAGTATCATCATTATCATCATACCTTTTAAACAAAGCCTCAATTTCATAAGCACCCATAAAAGCAACAAACTCTTCTATTTGATCCACATCATAGTAATCATATACCATTAGCATAAGAAGCCAAGGTTCTATGATCATTAAATTCACAAGAAAAGGGAAGGTGTGGAGCCTTGATCCTAGAGCAACAAGTAACACCATATCTCTTGCATAGTTCCCAAGCATACCATTTCAACAAATGGATTTGATCCCATAAAAGTTTCCCTTTTTGAGTCAAGCTCTAATCCCTAAAGTATTCACGTTGATCCAACGTGTATCCCATTATATAATTGAATGGGGCTTTCTCGGGATTATTAAAGAAGTAAATAATATTTTCCACGTAACGAGCATGGAGGGTTTTAGGAGGTTCCCCATCTCCATGAGTAGCAAGTACACCTAATTTTTTTGGTATTTCGTGTTCCTTATCCATAACTAAAGATAGAGAACAACTTAGAACAACAAATAAATCTACTTAGTGATAAAGCAAACAAGCACACACGAGAATATTCACCCCATGCTATTGCTCCCCGGCAACGGCACCAGAAAAAGGTCTCGATAACCCACAAGTATAGGGGATCAATTGTAGCCTTTCTTGATAAGTAAGAGTGTCGAACCCAACGAGGATCTAAAGGTAGGACAAATATTCCCTCAAGTTCTATCGACCACCGATACAACTCTACGCACACTTTACGTAGAACAAGTATGAAACTAGAAGTTCTTTGAAGGACGGATAGGATAGGCTTGCAAGAAAGTAAAGAACACGAAATAAAACTAGGGGCTGGTTAGATAAAGAAACAACTACGAGTGTCTAACGAGTGTGGAAAAGTGGTGGTAGGAGTTGCGGAATTGTCCCTAAGCAATTGACTACGTTACTAGATTGATAGCAGGTATCATGTGGGAGAGGCCTCTGCTAGCATGTCATCCCTTACTTGGCATTCAATGCACTTATGACTGGAACTATTAGCAAGCGTCCGCAACTACTAACGTTCATTAAGGTAAAACCCAACCGTAGCAATAAGATATATTGGTCCCCCTTCAATCCCATATGCATCAATTTCTATGCTAGGTTTGAAGCTTTTGTCACTCTAGCCTGCCAATACATAGTCCTATCAACATACAACTTACCCTATGGTGTGATCCACGCGCGCTATCATATGATGGGCACCAAAGGACAGCAACATAACCACAAGCAAATTAAACCAACCATAGCAATTCATCAATCACCGATAAGACAACAATAATCTACTCAGACATCATAGGATAACAACACATCATTGGATAATAATATGTAGCATAAAGCACCATGTTTAAGTAGAGGATACAACGGGTTGCGGGAGAGTGAACCGCTGAATATAGATGGGGGAAGATGATGGAGATGTTGGTGAAGATGACGGAGGTGTTGGTGTAGATTGTTGTCACACGATGATGTCTCGAGTGGCGTTCCGGCGCCGCCGGGAGAGAGGGGGAGAGAGTCCCCCTCCTTATTCTTACTCCTTGACCTCCTCCCTAGATGGGAGAAGGATTTCCCCTCTGGTCCATGGTCTCCATGGCGACGGAGGGGTGAGAGCCCCTCTGAGATTGGATCTCACTCTCTGTATCCTTGTGTTTCTGCGCTCCCAGATTCTGCGTTTCACCGTTTCTTAAATTCCTGGAGATCCGTATCTCTGATTGGGCTGAAATTTTAACACAATTTTCTTCCGGATATTATCTTTCTTGCGGCGAAAGAAGGGCAGCAACCGCCGTAAGGAGTTGCCCCAAGCCTGCCAGCCGCCGCTGTACCTCCTGGTGGCGGCTACAGGGCTTGTGGCCCTCCGTGCATCGCCTCGCGTTGATTCTTCTTCCCAAAAATCATAAATATTCCAATAAAAAATCCCCGTAAGTTTTTATTACGTTTGCACTTTGTTTGGTATGCATATTCTGCGAAACAAAAAACATGCAACAAACAGGAACTAGCACTGGGCACTGGATCAACATGTTGGTCCCAAAAATAGTATAAAAAGTTGCCAAAAGTATATGAAAGTTGTAGAATATTGGCATGAAACAATAAAAAATTATAGATACGATGGAGACGTATCAACAGCCAGGTCATCTTCCTGGCAGGTTGTCTTGTGGGGTATATCCCCAACATTAGACCCCAGTTTATCTTGGGTTTACCCATGTTAAACTCCATCCTGGAAATGAAAGAAAACCTTTAGTATAAAGTTAAGATTATGTTTTGTCGTTAAGCCAACATTTCCCTTCTCTCTATTGCTTGACGTTTTTTCCAAATCAACATGGCGTCGAGCCATATTCCCTCATCTAGTACTTAATTTATTTTCGATGACTTCCACCATGACATCATCTCGCTGACCACTAATGCTGATATGCTATTATGGGAAATCTTTTTTGAACAATCGTCAAATCTGGTTAGGCGCGAGAATCAAGCCTATTTTGCAGCCACTAATTACTGTAGCAGCCTATGTTTTCGTTGTGCCGTTTCTATTCCTCCTCCTTTATAAATAGACCTATCAGTACCCTTTCTCAATTTTTGGCCATCTTCTTCCTCTCGCCCTCCTTCTAGTGCCACCAATGATCGAGCTCGCCGGAATCCAAATCACAAGAAGTGACTTAGCCGTGCCGCCCTTGTCATCGGAGCTTGTCTACATCGCCCATGGTCTTCTCTAGGAGCACAACACCTCAAAACATTCTCCTTCTTAAATCTTGTAAGTAGCATTTTCTCCATTAGGTTTTTGGGCATTCTTCTTAGTTATCGGGTTGGTCGGAATTCATCATACGTCGGGCATAGATCTAGTTGTCCCGATGGCCTCTTGTTAATAATGTGTATTTTTGCCTCCGCCGTATTCCCGTAATACTATAGATCCATAATAGTCTATCCATACATTTGTGCAAATGCTTTGCCTCGGGTACCTACGCCAGCTCTTAGGGCTTTTACTATCTTTTTGTTGTATCTATCAGATCTGTTCATCCTCCCATCTTGGTAAAAAGTATTTTGTGCGTACGAGAGAATCTTGCTAAGTCCCTTTAGTCCCCGTTTCCACATTTAGCCGTCTCCTTGAAACATATCGGCTCATTTTATTACTTGAACCCATTGATACTCGGTCTGGCTTATTTCCTGCCTCGTCAAAATTGTTTCTGATTTTCTTTTGATTCTCACGAATTATACACGTGTAAATGATCCAATTGTATTCTGGCCCATACTTTTCATTTTTAACTTTGTAGTTAGTCTGTGAGAATTGTAATGGATCCCAAGACTACCAAAGCCTGTGGATGGGTCAGATCTCAAGAGTCAATGCTCAAACTAGAAAACCTTGTAGCCCACGGTCTTTTGTGGACTCACTCTGGGGTGAGCTGGTGAGCACCTTTAGAAGATTCTTTCTCTCAACCCGCCTCAGGATAAGTTGTCGTGTTCATAGATCATCAGGTGAGGGGTTTCCATGTGCCCGGGTCAAAGTTTTTCAGAGACTTGCTCCATTTTTTCAATCTTAGGCCACAAGATATTGGCCCTAACTCAATGATCAACATATACCAATTCCAAGTCATGTGTGAGGTATATCTCTAAATCAAGCCAACCATCACCCTTTTTAAAAAGTTCTTTTATATCAACCATCAGACCGAAGTGAAGGACAACCCTAGTGTGGAACTTGGTGGAATTCCATCGAGAAGAGGAAAAATACCCCCTTTCCTCAATCAAAATTGGCGAGTCATCCCAAGGGTTGCAAAAAAAACTTGGTTTTACTGGAAGAACACTTCCCCTCAAGGCCAAAATCCTTTCTCGAGTTACAGAATGGAATGTCTTAGTGCCTGAGGTAATTTTATGGGTGGCCAGTTGACGAGGAGAGGAAACAAATGGCTCTCACTCTTTTGAGATTGATGGCCTTGACTGCTCATGGCCTCACCAGAATACACTTGATCTGGTGTTGTATAAGATGGCGAATTCAGCCTCTTAGTTTAAGAGGTGACTTGACGTGCAATTATACTGGTGAGACGGCATATGTTCAATGTTTTAGTGAAGACAATTTGTCTGAAGGCGACATCTACAAGGCCGCCAAGATATTATTTGGCGACACAGAAGAGAAGTACAGTGTGATCGGGTTGGCTCCATTTTGTTTGACCAACCCGATTGCTCCGATAAGTGTTATTTAACTTGTACCTTTCCTATGTCACAATTTTTTGATTTATCATACTCATTTTCCGACTTGTATTACTTCTACACGCATAATCTCATTGGTGGAAAGCCAGAGCAAGGACTCGTATCCCCTCAGTCTGAGCAGACTGATGACCCGGCTAGCGGAGCCACCATAGATGAAGAATCTGAGGTAGAGCCTCAATTGCTTGGTTTGCTTTTTATTGAACTAGCTCATTCCCCTCCCGAGGGTAACTCTGATGCAAGTCAGGACGACAATGTTGATGTAATTTTGATCTTCCTCGACTCACCCGAACCATATATCCCAAAGAGTACGAGACAAGCTGTTATGTTCTCAAACCCAAATGCTTACTTAGATCCAAACTTTATTTTGAAGAAAAATCAACTCGTTGGCTAATCGAGATGCAAGACCTGGAGCAGCTCTCCGGAATTATCTGCCGACTTATCTCTTGAGCCAGCCATCCGCAAGCAGCGACTTGAGGTGCCTCATAGTCCAACGCTTTATCTTCCGCAAGCCAGCCTTTTTAAGAAACCACTCAGCCCTTCTTACTCAAATTATCAGGAATCACTGCCCTCTTCTAGCGACTCAACGACAAAGCAACTGCTTGCTTCCACCATTAATCGTGGGTAAGTGTTTATCTACTCTGGTTAATTTCCTTTTTCATCATTTGTCATTTTTTTAACCGAATTTTTGCTTCCATGATTGTAGATCCAATGCTTTTTGCAAGAAATAAGATTGACGAATCATCTTTTGTCGCCGAGGAGTCCAATATTCAAGGCCTGGCAATGAATGAGCCGGTGATCCAAGCTGCACCTACTAGTCAACATGGTCTAGATCTGAGGTCTCAGCCGGTTCATGTGGAGGAGACGGTTCACTCTAAGAGTCGGTCATAATGGATATGCCAGTTCAAGAAACAATCATGGTAAATGACCTCGCATCAAATGTTGACCTGACAAGTCCTCCTTGCCCTTGAAGTTCTGCGTTCAAGGTGGGTAGCACCACCCGATCAGCCGCCATGATGTATCAGGAAATAACCATTGTAGGAGAAGCTTTCATGGCTCCTAAGACTTCAATTGTTTTGGCCAAGGTTCTCACCAAAGATGTAATGAAAACTTTGGAAAAAAGGAAGGCCAAACTCGAGCTCCCAGATGTTGCCAATCTTGATGTTTAGGACTTTCATCAACAATATCTGACCCGACTATTTGAGAGATGGGTTATTGAGATTAATTTAGTTAACTGTGTGAAGCTAAAATATGAGATAAAGACATACCCTTTTCCTCTTTATCGTATATACTCTTGTAGCCCCCAAGGGCCAGCTCACTGTGATAAGTGATGAGTTGGGTCTTATTATAATTGTGAAAACTACCGGTAGCCCTGAAAGGGCCAGCTCATCTCTTTGAGATGGCTAGGTCTTTCTATATTTTTTGAGAACCAGTCGTAGCCCCCAAGGTCAGGGTCTTTACAATAATAATAAGCCGGTGCTTTTCGTGAAATTTTGAAGATAAAAGTGCTGACCGCAGATCCCAAGGACCGACTTATCTCTTTGGGATAGCCGGGTCTTTTGGCACTAAAACACTTGTCATTTCCAAACTACAAAACATGATGAGTAGCCCCCAAGGTACAACTTATATCTTTTGAGATAGCCGCATCTTGCTATATTTTAGATAATAAGTGACTTGCATTATCCCCCAAGTGCCATGTAGAGTGCCTAGAAGTGCATGTGACTTATATTATTGTTTTGTTTTGTAGCCCCCAAGTGCCGCATTTTCTGCTTGCGGCAGCTCGGGGCTTGTATACTTGTTTTCATGTCTTGGATATTGTAGGTCTTGTTGAATGAATTCGAGACTGTTGCGACCAGCTTGCAGAAAAAGCTTAAGCAGGAGAAAAAGCTTAAGACCGATGCAAAACTTTTGGTGGGTCGTCTTCAAGACTCTTTGAGCCAATCAGACAACTACTTGGAGAAGACTAAAGCGAAATTTGATGAAGAAAATACGTTCTTATTGCAACGTGCTGAGGCGGCTGAAGCGTAACTTGGTGTGATGAAGGAAGAATTACTAAGTATTCAATATCATGTTACCAATATGACTCACGCCATCTTTGGTGAGTGAGTGATTATATAATAGTCATCTTCCGGGTCTACATGATGTGTTTATACCATGAAATCTATGACCAACGGTGTCAAGACGCCTAACCAGATCAAAAGCCTCCTCACCGATCTGTCAACTCTCCCTTCGCAGATCCAGGAGTCGAAGAAAATGACGGCTCGTGCAAGAGCGAGTGTTGCACTTGTGCGTGCAAAGGCAGATCTGCCAGAGTTAGATCTGTCTGTAATGGAAGGTGGGTTTCCTGAATATGATTTGGATGGCTCAGAATTCTCATACCAAGACTTTGCAAGATGTGTGAAGGAGACTCGTATGCCTACCACACAACTTGATGAAGAGTTGGACTTCACAAATTACCAACCCGGCTACACCAAGGACAACAAGCATGTCAACCCACCGGAATATCAACCTGTTGAGCTTGTTCCTCCTTGGCGTAAGAAAGACTATGTGCTTGATGTCGACTCCTCCATTATCACCCATAGAGACTCAATATTTTCTGCTTTATCGACTATTTAGTGGACGCCAAAAGACCACCAGGTTGATCAAGATGAGCCAACAGAAGATGACGCGGATGACCAACAAATGGAGGTCAGCCCGAAGCATGAGCCAGCAGTAGGAGTAGCTACTTGTTCTTTATCAAAACTTTGCATGATTTTGTGGATGTATAACGAGGTTGTAATAGGAGTAGCAAACTTGAGCCTTCTGTTGTGCCATCATGCACATAATACTTGTGATCTGTTATCTTCTTGTGACAGCTTTATCATTGGGTTTGCTTTGTATAGCAATTCTCCTATATATCTAATAAGCCACGTTTGTCATGCATATCATGAGTCTACAAAATAAGATCATGCTTAGGTATAACAAAATCCTTGGTATTTTTACCAAGTAAATAATTGGTCATCGTGTGGGGCAGTGAAATAACTCGGGTGTCTATTGATGACTTGACACAAATGAGATATAATTTGTACCTGCAAATTAGGATATTTAAACACATATATACTAGTGTATAATTTATATGTCGACTTTTAAGTCTCGGGACTGAGAGTGTCTTTTGAGGCTCAAGTCTTGCTTCAATGAAGTTGGCGTGATAGCCCATGGTTTATCCTCACTCTGTGTAAGCCGTTCTCTCATGACTTAAGTTGTTGTTTAACTTAGATAAGTTCAGGGTGCATATGGATTGACTTATCAAGAGTACACCAAGTCACCTTTTCGAAGTAGCCTCTTGCAAACTGGCATGTTTAACCAAGTTTATAATGGCTTTTAGCCGGGTCAAGTGGGATATTAAAGGCTAACATTGAGTTGGGAGCCCCCTATTGACTTATGTTGAAAGAATAAAGACTCATGCACAAAGGTTTAGATGAAATGATAGAGACCCCTAGTTTGAGGGGTGCTGGCTTTATTATAATAGAAACGAACATATATACATATGTATGGACAATGAGTTGGGGCGAGTGGCTCTATGTATAATAAGGCGAAAGATGAGCAATGTTTCACGCTGTGTTGGTTTCCTCTTCAGAGTTCTGAGATTTCTTGTGCTCCCTTATGTCAACTGTTGGGGAACGTTGCATGGGAAAAAAAATTCCTACACACATGAAGACCTATCATGGTGATGTTCATCTACGAGAGGGAGATTAGATCCACATACCCTTGTAGATCGCTAAGCGGGAAGCGTTAAGAAACACCATTCATGTAGTGGTACAGCTTCGTGATTCAAATCACCTTCGTCCCACGATCCGTTCCGATCTAGTGCCGAACGGACGACACCTCCGCGTTCAGCACACGTACAACTCGATGACGATCTCGGCCTTCTTGATCCAGCAAGAGAGACGGAGAAGTAGATGAGTTCTACGGCAATGTGACGACGCGCCGGTGGTGGTGATGAACTACTCCTCCACGGCTCCGCCCGAGCTTTGCAGAAATCCGATCTAGAGGAAGAACTACATGGTATAGGTTTGAGTTGCACGTGGCAAAGTTATGTCTCAAAGCCCTAAAACCACCAATATATATAGCAGGAGGGGAGGGGCTAGCCTAGGGGCTCAAGGGAACCCCAAGGGCGCCGGCCGAAGGGAGCAGGTGGACTCCCACCCCAATTTGGTTTGGGGGAAGGAGTCCACTCCTTCCTTCCCACCTCCCTCTCTCCTTGTTTTTTTCTTTTCCTTTTGTTTTTTCCACTTGTGGCGCCACAACCCTCTTGGGCTGGCCTCACCAGCCCACTAAGGGCTGATGCGCCACCTTAGGGTCTCTGGGCTCACTCCAGGGTGGGTGGGCCCCTCCCGCTGAATACTCGGAACCCACTCGTCACTCCCGATACACTGCCGGTAATGCCTGAAAACTTTCCGGTGACCAAATGAAATAATCCTATATATCAATCATCGTTTCTGAACCATTCCGGAAACCCTCATGACGTTCGTGATCTCATCCGGGACTCCGAACAACCTTCGGTCACCAAGACATATAACTCAACTATAGTAAAACATCGTCGACCCTTAACTATGCAGACGCTGCGGGTTTGACAACCATGTAGACATGACCCGAGACACTCCTCGGTCAATATCCAATAGCGGGATCTGGATGTCCATGATGGATCCTACATATTCTACGAAGATCTTATCGGTTGAACCTCTGTGCCAAGGATTCATATAATGCCGTATAACATTCCCTTTGTCCTTCGGTATGTTACTTGCCCAAGATTTGATCGTCGGTATACATATACCTATTTCAATCTCGTTACCAGCAAGTCTCTTTACTCCTTACATAATACAAGATGCCGTGACTCACACTTGAGTCACATTGCTTGCAAGGCTTGTTTGTGATGTTGTATTACCGAGTGGTCCCTGAGATACCTCTCCGTCACATGGAGTGACAAATCCTAGTCTTGATCCATGCTAACTCAACGGACACCTTCAGAGATACCTGTAGAGCACCTTTATAGTTACCCAGTTATGTTGTGACGTTTGATACACACAAGGTATTTCTCCGATGTCAGTGAGTTACATGATCTCATGGTCATTGGAATAAATACTTGACACGCAGAAAACAATAGCAACAAAATGACATGATCACATGCTACGTTCATAGTTTGGGTCTAGTCCATCACATGATTCTCCTAATGATGTGATCCAGTTATCAAGTGACAACACTTGCGTATGGTCAGGAAACCTTAACCATCCTTGATCAACTGGCTAGCCAACTAGAGGCTTGCTAGGGACATTGTTTTGTCTATATATCCACACATGTATCTATGCTTCATTCAATACAATTATAGCATGGATAATAAACGATTATCTTGAAACATGAAATATAATAGTAACTATTTTATCATTGCCTCTAGGGCATATTTCCAACATCAACTAGGTAATATCACCAATTGTTGAGATTCTTGCTGATCACAAAAGGCCATTCCCATGGTGGTGAAAGCTTGTGCATACTTGTTTGGCCTTGAATCAAATGGAGCACTATGTCACCTTCCTCGAAAGTGCGACTGCAAACTCTATGGTTTGATAGAAACGCAGGTCTTGTTGATAGATAGTTGATCTTGAGGCTGTGAGATCATATTCCTCCTCCAACACATCTAGGGAGTCCCGACGAGCTTGTTCATTATCAGCCTCGACATAAGTAGTAACCTTGGGGGAATCATGTCTCATGTCAGTTGGCAAAACAACTTCTTCTCCATAAACCAACAAAAACGACATGTAGCATGTGGATCTGTTTGGAGTAGACAGTATGCTCCAAAGTACTGCTCGAAGCTCTTCAGTTCACACAAGGGGGACCATAAGCCAAGGTTTGATTCCATGCAATATATCCTGGTCAACTCGTTCAGCTTGTCCATTAGACCATGGATGTGCAACAAAGGCTAAATCAAGCCGGATGTGCTTTCATTGACAAATCTGTTCAATTGCTCCCTCAGACAAGTTTGTGTTGTTCTTTGGGATGATGCTATGTGGATATCCAAAACGGAAAAATCAGCTTTTTCAAAAACTTCACCGTTGTCTCGGCATCACAGTTGCTGACCATCACTTCTGTGACCCACTTTGTGAATTTGTCAACTGCCACCACAATGTCGGTCTTCTTATATATTGATGGTTTGAGCGGACCGACCATGTCGAGCCCCCAGACTGCAAACAACCAAGTAGTTGGCATCATCCGCAACTCTTGAGCCGATACATGAGCTTGTCGTGGAAAATTTTGACATCCATCGTAATTTCACATGATGTCTTCAGCATCATTGCGGTAAGTGAGTAAAAACCATGTCGGAAAGCCTTGGCCACCAATGATCTTGAGTCGACATGATGACCACGTCTCCGGCATGGATTTCATTAAGGATCTCTCGACCTTCTTGAGGGCAAACACAGTGTTGAAACACACCGATAATGCTTCATCGTCGTAACTCACCTTTGATGATATTAGTAGATTTGTAAAGCCTGATAATCTGTCGTGCGATTATTTCCTCATCTGAGAGCTTGCCACGGGCCCAATAAGCCAAGTAGGGATACTCTAGTCAGGGATAGCATGTAAAGCCGCCACCAGTTGTGCCTCCGGTCAGGAATAGCTATGTGTTCCTCTGATGGCAACTTGACTGAGGGGTCTGAAGCACATCAAGGAAAACATCAGGCGGAACCGGCTTACACTGCGATCCGAGTCGTGACAAAGCATATGGGGCCTCGTTAAGCCGGTGATCAATGTGTCAACTTGATAACCTTGGAAATGAACTACAATGGTCGTGACTATGCGCCAATAAGCCGCCATGAGAGGATCTTTTGAATCCCAAGCCTCTAATACTTCTTGAGGCACCAAATCCGAGTCATCGAAACACCTGACCCATCTTAATTTCATGTCCTTCACCATCCGAAGGCCATCAAGGAGAGCCTCATACTCAACTACATTGTTAGTACAAGGGAACATGAGCCGTAAGATGTAACAAAATTTGTCACCTCGAGGGGAAGATAGAATAACTCTAGCCCTTGAACCCTCAAATTGCCTGGAGCCATGAAAGTGTATTGTCCAGTACATGATATGTGGCGTCTCCTCGGGGACTGGTAATTGCGTCCAATCATTAATGGAGTCCACTACTGCCTGAGATTTAATGGCTATCCGAGGCACATACTTCACCTAGTGTGGTCCAAGCTGGATCACCCATTTAGCGATCCGGCCAGTAGCCTCCCAATTTTGTATGATATTACCTAGATGAGCTAAACTGACCATGCTGATTGGATGTTCCTCGAAGTAATGTTTCAGCTTACAACTAGCCCCGAAGATGCCGAATACCAGCTTCTGCCAATGTGGGTATCGCTTCTTTGGTAAGGTCAAAACTTTGATCACATAATAGACAGGTCGTTGCACTGGGTACTCCCTCCCTGCCAACTTCCACTCAACAACAACTACCACACTCACTGCTTTATTATTTGCAGCGATGTACATGAGCATAGGCTCTTTGTCAATCGGGGCGGCTAGAATGGGCGGCTTGACCAACTTCTTCTTGAGGGCTTTGAAAGTGTCGTTGGCGGCATAAGTCCATACAAAATTGTCAGTCTTTTTCAAAAATTGGTAGAGATGAATCACGTTCTCACCAAGGTGGCTTATATACTGGCTCAAAGTTACGATGTGACCCACCATGCACTAGACGTCGTTCATATTAGCCATCTTGGAAAGCGACGTTACTGCTTTGATTTTTTCTGGGTGAGCCTTGATGCCACAATCTGAAACTAGGAAACCTAGTTGTTTTCCCGCAGGAACACCAAAAACACACTTGGTCCTATTAAACTTCATTTTGTACATGCGAAGGTTGTCGAAAGTTTCCTTGAGGTCATCCAATAGAGTCTCCTTCTTCTGGGATTTAAGCACAATATCATCGACATAAGCATGAACATTCCACCCAATCTGGTCATGTAGGTAGTTCTGAACACATCGTTGATATGTATCGCCCTCACTCTTAAGCCGAAAAGGCATAGAAATATAGCAGAAAGCTCCAAAGGGGGTAATGAAACACTAGTGTAGAGATTGTTGGAAATATGCCCTAGAGGCAATAATAAATTAGTTATTATTATATTTCTTAGTTCATGATAATCGTTTATTATCCATGCTATAATTGTATTGATTGGAAACACAGTGCATGTGTGGATACATAGACAAAACACTGTCCCTAGTAAGCCTCTAGTTCACTAGCTCGTTGATCAAAGATGGTCAAGGTTTCCTGACCATAGGCAAGTGTTGTCACTTGATAACGGGATCACATCATTAGGAGATTCATGTGATGGACTAGACCCAAACAAATAGACATAGCATGTTGATCGTGTCATTTTGTTGCTACTGTTTTCTGCGTGTCAAGTATTTGTTCCTATGACCATGAGCTCATATAACTCACTGACACCGGAGGAATGCTTTGTGTGTATCAAACGTTGCAACGTAACTGGGTGACTATAAAGATGCTCTACAAGTATCTCCGAAGGTGTTCGTTGAGTTAGTATGGATGGAGACTGGGATTTGTCACTCCGTGTGACGGAGAGGTATCTCGGGGCCCACTCGGTAATACAACATCACACACAAGCCTTGCAAGCAATGTGACTTAGTGTAAGTTGTGGGATCTTGTAGTACGGAACGAGTAAAGCGACTTGCCGGTAAACGAGATTGAAATAGGTATGCGGATACTGACGATCGAATCTCGGGCAAGTAACATACCGAAGGACAAAGGGAATGGCATACGAGACTATATGAATCCTTGGCACTGAGGTTCAAGCGATAAGATCTTCGTAGAATATGTGGGATCCAATATGGGCATCCAGGTCCCGCTATTGGATATTGACCGAGGAGTCACTCGGGTCATGTCTACATAGTTCTCGAATCCGCAGGGTCTGCACACTTAAGGTTCGACGTTGTTTTATGCGTATTTGAGTTATATGGTTGGTTACCGAATGTTGTTCGGAGTCCCGGATGAGATCACGGACATCACGAGGGTTTCCAGAATGGTCCGGAAACGAAGATTGATATATAGGATGACCTCATTTGGTTACCGGAATGTTTTCGGAGTTACCGGGAATGTACCGGGAATGACAAATGGGTTCCGGGTGTTCACCGGGGGGGGGGGGGGGGACCCACCCCGGGGAAGCCCATAGTCCTTGGGGTGGCGCACCAGCCCTTAGTGGGCTGGTGGGACAGACCAAGAAGGCCCTATGCGCCATAGATAGAAAATCAAAGAGAAAAGAAAAAAAAAGGAGGTGGGAAAGGAGAGAAGGACTCCACTTTCCAATCCTAGTTGGACTAGGATTGGAGGAGGACTCCTCCTCCCTTGGTGGCGCAGCCCTTGGGGCTCCTTGAGCCTCAAGGCAAGCCTCCCCTCCCCTCCTCCTATATATATGGAGCTATTAGGGCTGATTTGAGACAACTTTTGCCACGGCAGCCCGACCACATACCTCCACGGTTTTACCTCTAGATCGCGTTTCTACGGAGCTCGGGCGGAGCCCTGCCGAGATTAGATCACCACAAACCTCCGGAGCGCCGTCACGCTGCCGGAGAACTCTTCTACCTCTCCGTCTCTCTTGCTGGATCAAGAAGGCCGAGATCATCGTCGAGCTGTACGTGTGCTGAACGCGAAGGTGCCGTCCGTTCGGCACTAGATCGTGGGACGGATCGCGGGACGGTTCGTGGGACGGTTCGCCGGGCGGATCGAGGGACGTGAGGATGTTCCACTACATCAACCGCGTTCACTAACGCTTCTGCTGTGCGATCTACAAGGGTACGTAGATCGGAAATCCCCTCTCGTAGATGGACATCACCATGATAGGTCTTCGTGCGTGTAGGAAATTTTTTGTTTCCCATGCAACGTTCCCCAACAGTGGCATCATGAGCTAGGTTCATGCGTAGATGTATTCTCGAGTAGAACACAAACGTTTTTGTAGGCGGTGATGTGCGTTTTGCTGCCCTCCTTAGTTTTTTCTTGATTCCGCGGTATTGTTGGATCGAAGCGGCTCGGACCGACATTACTCGTACGCTTACGAGAGACTGGTTTCATCGCTACGAGTAACTCCGTTGCTCAACGATGACCGGCGAGTGTCGGTTTCTCCAACTTTAGTTGAATCGGATTTGGCCGAGGAGGTCCTTGGATGAGGTTAAATAGCAATTCATATATCTCCGTTGTGGTGTTTGCGTAAGTAAGATGCGATCCTACTAGATACCCATGGTCACCACGTAAAACATGCAACAACAATTAGAGGACATCTAACTTGTTTTTGCAGGGTATGCTTGTGATGTGATATGGCCAACGATGTGATGTGATATATTGGATGTATGAGAAGATCATGTTGTAATAGTTAATATCAACTTGCACGTCGATGGTACCGCAACCGGCAGGAGCCATAGGGTTGTCTTTAAACTAACGTTTGTGCTTGCAGATGCGTTTACTATATTGCTAGGATGTAGCTTTAGTAGTAATAGCATGAGTAGCACGACAACCCCGATGGCGACATGTTGATGGAGATCATGATGATGGAGATGATGGCGTGACGCCGGTGACAAGAAGATCGTGCTGGTGCATTGGTGATGGAGATCAAGAAGCACATGATGATGGCCATATCATGTCACTTATGAATTGCATGTGATGTTAATCCTTTATGCACCTTATCTTGCTTAGAACGACGGTAGCATTATGAGGTGATCTCTCACTAAAATTTCAGGACAAAATTGTGTTCTCCCCGACTATGCACCGTTGTGACAGTTCTTCGTTTCGAGACACCACGTGATGATCGGGTGTGATAGACTCAACGTTCACATACAACGGGTGCAAAACAGTTGCACACGCGGAACACTCGGGTTACTCTTGACGAGCCTAGCATGTGCAGACATGGCCTCGGAACACATGAGACCGAAAGGTCGAGCATGAATCGTATAGTTGTTATGATTAGCATAGAGATGCTTACCACTGAAACTATTCTCGACTCACGTGATGATCGGACTTGAGATAGTGGATTTGGATCATGTACCACTCAAATGACTAGAGAGCTGTACTTTTTCAGTGGGAGTTCTTAAGTAATATGATTAATTGAACTAATTGTCATGAACATAGTCTAATGGTCTTTGCGAATTACGATGTAGCTTGCGCTATAGCTCTACTGTTTTTATATGTTCCTAGAGAAAATTTAGTTGAAAGTTGATAGTAGCAAACTTTGCAGAGGATTGTCCTCGTTGCTACACAGAAGGCTTATGTCCTTAATACACCACTCGGTGTGCTGCACATCGAGCGTCGTCTGTGGAAGCTGTGAACATCCGACATACACGTTTCTGATGACTACACGATAGTTCAGTGCAAAATACTTAATGTCTTAGAAGCAAGGAGTCGAAGACGTTTTGAAACGTCACGGAACATAAGTGATGTTCTAAAGAGATGAAATTGTGATTTCATGCTTGTGCCTTTGTTAAGAGGTACGAGACCTCCGACAAGATTCTTTGTCCACAAAGTAAAGGAGAAAAGCTCAATCGTTGAGTGTGTGCTCAGATTGTCTGAGTACGACAATCGCTTGAATCAAGTGGGAGTTAATCTTCTAGATGAGATAGTGATGGTTCTCCAAAGTCACTGCCACCAAGCTGTGAGAGCTTCGTGATGAACTATAACATATCAAGGATAGATACAATGATCCTTGAGTGATTCGCGATGTTTGACACTGCGAAAGTAGAAATAAAGAAGGAGCATCAATAGTTGATGGTTAGTAAAACCACTAAGTTTCAAGAAAGGCAAGGGCTAGAAGGGATACTTCGTGAAACGGCAAAACAGTTGCTGCACTAATGAAGAGACCCAAGATTAAACCCAAACCCGAGACTAAGTGCTTCTGTAATGAGGGGAACGGTCACTGAGGCGGAGCAACTCTATATACTTGGGAGATAAGAAGGCTGGCAAAAGTCGAAAGAAGTATATTTGATATACATGATGTTGATGTGTACTTTACTAGTACTCCTAGTAGCACGAGGGTATTGGATGCCGGTTCGGTTGCTAAGTGATTAGTAAGAAGAAATGAAAGCTACGGATAAACGGAGACGAGCTAAAGGCGAGGTGACGATACGTGTTGGAAGTGTTTCCAAGGTTGATATGATCAAACGTCGCACGCTTCCTCTACCATCTGGATTGGTGTTAAACCTGAATAATTGTTATTTGGTGCTTGCGTTAAGCATGAACATGTTTGGATCGTGTTTATTGCAATACAATTATTCATTTAAATGGAATAATGGTTACTCTATTTGCTTGAATAATCACCTTCAATGGTTTATTGAATCTCGATCGTAGTGTCACACATGTTCATGATATTGGTGCCAAAAGATACGAGGTAATGATGATAGTACCACTTACTTGTGGCATTGCCGCTTGAGTCATGTTGGTATAAATTGCATGAAGAGGCTCCATGCTGATGGATCTTTATACTCACTTGATTTTGAATCACTAGTGACATGCAAATCATACTACATGAGCAAGGCCTTGTTTTCATTGAGATGAAACAGGATAGTAACTTGTTGGAAGTGATACATTTTGATGTATGCAGTCCAATGGGTGTTGAGGCACACAGTGGATATCATTATGTTCTTACTTCAATGACGATTTGAGTAGATACAAGAGTATTTACTTAATGAATCACAAGTCTGAAATATTGAAAAGTTCAATTCTGTTTCGGAGTGAAGTTCGTCGTAACAAGAGGATAAACGGTCTACGATATGATCATAGAAATGAATATCTGAGTTACGAGTTTTGGTACGCAGTTAAGACAATGTGGAAATTGTTTCGCAGTTCATGCCACCTGGAACATCATATTGTGATGATGTGTCTGAATGTCATAGCCACGCACTATTTGGTATGGTGCATGCTATGATGTCTCTTATCGAATTACCATTATCGTTTATGGGTTATGCATTAGAGACAACCGCATTCTCTTTAAATAGGGCACCGCGTATTTCCGTTGAGATGAAACAGTATAGACTGAGGTTTGGAGAAATCTAAACTGTCGTTTCTTGAAAGTTTGGGGCTTCGACAGTTATGTGAAAAAGTTTCAGTCCGATAAGCTTGAACCCATAGCGGATAAATGCATCTTCATAGGATATCCAAAACAGTTGGGTACATCTCCTATCTCAGATCCGAAAGCAAAGTGTTTGCTTCTAGAAACGGATCCTTTCTCGAGGAAAGGTTTCTCTCGAAAGAAATGAGTGGGAGGGTAGTAGAACTTGATGAGGTTATTGAACCATCACTTCAACCAGTGTGTAGCAGGGCGCAGGAAGTTGCTCCTGTGGCGCCTACACCAATTGAAGTGAAAGTTGATGATGGTGATCATCGAGCATTGGATCAAGTTACTACAAACCTCGTAGATTGACAAGGTCGCGTACTACTGCAGAGTGGTACGGTAACCCTGTCTTGGAGGTCATGTTGTTGAGCAACAGTGAACCTACGAGTTATGGAGAAAGCAATGGTGGGCCCGGATTCCTACAAATGGCTGGAGGCCATGAAATCCGAGAGAGGATCCATGTATGAAAACAAAGTGTAGAGTTTGGAAGAACTACTTGATGGTCATAGGACTATTGAGTAAAGATGGATCTTTAAAAGGAAGACAGACGATCATGGTGATAAGTCACTATTAAGAGAAGCTCGACTTGTCGCAAAGATGTTTCCGACAAGATCAAACAGTTGACTATGATGATACTTTCTCACTCGTAGCGATGCTGAAAGTCTGTTAGAATTATGTTAGTAGTTGCTGCATTGTTTATGAAATATTGCACATAGGATGTCAAAACATTGTTTCCTCGACGGTTTCCTTGAGCAAACATTGTATGTGATACAACCAGGAGGTTTTGTCGATCCTAAAGATACTAGCAAGTATGCAAGCTCCAGCGATCCTTCAATGGACTGGTGCAAGCATCTCGGAGTTGGAATATACACTTTGATGAGATGATCAAAGATTTTGGGTTTGTACAAGGTTTATGAGAAATTTGTATTTCCAAAGAAGTGAGTGGGAGCACTATCGAATTTCTGATAAGTATATGTGGTTGACATATTGTGGATCAGAAGTAATGTAGAATTTCTGTAAAGCATACAAGGTTGTTTGAAAGAAGTTATCAAAGGAGTACCTGGATTGCGCTACTTGAACGTTGAGCATCAAAAATCTATGGAGATAGATCGAAAGCGCTTAATGGAAGTTTCAACAAGATGCATGCATTGACAAGTTTTTGAAGGAGTTCAAAATAGATCAGCAAAGAAGGAGTTCTTGGTCACGTTGTGAGGTGTGAATTTGAGTAAGACTCAAAACCCGACCACGGAAGAATAAAGAGAATAGACGAAGGTCATCTTCTAGGCCTTAGCCGTAGACTCTAAAGTATGCCATGCTGAGTACCGCACCTGATGTGTGCCTTGCAGCAAGTCTGTTAAGAGGTACACAGAGTGATCCAGGATTGAATCACTGATCAGCGGTCAAAGTTATCCTTAGTAACTAAATAGACTAAGGAATTTTTCTCGATTATGGAGGTGGTTAAAGAGTTTGTCGTAAAGGGTTACGTCGATGCAAGCTTTGACACTAATCCGAATGACTATGAGTAGTGAAATGGATTCGTATAGTAGAGTAGATATTTGGAGTATTTCTGAATATCACATAGTAGCATCATCTATAAGATTACATAAAGATTTGTAAAGAACACACGGATCTGAAAGTTTCAGAACCGTTGACTAAAACCTCTCTCACGAGCAAGACGTGATCAGACCGCGTAACTATATGGGTGTTGGATTCGTTGGAATCACATGGTGATGTGAACTAGATTATTGACTCTAGTGCAAGTGGGAGACTATTGGAAATATGCCCTAGAGGCAATAATAAATTAGTTATTATTATATTTCTTAGTTCATGATAATCAATTATTATCCATTCTATAATTGTATTGATTGGAAACACAGTGCCTGTGTGGATACATAGACAAAACACTGTCCCTAGTAAGCCTCTAGTTCACTAGCTCGTTGATCAAAGATGGTCAAGGTTTCTTGACCATAGGCAAGTGTTGTCACTTGATAATGGGATCACATCATTAGGAGAATCATGTGATGGACTAGACCCAAACTAATAGACATAGCATGTTGATCGTGTCATTTTGTTGCTACTGTTTTCTGCGTGTAAAGTATTTGTTGCTATGACCATGAGATCATATAACTCACTGACACCGGAGGAATGCTTTGTGTGTATCAAACGTTGCAACGTAACTGGGTGACTGTAAATATGCTCTACAGGTATCTCGGAAGGTGTTCGTTGAGTTAGTATGGATCGAGACTGGGATTTGTCACTCCGTGTGATGGAGAGGTATCTCGGGGCCCACTCGGTAATACAACATCACACACAAGCCTTGCAAGCAATGTGACTTAGTGTAAGTTGCGGGATCTTGTATTACGGAACGAGTAAAGAGACTTGTCGGTAAACGAGATTGAAATAGGTATGCGGATAGTGACGATCGAATCTCGGGCAAGTAACATACCGAAGGACAAAGGGAATGACATACGGGACTATATGAATCCTTGGCACTGAGGTTCAAACGATAAGATCTTCGTAGAATATGTGGGATCCAATATGGGCATCTAGGTCCCGCTATTGGATATGGACCGAGGAGTCACTCGGGTCATGTCTACATAGTTCTCGAACCCGCAGGGTCTGCACACTTAAGGTTCAACATTGTTTTATGCGTATTTGAGTTATATGGTTGGTTACCGAATGTTGTTCGGAGTCCCGGATGAGATCACAGACATCACGAGGGTTTTCGGAATGGTCCGGAAAGATTGATATATAGGATGACCTCATTTGGTTACCTGAAGGTTTTCGGAGTTACCGGGAATGTACCGGGAATTACGAATGGGTTCCGGGTGTTCACCGGGGGGGGGGACCCACCCCGGGGAAGCCCATAGGCCTTGGGGGTGCCGCACCAGCCCTTAGTGGGATGGTGGGACAGCCCAAGAAGGCCCTATGCGCCATAGATAGAAAATCAGAGAGAAAAGAAAAAAAAGAGGTGGGAAAGGAGAGAAGGACTCCACTTTCCAATCCTAGTTGGACTAGGATTGGAGGAGGACTCCTCCTCCCTTGGTGGCGCAGCCCTTGGGGCTCCTTGATCCTCAAGGCAAGCCTCCCCTCCCCTCCTCCTATATATATGGAGCTATTAGGGCTGATTTGAGACAACTTTTGCCACGGCAGCCCGACCACATACCTCCACGGTTTTACCTCTAGATCGCGTTTCTGCGGAGCTCGGGCGGAGCCCTGCCGAGATTAGATCACCACCAAGCTCCGGAGCGCTGTCACGCTGCCGGAGAACTCTTCTACCTCTCCGTTTCTCTTGCTAGATCAAGAAGGCCGAGATCATCGTCGAGCTGTACGTGTGCTGAACGCGGAGGTGCCGTCCGTTCGGCACTAGATCGTGGGACGGTTCGTGGGACGGTTCACGGGGAGGATCGAGGGACGTGAGGACGTTCCACTACATCAACCGCATTCACTAACGCTTCTGCCGTGCGATCTACCAGGGTACGTAGATCGGAAATCCCCTCTCATAGATGGACATCACCATGATAGGTCTTCGTGCGCGTAGGAAATTTTTTGTTTCCCATGCGACGTTCCCCAACAGCGACGTGCTATACAAAAGGGGTTTTGACCCCTTTCTGCAACCTTATTCTAAACCATCGCCTTGCGTGTGTGGGCAATAGGGGGGTCCATCCGACACGACACAGAAAAATCGTTGGCAATTGTGACCTATGAACACAAGCTTTTCGCAAAACTAAGCGTATGTGATGTCCGCACCTATCAAAACTAAGCGTGGTGTGATGACATGCACAGCATATTTTTGTGTTAATTTAAGAGCCAATTTAAAATTCTCTAGAATTTGAATTTTAAAGAGTCTATAACATTTTTCATATCCATCTTATACAAATATAGGTTCAACAACCAATGCATTATTCCATTCACATGTATATGTGTTCAAGAATTACATCAAGAAATAATAATTACATGAGGGCCAAATAAAGAATGATGAACCTCGGTTGTATACTTGTATTAAATATGACAAACAAAGAGGCGAAAGACATTGTGGGAGCTGTTAAAGGTGAAACAGAATTCCCATATTGTGTCCTCCTCCATGCAAAATGCATGCACCATTCAAGGCCGACCCCTTGTGATGGAGGACCGCCCATCCTTCTCTCCGTCGATGATGACATCTAGATAGTCATTGTGGCCTCGTAGATATACTTCGGATTTTGCAAGTCCGCTAATTGTGTAACTTGAGAGGTAATCTTGATTAAACTCCTTTGGGAACCACTACAAACAAAAAAGATTCAGACATTGTAAATTTGGAAGCAACAACTAATTATGGACAATAAAAGATCGGTAGAGAGTTCTTAGTTACCATCCTGTAGTGTACCATTATCTTGGGTAAGGAGTAAAGAAATAGTTTAATCTTTATTAGTTTCCTCATTTGATGCTGGTTCATGAATATCTCATTGCCCCATATGGAAAAAGGGTCGACGCATGGATCTTTACAAGTGAGATATGTACCTACAAGCAACAAGTTAGTATTAGATGGTAAACTGAAATTACACAATGATGTAGTAGAGTACTCCATGTCCTAGTATGTAAGATCTTATTACATTCAAAATACTAACATAGTTGATGTATTAACATCTTATACTATGGGGTGGAGGGAGTATATATATGCAAATATAGTCATTCATAATGGTACTGTTGAAAATGCATAGAACGTAGCTAGGGAGAGTATCTAGTACTACCACCCAGTGGTGGAGCTTGACGTAAAATCATTGGGGGTCTTGTGCTTAAACATCAAATTGTGTAACTGAACATGACATTGTGAAAAAACTGAAATAAACAGTGGGGGTGTTAACTACACCACGCTTAACACAAACCACACATGACTGTTGAAACTGGTATGATGAAATAGAACTGGAAATTACATACTTGCACATATAGAACTTCAGAGATGGAATAACTCAAATAAACAAGGCATACTATATAGCAATTGAATATGGACATATGCCCACTACAAACAACCGAGCAAGAAAAAACAGTTGAAGAAGACATGATCAGTACTACAGGCTTAATAGAAACCAAAAATACTCATTCATAGTGTAATCATGAAATTGCATAGAACATAGCTCGTGCTTAAACATCAAATTGTATAGGTGAACATCACATGTGATAGAACTGAAATATGTATTGATGAAATTCAATTGCAGAGTCCGTACATTTAGCATGAGTGAAATAATTAAACATGACATGGGCTTCCTCGCGTGCCATAGATGGGCTCATTCCCATTAGAAGAGCACGAATTCTAGGTGTGCTCCTTCCCCTTGGGAGAGAATGGATGCAGGGTGCCCTCCCTCATGTTGCGGACATGCTCCTTCACCTTGGAAGAGTACGGATACAGGGTGCCCTCTCTGTCACAGATGGTGTCACGGTTTTGTCATGGTAGATGTCCTCGTGAAAGGACTTAGGTGTGAGGCCATCGCAACTAGGTGGCACATTGAACGAGGTTGATCAGAATTGAGAGACGTGAGTTTACCCAGGTTCGGCCCCAACGGTGGAGGTAAAAGGCTACATCTGGCTTTTGGTGTTATTGATGATGGTCTCGATTACAAGGGTGCACAATTCCTTACCTAGCTCTCAAGGGTTTCTAACCTGTTCTCTCTACTTCAGGGGCTCCCCATTATATATAGGTTGAGGCCCTGAGATTACAACAAAGTTCGGGTCGTATTAGAACCCGTGACTTAGTACACTTCTTAGTACCTTAGGCACAGGGGAATATCCATGTCTTCCTTCTTGAGTCGACCCACAAGGTGATGGGCTATGAGCTGGCGTCCTCATCTCTGAGCCGCCTTCTGGGCCTTTGCATCTAATGGTCTCTCGCCCAAATGATAGCCTGGCCGGGTTGCCCCATGGGCGGGTCAAACCATGGGGTATATCCCCAACATTAGCTCCGAGTTTAATTTTGATTCATCCATGTTGAACTCCATCCTTAACAATAAATAAAACACCTCAAACGTGACGGTTAAATCCAACTTTACACGTGAGCCAGGATTTCTCTTCCTAAGAGAGATTCGCCCGGGTCAATATTTTTCTGGGTTATCTTCCTTGTTCAAGACTTGATGTTTTATCAGCCACATTTATCATGATGTCACCTTGCACACGAGTGATGTCCTCAACTCATCATTACGAATCTTTTTGAACACTAGTTGAATCTAGTCACGTACAAAAATCGAGGCGCCCCGGTTACTCCTAATCACCGTAGTTCCACCCTTTTTGTTGCACCGCTTCAGATTAGCCCCTTGCCTTATAAATAAACCACCTAGGTCCATTCTTTTACTTTCATCATCTTCTTCCTCTCACTCCCTTGTGTGCTTGAGCATCGCCGGAGTTCAAGCACAGGAGGTCATCTAGCCGTGCTGCCATTGTCGAGTCTGTTCATCTATATCGTCTACAGCCTCCTCCTGAGCCGGACTTCTTCAAAAATTCTTCCTCTTCAGATCTGGTAAGTACTTGTTCTTCCCACCATATTTTCTTTTGGTTGTTCATCGTTGTTCCTCATAGTGCTTGTCAATCATAGTAGGGTACATCCAAGAATCTTCATTCCTTCTAGCCCATTGTAGATTTTGACCTAGCCTCCTTTGTTTTTGCAATAAGATAGATCCCAAATGCACTCTAGAATCTTGATTTTATATTACCTTCGAAAACTCTATTGTAGTAGAAATATTTTCATTTCTTTTCTATGATATACAAGAACCATCCATCTCGTCGCTTTGGTAAAAAATAGTTGTTTCTCATGAATCGCGCTAAGTCCCGTGGAGCTCATGCTTCACTCATTTAGCCTGCTTTAGCTGATATATTATCATATGACCCGCTCATCTCATGTTTCACCATTTTGATCGTCTTGACTTATGAGTGTTTCTGCCGTCTTATACGGTCGTAAATCATTCTCTTATACGCTGGCTTACTTCAATTTACCAGCACACCTTGCCTTTCTGGCTTGTTTTTTTGATCCCTCGTTATACTGGTATAACAGTCGCAATGGATCCCAAGACCATCAAAACTGTCGGTAGGGTTAAGTCTAGCATATCAATGCTCACCGTAGAGGAAGTCATGGTCCAAGGCCTTTTCCCAGCTCATGATGAGATTGAATAGCGAGTCCCTGAATAAGAAGCTGCTCCTCAACTCGTACAAGGAGAAGTAGTCATCTTTGGTGATCATCTTCTTAGGTGTTTTAAGCCGTCCGGGTCGAAATTCTTCACAGATTTACTCCATTTCTTCCAGCTTAGGCCTCAAGACATTGGTCCCAACTCCATGACCATTATCTGTCAGTTCCAAGTTCTTTGTGAGGTCTATCTCAAGATTGAGCCCACTATCACTCTCTTTAGGCAGTTATTCTACATCAACCACCAGACTGAAGTGAAGAATGGTACGAGTGTAGAGCTTGGTGGGATCTCATTTCAGAAAAGATAGAATAGTGCTTTTCCTAAACTTAAGTTGGCGAGTCATCCTAAAGGTTGGAATGCCACTTGGTTTTACTACAAGGACACTTCTTCAGCTGGTCATAATCTTCTGTCGGGTTATAGACGTGACCGGCTTAACGCCACTAGAGAATTTCTGGGTTGGCCCAACGATGAAGAGCAAAAACTATTTGCACCCACAATCTTAAGACTAAAAGCTTTTACAGCTCATGGTCTCACCGAAATTGATCTGGTTTGCTGTTCATTAATCTGGAGGATTCAACCCCTTAGTCTAAGGTGTGACTTAATGTGTAATTATACTAGCGAGTCAAGGGACGCCCCCTTGCTTTAGTGCAATGGAATTGCCTCGCAACAAAGTCAACAAAGCCACCAAGAAGATGTTTGGCGAATCGAAGGAAATTTTCAGCATGACCGGCTTAGCTCCCTTCTACGGGAGCAACCCACCTCCCCGTGTAAGTGTCCTTTGTAAGCTTGTTTACTTTCTTTACCTCAATTTTTTTTCAAAATTTGTACTTATGTTTCTGGCTTATGCTTTTGTTACATGCAAATTACGATTTTTGGAGAGCCAGTGGCAGAACCCCTATTCCTCCCCCTCCTGGCCAAATGGATGACCCGACACATGAAACCGTCTCAGAGGGAGAATCTGTGGTAGAACGCGACTCGCTTGGACGTCTCTATGCTGAGCTTTCTAATGCTTCTTTTCACGAGGGCGATACAAAAAATAGTCAAGCCAATGATGTTGAAGTAATTTCAAACTCCTCTAGTTCTTTAGAATCATATGTTATGAAGTGGACAAGGCGAGCCATCACAAAGGTTAAGTTTTCACACCCAACTGCTTGCTTAGACCCAAACTCTATTTCGAAGTGAGGTGAGCATGCTGCCTAGTCGAAACGGAAGACCCGGAGTTGCTCTGGGGAACTATCAGTCGGCTTATCTCTTGAGCCGACCGCCCATAGACAACGTCTTAAGGTGGCACACAGTCCAACCACTTATCATCCTCAAGATGGTATTTTTTAACAACCTCTTAGTCCATCTAATTAACTTTATTATCACGAGTCACCACCTTCCTCTGGCTACTCAACTGCCACACAACTTCCGGCTTTCACCATCAACCGTGGGTAAGCTTTTATTTAAGCCATTCTTATTGTCCATGTCATCTCCTATCATACCTTTGATTTGATAAAGTATTTATTATCACTTGCAGAGCCAAAGATCTATTCAGCAAGAAGGCATGTGAATCTTCTTTTGCCGCTAGGGATCATACCGTTCAAGATCGTCCTTCAGCTGAAGTGGCGACTCAAATTGAGCCGTCCGTTCAGGTTGAGCTAAACTTGGGTTCTGAGCCGACTCATGATATTAAGCTGACCCATGCTGAGGAGCCAACTATTATTGAGATAGTTGCTCATAATCTACGTGCATCTAATAAGCAGGTTGTTCATCCTCCAAGTCCTCCTGCTCCTTCAAGTATTGTACCTCATATGGACGATGTTACTCCGCCAGCTGCCATGGAGGAAATGGAAGTGTTTGTTGTTGGTGGGTCTTTTAAAGCTCATGGCCCCTCAACTATGTTGAAAAAAATCGTATCCAAAGATCAGCCGACACATTTGGAGAAAGGAAAAGTCAAACTGGATCTTACGCGACTTGACAATCTTGATATCCAAGGATTGTATCAGCAATATGTGACCCGACTATCTAAGAGTCGGGACTTTGAGATGAACTTGGTCAACACCTTGAGAACCAAATATGAGGTAATTTTTTTATCCCTTACTCATTATGTACACCACTGTAGCCCCAAAGAGCCAGCTTATGATAATAGGTAGTGAACTGGGTCTTGTACATATCTAAAAAACCATATGTAGCCCTCAAGGACCGGGTCATTGTAATAACAATGAGCCGGTACTTTTGTAACTTCTTGATGTTAAAGTGCCATTACTAGCCCTCAAGGGCCAGGTCATTATGATAATAATGAGCCAATACTTCTTTGATTTCTTAAGTGTAGAAACTGCTAACCATAGCCCTCTAGGGACAACATATCTGTTTGAGACAACCGAGTCTTTTCTTAAAAAACGCCTACTTTAGCCTCCCAAGGGCCGGATCATCTTATTGAGATAGCCACGTCTTTATGTTGTACATCATTGTTTCCAAAATGTCCTTTAAAAAGAATAAACCAAGTAGCCCCCAAGGGTCGGCTCATCTCGTTGAGATAAGTGGGTCTTGTTCATGGTTTAGAAAGAAGCGACTTGCGTTAGCCCCCAAGTGCCATGTAGAATGCCTGCATCTGCTCCGGACTTTAGGTGAATTTTGTGTGTTGTAGCCCCCAAGGGACGAGTCGTATGTTTGCAATGACTCGTGGCTTTATAAACTATATCCTCATACTTATGATTTTTGCACGTGTTATTGAATGAGGCTGAGTTTATGCCCGCTGGCTTGAGCACACATCTCAAGAAGGAGAAAAGAAATTGAGAACTGATGCAGTTCTTGTAGCAGCTTATCTACATGATGCTCTAATCGAGTTTGACACTCAGCTCGGGCAAGCTAAGGCCATGTTCGAGGAAGAAAAGGTTGGCTTAGTGATGCAAGCACAAAAGGTCAAAGAAAAATTCGGCGTAGTTACCATTGAGTTCTCCAAGTTGAAGAAGCATATTGGAGAAATGACACTGGCGATCTTTGGTACGATTGTTGATCTTATGGTTATTTCCCGGATCATAAAATATTTGGTGACTCATTTCCATATTTGTTTGTTGTGTTGAGCGAAGGAGCCACATTCTTATGCAAGAGCCAATAGACAAGATGAAGGCGATATTCACATATGTGGAGCCGTTATTCACAGGCTTTGTGTATGCCATCATGGGAGTGAAAAATCTCAAAGAGTCACCAAAAAGGGCAAGGATTGAACCAATTATCAACAATACCACAGTGGGTTGAAAAATTCTGAAAATTGGCGGCTCGTCTTGGAGCTAATATGGCGCTTGCTTGCGCGAAGGCATATTTGCGTGAATTGGATTTGGCAGATGTGGAAGGCAGGTTCCGTGAGTACAAGACTGACGTCTCGGAGTTTTCAGATGTAGATTTCACCCATGTTGTGAAGGAGACCTGCCTAGTATCAACTATGATTGCAGAAGAAATTGATCTCAACCTGTATCAACATGCCTATTTGATGGATAACAAACAGATTGACCCGCCAAGGGATAAACCCTTTGAGCTGTGCCGCTTTTCCGTAAGCAACCATTCGTCCTTGATGTTGACTGTCAAAATTGGGGCTCCATAGATCCAAAAGGTTTGAACTCTTGGGTGAGCTCACTCTCCTACCCTATTCTACCTCTCAACTTCATGACGACTCTCTGTTGGCATGAGCTAAGGGAAGAGAACTAGAACACATGGCAGATTACACAGGTTTGGGCCATCTTGTGGTGTAAAACCTTACTCGTGCTTGTGTAGATTGCTCGAGGTAGAAGATGAGTACAAAGGTGGGTTCTTGCCCTAGTATAACACAATGAGCCTCTGATCCCCTACGACGGAGGCCAAGCCTCTTTTTTATACTAGACTTGGTCGTCTTCCCTGAAAACATAATTAGTGGAAAGGGTCTCCACAACGGCCATTTTGAAAGCGGGCATGACTGCGGCCCGCCCTAACAATGGCGGTATTCACCTGCAAAAGCCCTTCTCCATGGCGCGCTGGTGGGCTCGGGGGTGACCTCTCTCCTGCCGAGCCCCCAACTTTAGTCCTCTTATAATGATCGGGAAACCTTTCGGGGTTGCTTTGGGTAACCACAGCTTGCTTGGTTCCCATAGCACCAAAGGGGAAAGCTTCTCTGTCCTTGCATGCTAGTACTAACTCTGGCATCGTGCAACGTGGCTCACATCATCCACGTGAGAAGGTTGTACCGCGCGACCTCGGCAGGCCGCCCTTGGTAAGTCCGCCCCATGAGGGAGGGGCGTCAGGAGGCGCCTTGTTCCCGCGAGCTTCTCGGGAAACATCCTAGGGAGAACCCCACGATCGGCCCCTCGCGCGGAGAGCCCCTCACGAGGGCCGAACCCCTGGGCCGCAACGGCGGGATTCCCGGGGCCCACAGTGTGCAATGAGACTTGGGTCACAAGCAGGCGGGCCTGGGTACCCCTGGTCCCAAAGCCTCGAAAGTACCCCGCAAGCCTGCGACATTTATGGCCCAACATTCTAGCGCGAGATGGTGTGGGCTCTCTGCGTGTGCGTGCCAGGCCGTTCTTCGACTTCTTCTACGCCATCCTCTCCTATTACCAGATCCAAGGTCTACACCTTCAGCCCAACTCCATCCTCCTCCTGGCCATCTTCGCCTTTTAGTGCGAGGCCTTCATGGGCGTGAGGCCCTCGGTGGCACTCTTCCGCCACTTCTTCAGCTTGCGGTTTATGGCCCAGGACCAGTGCTCCACATGCGTCTCCTTTGTTAATATCACGTGTGCGAGCACCAACCTGAAGGCCGGGAAGAAGGTTAAGGGATACCAAAACCACTGGGTCTTCATGGATGTGCGCTAGGAGAGCTCGGTCCTGGCAACCTCTTTGCGTCCGCCTGAGAAAACTCCCAAGTGGAGCCAAAAGAAGCTCACCGACCTGAGGGCGGGGCCCGTCGTAAAGCGAATCGCCTCCCTCGCGAATGCCCGCGTGAGGAGGGCAATGATTATCAAGGAGTTCTTCGGGCATCACATCGTGTTGCTCCAGGTGCACTCGTTTCCCTTGCGGGTGTTTGCGGCCAGTGGAGACCTGATGTGCCTACACGTAATCGGCCTAACACACGACGAGCTAGACACAGCCTTGGGGGCTCTGCTAGGTCCCTGTCGTGAGGACCTCCCGCGGGCCACGCCACCATTGTATGCTTGCAGTGACATGGTGGGAATGGTCGCAAAGATGCTCGCCTTCCACGAGTGGGGTCTTGTCAGGCCGCACAAGGGCTCCCCTATCACAGTCTTGTCCTCGGGCGAAGATGACACCATCTAGGACTCGGAGGCGGCGGAAGGGGAGGAAGACGCCAACCGGATTCCGTGGCCAACATTCCATTCGTCCCTACGCAATCTCTGGGACGATGCTTCCGCGGATGAGACGTGCCAGGCTATCCCCCTAAGCCTACGACGTGAGGAGAAGGAGCGGGGCTGGGCCCCGTGATGGCCGGGGCATCGGGGTCGAGAGACTCCGATGATGGTGTTGAGCCTCCCGCGGGGACTACCGTACTTCCCCGGGGGCCCCTCGGGCTCCCAAGGAGAAGCAAGATCAGGATGAGCTCGCCGGGGACCACGTGGAGCACCCCTCTGGTGGCGGCGGGGCGGTGCACGAGGGTGACGAAGACACGCCGCATGCCATCGCGAAGAAGAGGAAGTGTGATGCCGAGGACAAATAAGTACCTTAGCCCGTCCTCATGCTATTGATCCACAATTAATTTGCTCAAGCTGCTTCTCCTCCAACATAGGCTCCCTGGCGGCAGCGAGGAAAAGAAGAAGAAGGTCGCCGCTAGGGAGAAGGTGACACAGGTCCTGAGGGCGCCTTCGTCCCTGTGTCGGGGTATCTGCAGGCGTGGAGGTAGCTCGCGCAAGTGAGGCACCATGCTCGGGTGTAGAGGCACCCCTGCATTTCCACGCATCTCCACCGTGCAGCGGGGAGATGCAGTCGCCGGGGCCGTGGCGTCCCTGTAGCCGATGCAGCCAGCCAAGGCCGTGGTGGTTCAGCCCCCGGTGCCCACTGTAGAGGCCGCGGCCACCGCCAGGGCCCTCGAGGCGGGGGCGCCGACCCTCGTCAGCGCGCTGAGGACGCTCGTAGTGGGGGAGGACCCAGAGCCCCCGGCTCCCCAAGAAGAGGACATCAAGGCCGTTTTGGTTGCGGCAGCGGGTAGCACCGGGCGGCAGCACCTCCACAGGCCCTCGCCCCAATGGCCCGGGACGTGTTGCTCCTGCATGGGGATCTGACAGACGCCCCGAGCTTGCTGCCCCTGCTCGAGGTGGACTTCCAAGACACCGAGGCACGTCTAGCGACGTAGCGCGCGAGGTTGGCCACGGGGTGGCGCCAACTTGATGCCTCCACTAAGGAGGTCAGAGGCAACGCAGAGATCGTGAGCGCGGAGGGTCGAGGGGAGGCTGCCGAGGCAAAATCCGCCTGCGCAAGCGCCCTTGCCGAGAAGGAAGCACTCAGTAGGTGCTGCGAAGAAGTAGAGGCCATCTTGAAGGCGCCTCAGGAGTCCACCAAGGCCCATGAGTTGAAGCCCACCAACCGTGCCTCCGAGCTATCAAGGGCGGCAAACAAGCAAGTCACGGAACGCGAGCGCTTGGAGGTGCTTCATAGCGAGGTGGAAGAGGCTTGGGACGCCCACGCGAAGCAAGTCTTCGAGGCCAACGCCATGTCGGCCGCTCGGCAAGAGGAGGCTCAGGCTACTGTCGATGGAAAGGCAGCAGCAGACCGTGCTGCGCTTTCATCCCTCGAACTCAGGGCCTGCCAGGCTTTGAGATCTATCTGTCGTTCCTTAGGACGCCAGCTATGTCATGTTTTATTCTGAGCTCGTGAAGGAGCTCGACGGCGCGGCTAAGTAGGTGGACATCATTTTGGAGGAGGAGTGCCGCAACCTTTTGTCTGTGGCCGCGACCCACCTCTTCATCCACCTCATCCTTCGCGATCCCCTCTTCGAGTTCGAAGGGAGTGACAAGCCTTGTGCCTGAGGAGTCTCACGACGACTTGGTGAGAACCATGGACGGCTACATGCGTACGTTGCACGAGAAGTTCTCTCACGACGATGACCAGGAGTCCGGTGAGGAGCCCCTTACCTTGCCCTGAAACATATTATCTTTTCCTCGAGGAGGCGTCAGGCAACACCCTCATTCGTAATGTATATCTCCGCGTTTCATTTTTCTCTTGCTTGTATTTGTGCTTTGCATTGGCACGGCCCAACCATGCACTTATCTCAGCCACCACTAGATTATCAGGTGGTGAGAGGCTACAGGGCTAGTGAAGGTCCTGAGTCGCGATGCTCTGGCACCCCCCTTGACGCGCAAGCGACTCGCTTGAGGACCTTTGCATTCCCCTCTGGAAGCCTTGGCACTCTGCATCGACACGGCCCAACCCCGCGCGTATCTCAACATCCACCGGATTACAAGGAGGTGGGAGGCTACATGGCCAGTGAAGGTCCCGAGTTGCTATGCTCAGGCACCCCCTTGATGCGCAAGCGACTCCTTTTGAGGGCCCTAACGTTCTCCTCCAGAAGCCTTGGCGCTCGGCATCAGTTGGGCCCAAGCATGCGCGTATCTCAACCGCCACTGGATTACCAGGAAGTGAGAGGCTATAGGTCCAGTGAAGGTCCTGAGTCACGATGCTCAGGAACCCCCCTTGACGCGTAAGAAAATCCCGCTCCTTGGTGGATGCCTTGAACTCTATGGCTGCAGAGCCCAAACGTGCACGTATCTCAACCACCACTGCATTACCAGGAGCTGAGAGGCTACAGGGCCAGTGAAGGTCCTGATTTGCGAGGCTCAGGAGCCCTTGATGTGAACTGGTCAGAGCTCCGCGTGCATGCGTGCTTGCACTTGGGTGTCGCGCGGAAACTATACACCAAGAACCTCAGGAGGTGAGGTGCACGGGGGTGAGCCCGCTAGACAGAGCTCGATCGCTTGGATTTTTCAGCCCTGCAAGGATGATCCCGAGCACAAGCACCGTGTCCTAGCCCCCCACCCGTGCAAGGTACAAGGGGAAGCTGGTGAGCATGAAGCTTCGACGATCCTCCCGAGCGTGATGCATGGGACTTCCACTTGGGCATGGGCGTAGTCATGGTTCGACGATAAATCTGCCAGGATAGAGCATGGGGACTTCCACTTGGGCGTGGGCGGAAGCCCCCTCCCAAGGCCACGAAACGGCCCATCATGGGCTTCCATTTCGGGAGGCTCCGAAGCGTCCATAGCCCCAAACTCATTATTATGTGAGAGTGTCATGGGCGGCGAATTACTGAGGTGTCGGACAACCCAGGCACAAGGCTCAGGAGCTCCTATCCTCAGCCTCCAGGAAGGTTGCGCCTCATTCTTTGTGCATCAACGGGCTCACGGAACCTGTGACATCGAGGGGGGGCGGGGGCGACACGCACCGGGTGACCATCGTGAGGCCACTGCACGAAGATTATAGGCACCGAGGACCCGAGGAGGTGATGTTAACGGGCATAAACCCTTCATTCAGAGCTCAATCACTCGGATTTAGCGATGCTACAGGGACAAACCCGAGCACACACGCCGGGCCAGGTTCCTTCGTGGAATGATCAAGCGAAGATCATCTACCCCATAGTGCGTGAGGCGAGGAAGCGCCAAACCATAAGTGATGCATTTCAAGTAAATCAAGCGAACAACATAAGATTTGAAGGGAAATAACAAGGTTTACCACACAACCAAAAAGTGAGAACTTCGCGAGTGCGCCTCCCCCCTCCACACCTAAGAGTAATGAAGCTTGAAGAGGGCCCTCAGTCTCTGTGGGGACCCCGACTTTCGACTCGAGATCGCCGAATGAACGTGCTGAGTGATCCCACAGATCAATGCTCACCGAACACACAGATACTGAATATTGAGAGTCTTACATCCAAATACCGAATTCTAACATCACGTGACCGAATGGTCAAGTTCAGAAGGTAGGTCCTATAAGGCCAAATCACACAGATACAACTAGTAGAGGAAATCTTAGGGCTAAGTGGGTGCCCATGCCATCAACCTACATCAACATGCATTCTGACTGGGAAGCGTCCTAGTTCGCAGGGGCGTCTCCGAAGACGTACTCTTCTCCAAACTCCGGTCCTTCCATGTCTGGTCAATAATATAACCAGTGGCAAGCCAATGAGTACTTTTGAATGTACTCGCAAACAGCCCATGATATGAACAATGCAACTGAAGGATAACAATAATATGCATCTTTGTTGGACAACAACTTTGTTGTAATAAACCTTATCATGGATGTGCAACATAAGCTAAATGTTGATTTGAAAAACAGGTTACAGATATCAATATATCCATCGAGGGCTGAAAACTCCGGGTTCACCCTATACGCCAAGTCACCAAACTTGGTCATATCAACACTTTCTTATTAAAACCACACACACACACACAAACACACACACACTTGGTTTATGTGGAAATGACTGGATGTAGTTTAAGCAGGATTACCCAACTGTCCTTGACCTTGGACATGACAATTCAAATAGTCTTACACTCTTCAGAGGTAGTACGCTGGACCCACGAGATCCGCAAACTTCTGTGTCATCCACGACTCGCGGTATATAACATACCCGAGGTAAGTACCCGGTCAATGGCTTTCCCCTGACGGTACTTGACAAAGAGGTCCACTCGATTGGTACCCAACCCACATGTTGTACGTCTTACGAGCACCAACTCTGGACAGTGTCAACCATGCGGGGACCAACGGTGTGCCTGGAACACGTAAAAACGACATAGTCACCCTACCTGGCAGGACCCCATCACGAGAGTGACCACACGTCACTCCCGCCACTAGTAATGTGGCTCTTTGCTAGCACAGACCAGAGTAATCAACATTGCCCCGTCCCATAAAGGGATAACATGGTCGTACATGTAAGGTTGTGACGGTCGACATATCATAAATCTAATCCCATTTCCGAAACCATAGTCACTCAAAATACCCGGTGCACCACTTCACAAAAAGTAGCCACCTAACAGATCATCACCCTCGGGCATTAGTGGCACCCAACGGGGTTTTCATAAATCTTTGATTTATACCAACAACATGCTCATGCTACTATGCTTAGTTCTACTTGTCAACATGATATTAGCGTGATCCTCATAGGTTGTAGGATCATGCTCAAAATGCAAAGTGCTCCGGAGGATCCTTCGGTAACATCACTTTAATGATTTACCAAATACATAACATCACATGCAATGGAAATAGTTGCTACACTAGCATGTAATATAACATATGCTCAGTCATGGTCAAAGGGTTGCTTGCCTTTGCTCACATAAGTCCTCGAGGTTTTCCGATCCAACTCCGAGTACTCAGTCTACCCGCCGCTATTGTGAGAAACAACCACGATAAGCCACACAGCAACCAGAATAAAAAAGTGCTATAAAAAGGAGGTTATATTTTTCTTGGACCTCTCTGGTCATAACAAAAATACCTGAAGCTTGCCATAGGAGGTTTGGATCATGAGGGATATCTGAATTGAGAAAAGGAGGACTAGGGGGTTCTTTATGAAGCCCACAGAAAATATTATGATAAAAATGAGTGGATGCACTCATTTGACACAGAACAATTTTAGAAACCTTTAGGAAGTTGTTCCACTAGATTTGGAATTGAGGTGAATATTCTATGGATTTTCTAATACTAGATAAATAGCATTAGGAAGCTATTTAATTAATGCAACAGAATAAAGCATGACAAAAGTGTTGACCAAGGCTTCAAAAATAGGGCATGATTTTAGATGGATGTAGAATATAAAATCACTCCATTTGGAGTTGATTTGAATCATGTAGGAATTTTGAAAGGTGGGCTATGAGCATTTAAATCTATATTTGAATAATAATACCACAGAAAGATTGCTTGGAAAAATGTGCAAAGCACATCTTTGGATACTCCTTGATTTTAGGGACGTGCAGGAATTTGAATCAACTTTTTTGGAGTTAGAATGATTTTAATATGGATTTATGAAGTTTTTAAAGAAAAAACAAAAGGACAAAGGGGTTGAACCAGGGAGGCTTATAACGCGCTCAAGTCATTAATTAGATGAATGGGCCGGCCCATTGGTTTGGCTGGCTACCATAGGATGCCACGCAGGAGGTGGTTTCCCATGGGGCGCCTCCGCCTCAAAGAGGCGTAGCCCAGCTGGGGCGCGGCCACTCAAGCCAGTTGGGCTCGGCCCTGGCTCGCTGACTGGAGGGGGCCCCTTGCCAGGCCTTCTCCTACCTCCTGCTTGGCCTGGGGCATGCAGAGAGGCCTGGCTGGTCGATGCAGGGGCCGGCTCCGACGGCTTCTAGCCCCTCTCCGGTGGCGCGCCGGCCACCAGGGGCTCGGGGCAGCGCCTTCCGCGCCCGAGGAGGAGCCAGCCCGCAAGGGTAGCCTCGGGGCGAGGTAGCTCGTTGCCATGGCGGAGGCCGACGGCAGCCTCAGCAGGGCATGGCGGCTCGGCCAGGTGGAGGAACAAATGGGGCACGGGGAGTATGCGGAGGGGCTGCAGGGCCCCCGGGGCAGCACTACGCAACCGGAGGAGGGATGGCAAGCCTCGGGTGCAGGGTGGTATATGCGGTTCTACGGCGGCAATGGGAGGAAGGAGGAAGCTAGGGAGGAGAGGGGAGCTCAAGGGGAAGCTCTGTAGATGCCCTAAGGGAGAGGGAAGCAAGATAGGCTCGAGGGAGAGAGGGAAGCAAGATAGGCTCGGGGGAGAGAGGGAATAAGAGGCGGAGAGGAAGAGAGAGCTCGGGAGCTCAATGGAGCTCTCTATGTATGGACGCCACGCACCCCAAAGGGAGCTTGGAAGCTAGCTAGTATCAGGAAGTGGCTTGACTAGTCAAGGGGAAGGGCTGTGACATACTGAGACAATTTGATTCGTCTAGAAACGACCGGGAGGAAAGGAACAAGGTGCAGAGCACTGTTTCTGCACTCCAGGGAGGTGGTCACCACCCCACTTGGTGTCCTGGGTCACCCCTTGGCTAGGCAATGGTGTCAAACATGCAAGGCATGAGTGCCACAATGTACTGGTGGAGTTTGGACTAATATGGAGCTGGTTTGAATTGGTTTGAACAATGATTAAGTTTGCAACAGGAAACTAGGGGCTGGCAAAAGTGGTTTTCAGAGGGGGAGTCTTGGGGTGAAACCATGTCTAGCAGCATCTGGTATGGAAGGACTACACCACTGCAAGGTTTCAGCTCAAGCAAGGGAGGGTAGCTAGTACTTGTTGTACAAAGCTATATTTCAGTCAGAATTGAACTTGCAGATGTGTTGCTCATATTCCCCACATGAGTATGCCATAACTTGGTTTGAATTGTTGCCTTGGGATGCTATGGGCCCTTTGGAAAGAGATGGGGGCTTTGGCATAAGAAGAAGTGGGGCAAGAGGGGTAGAAATGGTGATTCAAGGATGAAAATAAGAAATAGTTACATGGAGCCTCTCTCCAATAATTGACCAGTGGCCATAGAAATGTTACTCGAGGTAAAATGTAACTATATGAACCTGTGGTAGAAAGTCGATCTCAAGGGTTAAAGTGGAAGGGGCCAAAGTGGCCACTTTAGTGAGTGCACACAAGGTGTTTGATGAGTGTCAGAGCAATCAGATGGACTTCAATGTATATGAAACTTAACAGGATCAAATATTATATGAAAATACGCTTGGACACCAAATTTTGGATTTGGTGGACAAGGTTTCCAATGTAGAGTTGGAAAACCCATGAAATGGACAGAAATGGCTTTCTCCTTACAAAACTATTCAAATCAATTTCCACAAATCCAATATTTGGTGTGGGGGCATTATTTGAGCATTAGAGCATGCCCAAAAAGTTTGGGGTCAATTGGAGAAACTTTATAATGTAAAGTTTCCCAAAGTCAGAAATCAGCAGAGTTGGTTTTGAGGGGCCCGGGACAAGTTCTTCTATTATCCTTGATGCACCACTTGGTGTGGATGCATTATTGCAGTATCAGAACATGTCTACCAAATTTGAGCACAATTGGAGATACTTCACAATGTAGAGTTGCTCGAATTTGGATCTCACAAGATATGGTTTTAGAATAATTAGGGGAGTCAAATCAACTTGGATTGAGATGAAACTTGGCAAGATCATCAAACATATCATAGATTACATTCTGGAATTTTATTGGAATTTATTGAGAATATTTCTTATAGAACTATTCCAAAAGCTTCAAATAGGCAGGAAGGATTTTGGAGGCGTTAGCCAATATTTTGAACATGACCATGTGTTGAAACTCATATATATGAAATATATATATCCACTGAGTTTCCCTAAATTTTCTTAAATATTTTTAAAGAAATAAAAGTAACTTTCCTTCATAAGAGACCATTTCTGGCCTCACTATAAGGCATTTAAATAAAATAGTAAAATAACTTTTAAAATAATAATATTGTTGTTTTGGGAAGTCATTTGGATAATGGGTTTTAAATAAAATATTTGGTGCAAAATAAATTACCTAATTTGAGGATTTGTAGGACAAATCCCATCTCACGAGTTTTGAAATCTTAATTCAAATAAATGTTTTTTGGTAAAAATAATATTTGGTAAACATATTCTTTGATCCAAAACACATGGCATGCTCATTAGGCAGGAGCTTAGGGATGAGGAGGTGAGTGTGGAGAGTAACAGGAAGTAATGAGAATCGAACACAAGCATATAAACAAGCAAGCAAACAACAGTCACTTCAAGCATAACAAGCATTCACAAATAAATATTTTGTCCTAATTTTTGAAATAAGTTAATTAGTCAGGAAAGCTAAACACAGGGTGTTACAGACCTTGCCCCCTTAAGAAAATCTCGTCCCCGAGATTTCTAGTCTAGGGGTTGGAGAGATACAATATCTTGAGTCAGAGGTAGTCTTCATGTCCCTATGTTGCTGTTGTGGGTCTTGAGGTGCTTGATGATACAACTCCGAATGCTTCGCACGTCCTTGCCTGACTGAGAGGGTTTTGGCAATAAGTTAGGCTTGACCAAGGGTCGGAGGCTTGATGAACTAAGTTCGTGCAAGATTTTGGCTTGCAAGTGCATTCCAAGGTAGGAATACGTGGAAAGATAGTATGTTTGGGTTTTGGTCTGGGGGCTGCTCAAGCCGGTTAGTGACATCTTGATGTCTCGCGTTAGAACATCAGGGTCAAGGCCCTTGCATAGCTTCCTGCTAACGGGGAAGTCCTAGACCCCCTTAAGGCAGGCAAGCTATGGTCGCGGGTGGTCTTCATCATCAAGGGCGTTCAAGTGATTTGGGTTCGGTCTCTCCCATGAGTCAAAGCTCGGAGGCTCAGAGTATAGAACAGGTCCTACCATCTCGGGGGGATCGCGTGGGGTGCTCGATGAGCTGGCTACCCAAGTGTATAGACCAGTCATCCAGTCCCAAGGTCTGCGGCTCGGCAAGCGGGGAATCACTTTTAGCAGGTTTTCACCATGATCCAATTAGGACTCTCGTCCTTGATTTGGACCAAGAAGAGGCCGTATGATTTCTCTTGTTGTCCAAAGGCTTCATCGTCTTGAATCGTCGAGGCTTCTTGACGTTGTTGATGTAGTTGGTGCATGATTGGTGGTTGACTTCTATTGCTTCTTCTTCTTTGTCGTGGCGGTCCTTCATCTTGTCTTGGGTAGGATAGACTTTCGCTGCCTTGAGGATGCTTCGAGAAGCCCATCCTCTTGAGATAACATTGCACCCTCGAGAGGCATAGCGATTGGCGTTCTTGGGGCTCGTCCAAACAGGACTAAGGTGTTCTTCCTCTTATTGGGTGAATAAGTATGTCATTAGTGAGGATGACATCATATTTTCCCAAGCATCACATAAGCACAGTGCTCATGAGACAGGTGAGGGGAATGGGATCTCGCTATGGGCGGTCATTGATCGAGGGGTTCATGGTCCAGCATGACCCAGTCCTTCATGCCCATGTTCGTCATAGATACGATGGGTGGTGGTCGGGCGGGGTACTGGCCATATTCCAATGACTTAGAGTCGTTTTCTATGGTTGTAATTCGTCCATCTTATGGCTTGGTGAAGCTTTAGGGTCTGAAGGAACTTAGGATGTGGGTGAACAGTTATTATCTTATCTCTAAGCACATTCCTTAGATGCCAATAGTTCGACCTCTCACTCGGGTCGACATCACCCTATCTCATCAAAGATACCATCTCACATGGGTCAACTCCATACTACTCAAGCTAGTCAACTCCGGGGTCGAGGTAAAAACTAACTCCAAACACTACTAGTATGGTGTAGCTACGATGCACATGCATTCCTAAGCAAGAACCTCAGGAAGGCATACAAGCTCCTAAGATTGAATTTAAGACACCATGAATCCAAATGTCCAGCTAGATCATTCAATGGACAGGGTACTTCATCTCTATAGTAAGGAACCACGTTGTATTCTAATCCAAGATCTCGGTTCCTATCTACTAATCTGATCAAGTGGTTCATCAATCCGGTCGAACACCACTGGATCTATCACTCCTACAAATCCAATATTGATGGGGTTCTACATAATCACTTCGAGTCCTCATAATTTACATATCATTGCAAGGATTACGTCACGATTTATCCACCAACTTCAGTATCATGGCAATCTAATCTCCAAGGCCAATCCACATAGGTTCGCAAATAAATTTGACAGCTCCAAGTATTCGAGCTCGTTATCCACCGAGGAACATGGTATCATGATCGAGATCATCAGGCTAAATCCAATTTACTCTGAACCATGTGGTCTCTGTCATCATCGATACTCTATTGGGATTACCTATTTAAATCCAAAACTCAAGTCCAAATAAACTCTTACTCGATACTCCAAGTCATCATGGTAAAATTATCTATACATGCCATCTACTTGATAAAGTCAATTGTACCACCAAGAATTTATCGCTCGCGATCATAGTCGTCCTACTGAATCCAAACTTACTCCAGGAATATGTAGGTTATGCTACTATATCAACTTCTTCCACCAATTCACCTACCTTTATATGGGTATTCCGATACACCAAGATACTATGGCTATATCCTCAAGACACCTATCATCATCATAACAATCTTTAGTATATACTCTCATATCCATGAACGGTCCTTCTTATGGCATCAGGGTTATGGTGCTATCCTAAGATTGAGGGACACTTGTTCACCGTGATCACCTGTTCCATCAAGAACCCGCTGCTAAGCGGGGTTCATCGATGATCAATGGGTGTTCCGGCAAGTCCGTGTTTTAGACATGTGACCAAAAATTTGAGCCCGAAAGGCTTGGGGCGGTTAAGCTGGTCTAGAGAGGGTTTCCAATCTTGACGAAAGCATAACTCCTATGGGTTGTGTGGTTAAACATGGCATAGTCAGTGTCTTCAGCGTCAGTTCTCCGTCGAAGTGGTTCCCGATGCATCATGTCTTGTTGGTCTTCAGTTGTCGAGAGGGGTGAGAGAGAAAGAGAGAGACATCAGCAACATAGAGGAGAGTGCCTAAGAGGTGCTATAGTGCAAGTGCAATCAAACGAGTGTTGGAAAAGTCAACTCAAACATCAAGATGAGGAAAGTGATATAACTGCATGCTTGTTGCCTAGAGAAAAAGTGTGACTTATATCAAAGCACAAACAACAAAAACAAGCAACACACAACATGGTTCCATCCGAACCATTTCACGGACTCGACTTCGTATATAAGGGATTTAGGAATCTTCCTACTCTAGGGGTTCTTGGACTCGGCAGTCGTGCTTGCTTCATGCTCCGGGGTGTAGTCCGCTAATTCTTCTAGACATTCTCATGGTGTTGTCACGCCTCTTTTCGTTGCTCGCCGAAGCGACTCTGTTGAGTTGGAAGGAGCTCTTGATATCTTCTCGCTTGGGGGGTTGCTGGTGAAGGTGGTTCCTCATGGCTGACGTTGACACAGTCTTCTGTTGTCTGTATAATCTCGCCTTTCGTTTTCTTGCATTCCAAGGCGTCAACAGTTCTACGCGGACAACCTTTATGCAATGACGTCAGCAAGGCATGATAAGGCTCTGACCTATGAGTCACTTGATCACAACATCACCACCTAGAGCGGGGATGAAGAGAACCATTTTCCTGCTCACTAAGGTGAGGCGGACTAAATGGAGAGGTTCTTATCCACCAGTGCTGGTCGACACAACCTTAATATTGACATGATCGCTCTATTAGCGATGTAGATCATGGTCTTGCATATATTACGACCTGATTATCATAGGTGAAGGTGGCTTCACTCCGGAACAATGTAGAGGGTGTCGCCATCTTCTGGGTCTCAATGTCCTTGTTCCTCATGCAGGTACTTTTGCTGGTGTCCTCTTGTCGTAGAGTTGTCATCTTTGTTCTTTAGCACAGGGGTGGTTGCTTGGAAAGATTACTTCCTTCCAAGTTGCCCAAGAGGATTTTAAGTAATCCTGTGGTCAGGCATAAGGGTGCTAGCAGCTATTTGCAGGTTTTGAAGAAGCAAACGAGGGGTGTTAAGAAAATAAGAGTGGGAGTACTAAGGCAAAAACCTTGCTTCCGTTGGAAATTTAGGAGAGGTGAGAAAGATACATGCTTGTAAGCATTTTTGAAGGGTGTGGAAATAAGTTTTAACCTAACTAACATTTGTGCTAACTAAGGGGTTCCTACAGTCAGCATGGCTCTGATACCATCTCTGTGGGGACCCGGACTTATGAGTCGAGATCCTCGAATGAATGTGCTCAGTGATCCAAGAGATCTATGCTCACCGAACACACATATACTGAATATTGAGAGTCTTACATCCAAATACCAAATTATTACATCACGTGACCGAATGGTCAAGTTCACAAGGTAGGGCCTATAAGGCCAAATCACACAGATACAACCAGTAGCGGAAATCTTAGGGCTAAGCGGGTGCCCATGCCATCAGCCTACACCAACATGCATTCTGATTGGGAAGCGTCCTAGTTCGCAGGGGCGTCTACGAAGACGTACTCTTCTCCAAATTCTGTTCCTTCCATGTCTGGTCAATAATATAACCAGTGGAAAGCCAATGAGTACTTTTGAATGTACTCGCAAACAGCCCGTGATATGAACAATGCAAGTGAAGGATAACAATAATATGCATCTTTGGTGGACAACAACTTGGTTGTAATAAACATGATCATGGATGTGCAACATAAGCTAAATGTTGATTTGAAGAACAGGTTATAGATATCAATATATCTGTCGAGGGCTGAACACTCCGTGTTCACCCTATATGCCAAGTCAGCAAACTTGGTCATATCACTCTTTCATATTAACTCTATTTACCACATACCAACACACGCTTGGTTTATGCGGAAACGACTGGACGTAGTTTAAGCAGGATTTCCCAACTGTCCATGACCGTGGACACGGCTATTCGAATAGTCTTACACTCTGCAGAGGTAGTACGCTGGACCCACGAGATCCGGGAAACTTCCGTCTCATCCACGACTCGCGGTATCTAACATACCCGAGGTAAGTACCCTGTCAATGTCTTTCCCCTGACGATACTAGACAAAGAGGTCCACTCGATTGGTACCCAGCCCACATGTTGTAGGTCTTACGAGCACCAACTCTGGACATTATTAACCATGCGGGGACCAACGGTGTGCCTGGAACACGTAAAAACGACATAGTCACCCTACCTGGCATGACCCCATCACGAGAGTGACCACACATCACTCCCGCCACTAGTAATGTGGATCTTTGCTAGCACCGACCAGAGTAATCAACATTGCCCCATCCCATAAAGGGCTAACGTGGTCGTACATGTTAGGTTGGGACGGTCGACACATCATAAATCTAATCCCATTTCTGAAACCATACTCACTCAAAATACCAAGTGTACCACTTCACCAAAAGTGGCCACCTAACTCATCATCACCCTCGGGCATTAGTGGCACCCGACGGGATTTTCATAAATCTTTGACTTATACCAACAACATGCTCATGCTACTATGCATAGTTCTCCGGAGGAGCCTTTGGTAACATGACTTCAATGATCTAGCGAATACTTAAGATCACATGCAACGGAAATACTTGCTACACTAGCATGTAATATAACATATGCTCAGTCATGGTCAAAGGGCTGCTTGCCTTTGCTTAGATAAGTCCTTGAGGTCTTCGAGGTCTTCCGATCCAACTCCGAGTCCTTCGTCTACCCGCCTCTATTGTCGGAAACAACCACGATAAGCCACACAGCAAGTAGAAACAAAAGTGCTATAAAAAGGAAGTTATATTTTTCTTGGACCTCTCTAGTCATAAAAAAAATACCTGAACCTTGACATAGAAGGTTTGGATCATCCGGGATTTCTGAATGGAGAAAAGGATTAGTAGGGGGTTATTTATGAAGCGCACAGAAAATATTATGATAAAAATGACTCGAGGCACTCATTTGTAAGAGAACAATTTTAGAAACATTTAGGAAGTTGTTCCACTGGATTTGGAATTGAGGTGAATATTCTATGGATTTTCTAATACTAGATAAATAGCACTAGGAAGCTATTTAATTAATGCAACAGAATAATGTGTGATAAAAATGTTGACCAAGGCTTCCAAAAGAGGGCATGATTTTAGATGGACTGGAATTTGGAATCACTCCATTTGGAGTTGATTTCAATCCTGTAGGAATTCTGAAAGGTGGGCTAGGAGCATTCAAATCTATATTTGAATAATAATATCACAGAAAGATTGCTTGGAAAAATGTGCAAAACACATCTTTGGATAGTCCTTGATTTTAGGGACGTGCAGAAATTTGAATCAACATTTTTGGAGTTAGAATGATTTTAATATGGATTTATGAAGTTTCTGAAGAAAAACAAAAGGACAAAGGGGCTGAACCAGGGAGGCTTATAACGCGCTCAGGGCGTTAATTAGATGAATGGGCTGGCCCATTGGTTCGGCTGGCCAGCATAGGAGGCCATGCAGGAGGTGGTTTCCCATGGGGTGCCTCAGCCTCAAAGAGGCGTAGCCTAGCCGGGGCGCGGCCACACAAGCCGGTTGGGCTCGGCCCTGGCTTGCTGACTGGAGGGGCCCCTTGCCAGGCCTTCTCCTACCTCCTGCTTGGCCTAGGGCATGCACAGAGCCCCGGCTGGTCGATGCAGGGGCCGGCTCCGGCGGCTTCAAGCGCCTCTCTGGTGGCGCGCCGACCACCAGGGGCTCGGGGTAGGGCCTCCCGCGCCCGAGGAGGAGCCAGCCCCGCTAAGAGAGCCTCGGGGTGAGGTAGCTCGCTGCCATGGCGGAGGCCGGCGGCATTCTCGGGGGGTGCGACGGCTCGGCCAGCTGGAGAGAAAAATGGGCCACGGGGAGGATGCAGAGGGGTTGTAGGACCCCCGGGGCACCAATACGCAGTCAAAGGAGGGCTGGCAAGCCCCGGGTGCAGGGAGTTAGATGCGAATCTACAGCGGCCAAGTGAGGAAAGAGGAAGCTAGGGAGGAGAGGGGAGCTCAAGGGGAAGCTCTGCAGATGCTCTGACGAAGAGGGAAGCAAGATAGGCTCGGGGGAGAGAGGGAATAAGAGGGGGAGAGGAAGAGAGAGCTCGGGAGCTCTCTGGAGCTCTCTATGTATGGACACCACGCACCCCAAAGGGAGCTTGGAAGCTAGCTAGTATCGGGAAGTGGCTTGACTAGTGAAGGGGAAGGGCTGTGACATACTGAGACAATTTGATTCGGCTAGAAACGATCGGGAGGAAAGGAACAAGGTGCAGAGCACCGTTACTACACTCGAGGGAGGTGGTCACCACCCCACTTGGCGTCCTGGGCCACCCCTTGGCCATGCCAAGGTGTCAATCATGCAAGGCATGAGTGCCACAATGCACAGGTGGAGTTAGGACAGATATGGAGCTGGTTTGAACACTGATTAAGTTTGCAATAGGAAACTAGGTGCTGGCAAAAGTGGTTTTCAGAGGGGGGGTCTGGGGGTGAAACCATGTCTAGCAGCATATGGTATGGAAGGACTACACCACTGCAAGATTTCAGCTCAAGCAAGGGCGGGTAACTACTTGTTGTACAAAGCTATATTTCAGCCAGAATTGAACTTGCAGATGTGTTGCTCAGATTCCCCACATGAGTATGCCATAACTTGGTTTGAATTGATGCCTTGGGATGCTATGGGCCCTTTGGAAAGAGATGGGGGCTTTGGCATAAGCAGAAGTGGGGCAAGGGGGGTGTTAGAAATGGTGATCCAAGGGTGAAAATGAGAAATAGTTACATGGAGCCTCTCTCCAATAATTGACCAGTGGCCATAGAAATGTTACTAGAGGTAAAATGTAACTAAATGAAGCTGTTGTAGAAAGTTGAGCTCAAGAGTTAAAGTGCAAGGGGCCAAAGTAGCCACTTTAGTGAGTGCACACAAGGTGTTTGATGAGTGTCAGAGCAATCAGATGGACTTCAATGGATATGAAACTTAAAAGGATCAAATAATAGATGAAAATAGGCTTGGACACCAAATTTAGGATTTGGTGGACTAGGTTTCCATTGTAGACTTGGAAAACCCATGAAATGGGCAGAAATGGCTTTCTGCTTACAAAACTATTCAAATCCATTTCCACAAATCCAATATTTGGTGTGGGGGCATTATTTGAGCATTAGAGCATGCCCAAAAAATTTGGGGTCAATTGGAGAAACTTTATAATGTAAAGTTTCCCAAAGTCAAAAATCAACAGAGTGGGTTTTGAGGGGGCTGGGACAAGTTCTTCTATTATCCTTGATGCACCACTTCGTGTGAATGCATTATTGGAGTATCAGAACATGTATACCAAATTTGAGCACAATTGGAGATACTTCACAATGTAGAATTGCTCAAATTTGGATCTGGACAAATTGGGTTTTAGAATAATTAGGGGAGTCAAGTCAACTTGGATTGAGATGAAACTTGGCAATATCATCAAACATATCATAGGTGACATTCTGGAATTTTGCTGGAATTTATTGAGAATATTTCTTATAGAAATATTCCAAAAGCTTAAATAGGTAGGAAGGGTTTTGGAGGGGTTAGCCCAATATTTCGAACACGACCATCTACTGAAACTCATATATATGAAATATATATATCCAGTTAGTTTCCCTAAATTTTCTTAAATATTTTGAAAGCAATAAAAGTAACTTTCTGTCACAAGAGGCCATTTTTGGCCTCACTAGAAGGCATTTAAATAAAATAGTAAAATAACTTTTGAAATAATAATATTGTGGTTTTGGGAAGTCATTTGGATAATGGGTTTTAAATTAAATAATTGGTGCAAAATAAATTCCCTAATTTGAGTACTTGTAGTACAAATCCCATCTTAGGGGTTTTGAAAGCTTAATTCAAAGAAATGATTTTCGGTAAAAATAATATTTGGTAAAAATAGTCTTTGGTCCTAAACACATGGCATAATCATTATGCACGAGCTTAGGGATGAGGAGCTGAGTCTGGAGAGTAACAGGAAGTAATGAGAATCAAACACAAGCATATAAGCAAGCAAACAAACAAAAGTCACTTCACGCATCACAAGGATTCACAAAAAAAATTAATTGGTCCTAATTTTTGAAATAAGTTAATTATTCACCAAAGCTAAACGCAGAGTTTTATAGTCTCGGGTGAGACGGGACCTCACCTGGCGACCGCGTTATCATGGGAGCTTCGGGTCACTGGATGAAGCACGTTGTGAGGGCCGATCTTCTTAGGCGTCGGCTGCCTCCTGGAGCTCTGGGGCTGACTAGGCCCTTGTCCCATGTGAGGCGCCAGCGCGAGCCGGACCATCCTTTGGAAGGTACGTGCGGTGTTCTCTAGCCAAAAGTCATTGGAGTGCAAGCCTTGGCCTAGCCCCGTTCGTGCAGTCTAGAAGGAGCTCCGGCAAGCGACTCCGTTGAGGCCCGCGACGTCAACGCACATGCACGTCACTACGGTCCCCTCGGGAGTGATTAGTCTCCTCACGAAGCACTTCGTGCGGCTCCCGCCGCGCATAGAACACGCTTCCCGCGGCCTGCCAATCCCCCGGGCGATGAACTACCGAGCCCCTGGTGCCTGACGTTGTACTCCTTGCTCGTGAGGATGCGTGTTGAGCCGGTCCTCTAGGTTAGATGCCTTTCAGGTTGAAGCACCCGAGCCGGACCTAAGGGAGGCGTCGGGCATGCCTTCCTATGCAGGAAGGGGGAAACACATGTAGCAAGCGTGGGGCTTGCAACCTCGGCCTCGGTCACCGGGACCTTTGCCTTGGCAAAGCCAGAGGCAGGCAGTGACTGCTTCATTCTCGGAGGTGCGGTCTCGCGAGGCACATCGCCTCTAGCATCATCTAAGCGCTCTGTGGCAGCGGGCCTGTAAGCACTCTCGAGGGAGCAGACCACTTCCCTCCTGTCCCATGCAACGATGATGATGCCAGTGCAACACGACATCTTGAGGACATTGTAGCCGTGGTGGGTCACAGCCATGAACTTCGCCAGCGCCGGGCAGCCCAGGATGGCGTTGTACGGGAGCCCTATATGCACCACATCGAAGTCGATGTGCTTGGTGTGATAGTTGTCGTGCGTGCTAAAGTTGACCAGGAGGCAGACCTGCCCGAGCTGGCTGGTGGAGCAGTTGGTCACCCCCGAGAATGGTCTGGTCGGTATCAGTTGGTCGTAGGGCACCTGGAGCACGTTGGAGGTTTCGGCAGAGAGCACATTGAGGCCTGCACCACCATTGACGAGGGTCTTGCTGACTACCTCATTGCTAATGGTGGGAGTGCACATCATGGGGAGCGTGCCCGTGACGGTTACAAACTTTAGGCTGTCTATGTCGTCAAAGGTGATAGCGTATTGGAACCACTTGAGGGGCTTTGCAGCCCCGGCCTCGGGAGGACATCGTTCACCTCGCACAAGGTAGCACGTTGTCCCGATGGCATATCTCACGAGGTTGTCATGACAACCATTGCCGCAAGGCTGATTGTACCAGCCCTGGCGAGGGTTCCGTTGTGGCTATCCCATCTATCGTGTTGCGCCTGCCGCCGTGACTAGCACCACGGTTGTTGTGCTTCGGTCGCCGGCCAACCCGCTCGTCCCGGAGGACCCTGAGTTCCTGGCAATCTTCGGTGTTGTGGGTGTGCACGTCGTGGTAGATGTAGAACGGGCGACATTCCTTCTCGGGCATGCTTCGCTCGCGGCCTTGCTTTTGTTCAGGTTCCGTCGCAAGCACGGCGGCCACTTGCGCTTGACCTCCTTGGCCTTCGCCTTGGAGTGTTCGGGCGCGTCATCTGGGTTGTCGCGAGCGAACATGCGGCCTTCTTTAGCCTTGGTACACTTGTCGGCCAAGTTTAACAACTCCATTGACGTTCTCAACGTGTCATTGACATCGAGCTTTTCGCACATCTTGAGGTCCTTGACTCCATTGGTGAACGCCATGATAACCACCTCGTCTGTGGCGCGCGGGATCTTGTTACGCATCTAGCTGCACCTCTAGATGTACTTGCGGGGGGTCTCGCCAGGGTGTTGATTCACGCAGCATAGTTTGTTGATGAAGAGGGGCCGATCGTGCGTGCCCTTGAAGTTGGAGAAGAAGAACTCCTAGAGGTCAACCCATGAAGACAGCGAGTCCTCGGGCATGTTCAGGAACCAGAACCGTTCACCGTCTTTCAGCGCCATCGGTAGCCAGTTCACCATGACCTTGTCATTGCCGCCCGCTGGTTCGACCCTCATAGTGTAGAGTTGGAGTAACTCCGCAGGGTCGAGGGAGCCGTCGTAGCAAGGGGAAGGTAAGGCTTGAACTTAGCCGGCCAAACCACCCTGCACAGTTCGTGGGTGAAGGCTCGACAATCCATGTTGCTTGTGTGGCCGCCATGTGCGAGCGCGGCCCAGTTCTAGCTCCCGGCCGCTTCAACATCCTGGATGACCCGGTCAAGGCACTCACGCTGCTGCTCGAGGACCGCAGACGCATCAAGTGGAGCCCCACGCTGGACGATCTGGCAGCTCTCTCCTTCTTCTTAGGCGCACGGTGATGGTTCCTGAGGCGGGTTCCCCAGGTGCGCGCCGCACCTGGGCTCAGCCCGGTCGCCACGCGCGGGACGAGGTGGCGATGCTTTGTGAGGCTCCTCTTCATCGGGAGATGAAGGGGCGTGAAGGGAGCAAGAGGGCACCTGGGTGATGCGGGCCAGCCATGCGTCATAGCCGTCGTCCGCCAGGCAGTAGGGAAGCAGCTCGCACACCATGAGCAGCGAAGCCTTAGTGTTCACCCGCTCAAGACGTGCATGGGATGAAGAAGCCATGGCGGTGCAGCCTTCGCTCTGCATGGAAGGGTGCATGCACGAAGCTTGCTATTTGCGGGCTAAAGGGTAGGTTGCCATGGTCTCGGCCCTGGCGGAGTGATGGTGGGTGCCAAGGCCCGCGGGCACAGTCACCACGACACGAAAGAGAGGGATGCTCTCCCCTACGTGGGGCGCCAAATGTTGGAATCGGCGCTCCATACACCCAAATGGTTTGAAGTCTCGGGTGCGCTTGCTCTCCTACCCTGTTCTACCTCTCAACTTCATGGCGACTCTCCGGTGGCACGAGTTAAGGGAAGCGAACTAGAACACACATCAGTTTACCTGGATTCGAGCCACCTTGTGGTGTAAAACCCTACTCCTGCTTGTATAGATTGCTCGAGGTGGAAGACGAGTACAAAGCTGGGTTCTTTCCCTAGTCCGACACAATAAGACTCTGATCCCCTACTATGGAGGTCGGGCCTCTATTTTATACTAGCGTTGGTCCTCTTCCCCGAAAACATAATTTGCGGAAAGGGTCGCCACAACAACAATTTCAAAAGGTGTCATGACTGCGGCCTGCCCTGACAAAGTTGGTCTTCGCGTGCAAAAGCCTTTCTCCATGACGTGTTGGTGGGTCGGGAGTGACCTCCGTCCTGCCGAGCCCCCGTCCTTAGTTCTCTTGCACCAATCGGGAAACCTTTGGGGGTTGCTTTGGGAACCCGCGGCTGGCTTGTCTGCCTTATCACCAAAGGGGAAAGCTTCTTTGTCCTTGCCCACTAGCAGCGACCCTCGTGCCTCACCGCATGGCTCACGTCATGAACGTGAGGAGGTCGGACCGCGTGATCTCGACAGGACACCCTCGGTAAGTCCGCCTCTTGGGGGAAGGGCGTCAGGGGGCCCCTTCTTCTTGCAAGCCTCGTGGGAAACATCCTAGGGAGAACCCCATAATCGGCTCGTCGCAAGGAGGGGCCCTCATGAAGGACGAACCCATGGGCCTCAATGGGGGCATCCTCGGTCCCACATCATGTAATGGGCCCTGGGTTGCATGCAGGTGTGCCTGGGTACCCCCAGTCCTAGAGCCCCGACATTGACTCTTCTGTTATTGTTCCTTAGGAGACAAATTTCGAGGCTCTGAGCATGATCAATTGGGTTCGAAGGGACCTCCAGATATAGCAGGGCGAGTCGTGTGAGGCGGGTCAAGAAGATCTCGGTGCAGCTGATCAACATGGAGCAACTAAAGCGGTAGACACGCAAGCTGACCAATAATAGTAATTTTAAGAGCTGAAAAGAACTTTGATTCTTTTGGTGGCTCCTAAGCGAATTCTATAATATGAGTAGCGAATTCCATATTATGAGTAGCAAACTGTGATATGTCTCCCACGTAATCGTGTGCGTAATACTTTGTTTGACCTTGTTTCTGTTGTAGAAGTTCTGTCAATATGCTTGCTCCTCACTTCTTGTTTGATTGATAAGTCGTCTCTTTTCTTTATGGGACAAGTCTCCTTTTTGTGTGCAAGATAAGCCACCAAAATATGATCCAGCATATAACTGGTCATCTTGTGATCCAGTATAATAACCCAACACTCTATGTATGACCCGATAAATATAAAGTTGAAATTTGATCTTTCAATTTAGTACACAATAATACATGATAAAATAAATTATAAGACGTCTTTCAATCTCGATATTTAAGAATGGCTTTCTTGGCTCAAGTATTGCTTCAATGAAGGTGGTGTGATAGCCCTTGGTTTATCCCTACTCTGTGTAAGCCATCTCTCTCATGCCTTAAGCTGGTGTTTTAACCTGTATAAGTTCAGGGTCCATATGGATTGACCTGTGAGAGTATACCAGGTCACCTGTTCGGAGTTTCATCTTGCAAACATGCAAGTTCAGCCAAGATTGTAATTGCTTTTAGCGAGGAGAAGCGAGATATTAAACGCTAACTCGTTGAGTCGGGAGCCCCCAAGTGACTTGCACTCAAACAATAAAGGCTAATGCACAATTTTTGAGATCAAACGACAAAGACCCCGAGTTTCCAGGTTGCCGCCTTTATTATATTGAACACGAAGGTATATACATAAATTTGTACAATGATGTGGAGCTAGTGGCTCTAAGTAAAATAAGGACGAAGATCAACAATGTTCCAAGGCCTATTGGTCTCCTCTTCATTGGTATTCGTCTTGTGGTATTCCCGTATGTCAACCAGGTAATATGACCCATTGTTGAGATTTTTTTGGCTGACAATAGGCCCTTCCCAAGGTGGTGAAAGCTTATGCATGCCTATTTGGTCTTGAATCAAACGAAGAACTAAGTCACCTTCGTGGAAAGTTTGGCTACGAACTCTACGACTATGAGAGGGGCGTAGGTCTTGTTGATATATAGCAGATTTGGATGCTGCAAGATCACCTTCCTTTCCTAATGCGTCTAAGGAATCTTGTCGAGCTTGTTGATTATCAGCCTCGACATAAGCAGCGACCCAGGGAATCATGTGTGATATTGCTTGGTAAAACAACTTCTGCTCCATATACCAGAAAAGGGGTGTATAGCATGTGGATCTGTTCTGAGTAGTCCTTATGGTCCATAGTACCGCGGGGAGTTCTTCAACCCAACAACCTTGAGTTATTTGTAGGGGTACCATAAGCCGGGGTGCGATTCCGTTCAATATGTCCTGGTTAGCTTGCTCAGCTTGTCCATTGGACAATGGATGTGCAACACAGGCTAAATCAAGTCTGATGTGCTCTTGTTGACAAAACCGTTCCATAGCTCCATTGAACAGATTGGTGCCATTATCTACGATGATGTTGGGTGGATATTGAAAATGATAAATCAACTTTTTCAAGAATTTCATCGTAGTCTCAGCATCACAATTGTTGATTGACTATGCTTCAACCCTCTAGGTAAATTTCTCCACTTCGACCAAGAGGTGCGTCTTTTTTATCTAGCGACCTTTTGAATGGACACACCATATCAAGCCACCAGACTGCAAATGACTAAGTAATCAGAATCATACGTAACTCTTGAGCAGACACATGAGCTTGTCTTGCAAATTTTGGGCAACCGTCGCTTTTACGCATGATGTCTTTTGCATCAGCGTGGGCGGTAAGCCAATAAAAACCATGGCGATAAGCCTTGGCGACCAATGACCTTGAACTGGCATGATGACCACAATCTCCAGTGTGGATCTCATTAAGGATTTATCGGGCTTCTGAGGAGAAACACAATGTTGAAATACACTAGTGATGCTTCGATGTTGTAACTCGCCATTGAATATAGTCATGGACTTGTAGTGCCTGATAATTTATTGGGCGATGATTTCCTCATCAGGGAGCCCACCTCGGGTCAAATAAGCCAAATAAGGCACAGTCCAATAGGGATTGTATGGAGAGCCGCCACGAGTTGTGCCTCTGGATCTGGAATAGCTAAATCCTCCTCCGACTGTGACTTCACTGAAGGATTGTGGAGCACATCAAGGAAAACATTAGGTTGGACTAGCTTACGCTGAGATCCAAGTATGGACAAGGCATCAACAACCTTGTTCTTTTGACTATGTAAACAATAGGAGAGGATCCAACTGCCTTCTTATTCATAGAGCAAAGTATGTTACATGTGATTACAACCCTTGTGGGGGGATGTGGAATACATTACATGCATCTTACATGTGAGATGCGTCCTATGTGATGGAATCTATGACACCAGTTACAACATGTTTTTTCTGTGGAGGTAGTCTATAAGCAGTGTTAGAAAAATCCAGCCTGAATCTCGCTTCCCATGAAGTAATGAAGGGGGTCACAATCCTGAAGTAGTAGTTGTTGCGTTCTTTCCACAGACTCTAGGCGGCCGCGATGAATGTTTCAATGACCATATTTCAGGGTTGCCTAAATTTCATTTCCTTAACCAGCGCCAGCCGTTCTCCTTGGGTATTCCATCGGATGGTGAGTTCGGACCAACATTCCATGCTGAATCGATAGTGAAAAAATTGGTGTTCAGTTATTTCCTGAGTGTGGTCCCCATAGAGTAAGCAGTCTAAGTTATCTCCAATGTTGTATTGCCTCCTCTTGAGCATGTTCCTTGTGTTCGGCATATTCGATAGTAGGAGCCAATGTTTTTTTATCTTTGGGGTGCATTTTGATTTCCACAACCACTTGAAAGCATCGTGTGCAACCACATTTCTGAAATAGTAAGTATAGTTGTCTTTTTTGTGAAGTTGGCTCCCCCCATATGTACGTCCAAACGTCTGAAGTGTTATCCACAAGCATAGAAGTCACCATCGTTTGGAGTTGCAGTAATTTTTTGTGGGCTTGCATGGAGAGTGGAAGTTAAAATGCAATACGTAGGTATGTTGTGGCTAGAAAGTCTCTCATATATGTATCCTCAATCGCGGTGTAGGAGAACACCCTAGGGCATGATTCCGCAAAAATGTCCGGGTTCCAATAATCTTTCCAAAAGAGAGTAGATTTTACATCATGTATGTTGACCTAGGTAATCAACAGCCTCGTTGAGCCATCGATCAATGTGAACAACCGGGTAACCTTGAAAATGACCTACAATAACCATGACTGCAAGTCGATAAGACACCATGAGGGGGTCTTTGGAATCCAAGTCCATGATACTTGTTGAGCCACCAAACCTGAGTCACCCAAACATCTCACCCGAATGAGGTTCATCTCCTTGGCTATGGAGATTCCATGAAGGAGAGCTTCATACTCTACTGCATTGTTAGTGCAAGGAAACATGAGTCATAAGACGTAACCAAAACTTTCACCTCTCGAGGAAGGTAAAACAACCCCAGCCCCCAAGCCTTCTAGTGTGACTCATCAAAGTGTATTGTCCAGTATGTGTTATATGGATTTTCTTCAAGGACTTGTAATTCAGGCCATTCGTTAATAAACTCCATTAATGCTTGAGGTTTGATGACAATCCGAGGAACATAATTCACCTTGTATGGTCCAAGCTCGATCGCCCATTTACCAATTTGGCCTATGACCTCTCTATTTTGTATGATATCTCCAAGAGGAGCTGAAATTACCATGGTAATTGGATGTTCCTGGAAATAGTGTTTGAGGTTGCGGCTGGCCATGAATACGCCAGAAAATAGCTTCTGCCAATGTGGGTATCGCTATTTTGATATGGTCAAAACTTCGCTCGCATAATAGACATGCCTTTGCACTAGACACTCTTTTCCTGCCTCCTTGTACTCAACGCCAACTATACACTCACTACTTTGTTATTTGCAGCGATGTACAGGAGCATATGCTCTTTGTCAATCGGGGCAGCTAAAATGGGTGGCTCAACCAGCTGTTTCTTAAGTGCTTCAAACGCATAGTTGGTAGCATCTGTCCAAACGAAGTTATCAGTCTTTTTCAATAACCGATAAAGAGGACTTGCCTTCTCACCAAGGCGACTTATAAATCGGCTCAAGGCCGCAATGCGACCAGCCATACACTGGACATAATTGATGTTTGCTGGCTTAGAAAGGAAGCACACGACTTTGATTTTCTCTTGGTTAGCCGCAATGCCACGCTGTAAGACCAAAAAGCCCAACAACTTGCCTGTAGGAACTATGAAATCACACTTAGCCGGGTTAAGTTTGATTTTGTACACATGAAGGTTGTCAAATGTTTCCTTGAGGTCATCTGTCGGTGAAAGGATCGACAACTATGCGGCCTCAACGGTCCCTTTTTTTGGTTTGGCGGGGAGAGGGGTCGCGACAAGAGCACAACCAGGGTCCGGCAAGGTCGTTTTTACCGAGGTTCGGGCTGTGTTGTGTGTAAAACCCTACTCCTGCATGTCTTTAGTCATTCGTTTTAGTTTACTGTAGATCTCTCCCTCTTGCAGCCTTTTGATTGGTCAAAAAACCAAAATTCCTTTCTACCTAGCCTCGGGCCTCCTTTTTAGGCGAAGGGGTCACCACAATGGCTCAGCGGGTGAACGGTGGGTACACGAGTGGAACAGCGCCGACCGACCACCATAGTGTTACTGCGGTGCATTAAATGCTTAGACAAACTTCCCTAACCTCGTCAGGGGGGTGGGTGGACACGTACCCACACGTGGCAACTTCGGGGTGTTACGCTGGCGTGTGGGCAGACGTGTGGTCCATGCATCGGCGGTGGCGTGTTCGTCGGTGGAGGCGTTCTCAGGTCACGAGGGCGCCCTGGGCCCGCGCCTCTCTTCGGGCCTTGTTTTCCTTCCCGGTAGGGTTACCTTGTCACAGGCTCTTCTTGTTCCTCTTGGCAGGGAGGTGATGGCCTGGCAAAGCCTTGTAAATCTTCCCGGCAAGGATGGCTTGCCGGGGCTCAGTCCTTCTTCCTTGGTGGGAGGGTCTTGCCTTGGCAGTGTCTATCTCCCTGGCAGGGAGCACCTGCCGGGGTCTCTTCTTCATCCCTAACAAGCGGGTGCTTGCCTGGGGCTTGCAACCTGTACTTGGCGGGCTTCCGAGTCTTGCTTCCGCCCTATGCTCCAGCGACGCGCCTTGCCGCTGTGGAGGGGGCTGCCGGTGTGCGTGCACTAGTCCGAGGAACTGGAGACCCCAGTATTTAGTGCACCGACAGGAGCCCCGGGCCTGGGCCACACACGATTGCGAGGCGTTGTTGGCCAGGCCCAAAGCGGTGTACGGACTCGCATGCGCCGGACTTATCGGAATTGAGTCGTTGCAGGCTTTCTTTCCCCACGTCGCACATTGAACGCGCGAAGTGGGAGGGTGCGTGGCGTGCGTGTACTGGCCTCTTTATTCCAGAAAACGCCTCTGCCACGCGTAGGACATGCGCAACGGCGGTCGGGCAAGTGGCAATCGTGGACTCAAAAAGCCACGGGCGTGGATGGGCCCGCCCCTGCATGCATTGGCGCATCAGGGTGGTTCCATATTCCGCTCGTGACTTGAAGACGATTGGGCGAGAGGGGCGGCGGCTTCTGGTGCGAGGAGGGTGGCCTACAAGCTTTGCCATATAAAATAGGGTGTTTGCGCGGAGGTTTTGCCCACCCATCTCACTCTGCAATCCTTCAGCGCCTGTCGCCTTTTCTTCTCTTGCTTCTTTTTAGCTTTGTCGGTGGCACCCATCCCTAACCATGGTTAAGGGATGGGGCCGAACTCCGTTGGCCGCAAGGGCGGCAAGGGGATCCCGTTCGGATCATGCCAAAGCTTCAGGGGCCGCAGCCAGCGGCAGCCCCGTCGACCGTGGCGGGAGGGGCTCAAGGAGCCGAGGACACCGGGGACGTGGTCGAGGGAGGTGGAACCCTGCCTTGATCTCCCTCCTCGTGCCCTCTTCTTCGGGTGGCCACTCAGAGGCGACGCCATTCGTGTTCATCGTGGAGCTTCGTGGCCCCCTTTGGGGTCACTTGCATCTCCCTCGTGGCCTCGCCATGGTGATGGAGGTCGAGCGGCCTCCCGTCTTCTAGCTGCGAGTGCACGGATGCTCTCACGCCGCCATGCAGGTGCACGCACAGTATCCGAAGCCCCATTCCATGCTACTTGGGCGCGGCTGGAAGGCCTTCGCCCGTGCTCATGGACTCGAGGACTGCTACGTCCTCCGATTCACGCTGACGGAGGCCCGTATGCTCGTCGTCAAGTTCTACGGGCGCTCCGATGTGCGTCTCGGCTACTTAGTAGAAGGCTCGAGCAGCGTTGAATCCTCCACTTTGAGTGACAGAGATGGGGAGGGTGGCAGCGGTGATGGTGCTGGGCCTAGTCTCAAGCCCGGGGGAATCAAATCGGAGGACGATTCCCCCGGCTGGGACGGAGTGCTTCCTGCACTGGCGCGGCCTGGTCACGCCCCTCCCCCTACTTGGAGGGGGGTCTCAACCGGATCCGTCGCCCCTTCCCGTGAGTTGACGAGACCGAACCCACTCTCGTCGGTACAGTGCTGGTCCCGGAGGAGCCAGCATGGATGTACCGCGGGCCTTGCCACGTCTTGTCTTCATGAACTCCAATTACTCCGCGTAGGTCGATTGATACGTCTTAAACGTATCTATAATTTTTGATGGTTTCACGCTGTTATCTTGTCAACTTTGGATGTTTTCTGTACCTTTTATATCTTTTTTGGGACTAACCTATTAATTCAGTGCCAAGTGCCAGTTCCTGTTTTTTCTGTGTTTTTGAATATTTTCAGATCTGATTTTGGAACGGAGTCCAAACGGAATAAAATCCCCGAAATAAATTTTTCCAGAACAGAAGAAGATCAGGGGACTTGAGGGCCAAGGAAGGAGAGCCACAGGGGGCCCACAAGCCCTGTAGCCGCCACCAGGGGGGCCAGCGGCTACCAGGCTTGTGGCCCCCCCTGGAGCTCCCCTGCTCTAGCTCTTTCGCCTATATATTCCCTAAAATCCCAGAAAAATTCAGGGCATCCACGAAAACACTTTTCCGCCGCCGCAAGCTTCCGTTTCCGCGAGATCTCATCTCGAGGCCCTTCCCGGTGCCCTGCCGGAGGGGACTTTGGAGTTGGAGGGCTTCTACATCAACATCATCGCCTCTCCAATGACTCGTGAGTAGTCCACTTCAGACCTACGGGTCCGTAGTGAGTATCTAGATGGCTTCTTCTCTCTCTTGGATCTTCAATACAAAGTTCTCCATGATCTTCATGGAGATCTATCCGATGTAATCCTCTTTGGAGGTGTGTTTGTTGAGATCCGATGAATTGTGGATTTGTGATCAGATTATCTATGAATTATATTTCAGTCTTTGCTGATTTCTTATATGCATGATTTGATATCCTTGTAAGTCTCTCCGAGTCTTGGGTTTTGTTTGATTTGATATTCTTGAAATGGGAGAAGTGCTTGGTTTTGGGTTCATACCGTGTGGTGACCTTTTCGAGTGACAGAAGGGGCAGCAAGGCACGCATCGTGTTGTTGCCATCAAGGGTAATAAGATGGGCTTTCATCATAGATTTGAGTTTGTCCATCTACATCATGTCATCTTGCTTAAGGCGGCACTCTGTTCTTATGAACTTAATACACTAGATGCATGCTGGATAGCGGTTGACGTGTGGAGTAATAGTAGTAGATGCAAAAAGTATCGGTCTACTTGATTTGGACGTGATGCCTATAGATATAATCATTGCCATCGATAACGTCATGACTTTGCATGGTTCTATCAATTGCTCGACAGTAATTCGTTCACCCACCGTCTAATTGCCGTTTTCATTTGCCTTTCTCCTTTGCCGTTTTCTTTTGCCTTTTGTCGTTTTCCTTTGCCAGTTTTCTTGCTTGCTTGTGCTCTTGTTGGTTTATTGAAGTCATCATGGCTGAAAACACCAAACTTTGCGACTTCTCGATTACTAATAATAATGATTTTATTAGTACTCCGATTGCTCCCCTCACTAGTGCGGAATCTTATGAAATCAACGCTACCTTGTTGAATCTTGTTATGAAAGAGCAATTCTTTTGCCTTCCTAGTGAAGATGCCACATCCCATCTCAATACCTTCATTGAGCTTTGCGATATGCAAAAGAAAAGAGATGTGGATAATGATGTTGTTAAGTTGAAGCTCTTTCCTTTCTCGTTGCGAGATCGCGCAAAAACTTGGTTTTCTTCTTTGCCTAAAATTAGTATTGATTCTTGGGATAAGTGCAAAGATTCTTACATATCCAAGTATTTTCCACCGGCTAAGATTATCTCTCTCCGTAACGATATCATGAATTTCAAGCAATTTGATCATGAACACGTTGCACAATCTTGGGAGAGGATGAAGTTAATGATTACAAATTGTCCCGCTCATGTCTTGAGTTTGTGGATGATTATACAAATCTTTTACGATGGTTTGAATTTTGCTTCTCGCAATATCTTGGACTCCGCCTTAGGTGGAACGTTCATGGAAATCACGTTAGGAGAAGCTACAAAACTCCTAGACAATATCCTGACCAACTACTCTCAGTGGCACACTGAAAGGTCACCGGCTAGCAAAAAGGTACACGCTATAGAAGAAATTAACTCGCTTAGTGCTAAGATGGACAAGTTGATGAATTTGGTTGCTAGTAGGAATGCTCCTTTAGGTCCTAATGACATGCCACTATCTTCCTTGATTGAGAGTAGCAACGCTAGTTTGGACGTTAATTTTGTTGGTAGGAAATCTTTTGGCAACAACAATGCTTTTAGAGGAAACTATGTTCCTAGGCCTTTTCCTAGTAACTCCTCTAACAATTATGGCAATTCCTAGAACAACACTTATGGAAATAATAACAAATTACCCTCTGATTTAGATAGTAATATCAAAGAGTTCATCAACTCTCAAAAGATTTTCAATGCGTCCATAGAGGAAAAACTACTCAAAATAGACGATTTGGCTAAGAGCATTGATAGGATGTCTTGTGATATTGATGCTTTGAAAGTTAGATGTGCTTCTCCCAAGGTCAACTTGGATGAAACTTTAAAATCTATGCGTGTCTTCATGAATGAGAGCAAAGAAAGAGCCGCCCAAATACGCGCTAGGCATGAATGGTTTAAAAGGGTGCGTTCTAGTGATGCAAATCACGAAGATCATAAAGTGGTTGGTGTAACTCCTCTTGAATCTTTTTTTTCTCGTGTCAAACCTATTGATGAAGGGGCTGGATATGAATCCACTTTGGTTGAAAAACGCCCCAATGATTCGGAGTCCACCTATCTTGATGATAAAGGTGTGGAGAGTGGAGTAGAAGAAATCAAAATATTGGGTAGTAATGAAACTCCCACTTTGGATTTCAAGGAATTCAATTATGATAGTTGCTCCTTGTTCGAATGCATTTCCTTGATGCAATCCTTTGCAAACTCTCCACATGCTTATAGCCAAAGCAAAGCCTTTACCGCACATATCGTAGATGTTATGATGAAATCTCTTGAAGAGAAACTCGAACTAGAAGTCTCTATACCTAGAAAACTTCATGATGAGTGGGAACCTACTATCAAAATCAAAATCAAAAACTAAGAATGCAATGCTTTGTGTGGTTTGGGTGCTAGTGTTTCCGTGATTCCAAAGTCTTTATGTGATATTCTTGGTTATCATGAGATTGAAGAGTGTTCTCTTAATTTTAATCTTGCGGATTCTACTGTCAAGAAACCCATGGGAAGGATCAATGATGTTCTTATTGTTGCAAATAAGAACTTTGTACCCGTGGATTTCATTGTACTTGACATAGATTGCAATCCTTCATGTCCCATTATTCTTGGTAGACCTTTCCTAAGGACTATTGGTGCTATCATCGATATGAAGGAAGAGAATATTAGATTTCAATTTCCTCTAAAGAAGGGCATGGAGCATTTTCCTAGGAAGAAAATAAGATTGCCTTATGAATCTATGATGAGGGCTACTTATGGTTTGAGCAACAAAGATGACTATACGTGATTCCATCACCTTATGCCTAGCTAAGGGCGTTAAACAATAGCGCTTGTTGGGAGGCAACCCAACGAATCTATCCTTTTTCTTGCTGTTTTGTGTTTTCCACACTTTCATAATTCTGTTATGATTGTGTTTTTTCTGTTTCTTTTGCGTTTGTGCCAAGTAAAACCGTTATGATTAGTCTTGGTGATGATTGTTTGGTCATGCTAGAAAAGACATAAACTTTCTGCTCATGAAAATAATTTTCATTTTCTTTTCTGTAAGAGCTTTTGAGTTGCTTCTTTTTGCTGCTGATTTCCACGCAAATTCTTCAGACTGTAGTAATTGTTCAGAATTTTTGAAGTACCAGAAGTATACGAAGTGTACAGATTGCTACAGACTGGTCTGTTGTTAACACATTTTGTTTTTGTTTAGTTGGTTGCTTATTTTGATGAAACTATGGATAGTATCGGGGGGTATTAGCCATGGAAGATTGAAAATACAGTAATCCAACATCAACATAAGTAGAATTTAAGTTTGCTACAGTACCTAAGGAAGTGGTGGTTTGCTTTCTTATACTAATGTTAGCACGAGTTTGTGTTTAAGTTTCGTGTTGTGAAGTTTTCAAGTTTTGGGTGAAGTTCTTATGGACAAAGAGATAAAGAGTGGCAAGAGCTCAAGCTTGGGGATGCCCAAGGCACCCCAAGTTGATTCAAGGATGCCTTAAAAGCCTAAGCTTGGGGATGCCCCGGGAAGGCATCCCCTCTTTCGTCTTCAATCCATCGGTAACGTTACTTGGGGCTATATTTTTATTCACCACATGTTATGTGGTTTTGCTTGGAGCGTCTTGTATCGTGATGCCTATAGATATAATCATTGCCATAGATAACGTCATGGCTTTGCACGGTTCTATCAATTGCTCGACAGTAATTCGTTCACCCACCGTCTACTTGCTTTCATGAGAGAAGCCACTAGTGAACACTATGGCCCTCGGGTCTATTCACAACTATCGTCTCCACTTTCACTTTTACTTTGCTTTGTTTAATTTTTGCTTTCAGTTCTCACTTTGCAAACAATCTATAAGGGATTGACAACCCCTTCATAGCGTTGGGTGCAAGCTCTTTGTGTTTGTGCAGGTACTTGTGACTTGACGCGATCCTCCCACTTGATCGATACCTTGGTTCTCAAACTGAGGGAAATACTTACCGCCGCTGTGCTACATCACCCTTTCCTCTTCAAGGGAACACCAACGCAAGGCTCCAAGGCCGCGGGGAAATCCTTTGCATATTTGCCAAGGAAGTCCCTAGGCGTAGCCCGTAGCAAAAGTATTCCTGGCATATTTGCTAGGGAAGGTCTGTTGATGTAGTAGCATCAATCCTCGTTAAAAGACAAAGTCTTTAGGTTACGACAAAAACGCTTTGTAAGTGGAATCAAAATGTATCCAGACAAATGAATGAATAGATGCATCCTTTATTCGACTCTCATTTTTATGATTATTCCTTTGCACTTTTTGGATACTTGCCGCCTTGACTTATCCTGCCGCGAGTACTTAGAGGAGTGGATCCTTAGAAAACTCAAGAGAGGAGGTCGTCACCGGCAAGACTCCTTGCCGCACCAAGTGCAACAATGTAAATCGTCCAGCGCAGCTTGAGGCAAAATATGGTGCTATGTAGCCGTCCGAAGCGTTGAACGAGTTCGAAACGAGATGAGGGCGCTCTTTGGCCGCTCAAGTCATTAAACAGGCTCTAAACGAAGTCGAAGTGCACTGATCCTAGCAAGGTCCATCTGCATGTGGGATTTTCATACAAAAGTTGATGTTTCAAAAGGATGCAGCTAATCTACCAAGAGTCTCGCAAGAAGTTTGCCTATGTACTTATATTGCGCGTCGTGGCATTCCTAGTCGCAGCGTGTGAAGGTGCTGCCAGGGAGGAAAATCCGTACCCTCGGCAAGCTGACGTTGCCCCCAGCAGCCTCCTTGCCGACGAGGTTCTCGCCGATGGCCTTGGGCCACACTGAAGGAAAGAGGTGTTGGGGAACGTTGCATGGGGAACAAAAAAATTCCTACACACACGAAGACCTATCATGGTGATGTCCATCTACGAGAGGAGATTAGATCTACATACCCTTGTAGATCGCTAAGCGGGAAGCATTAAGAAACGCGGTTGATGTAGTGGTATAGCTTCGTGATTCAAATCACCGTCGTCCCACGATCCGTCCCGATCTAGTGCCGAACGGACGGCACCTCCGCGTTCAGCACACGTACAACTCGATGACGATCTCGACCTTCTTGATCCAGCAAGAGAGACGGGGAAGTAGATGAGTTCTCCGGCAGCATGACGGCACTCCGGTGGTAGTGATGATCTACTCCTAAACGCTCCACCCGAGTTCCCCACAAATCCGATCTAGAGGCAAAACTATGTGGAATAGGCTTGAGTTGCACATGGCAAAGTTGTGTCTCAAAAAGCCCTAAACCACCAATATATATAGGAGGAGGGGAGGGGCTAGCCTTGGGGCACAACAGCCCCAAGGGTGCAGCGGCCGAAGGGGGAGGAGGACTCCTCCTCCAATTCGGTTTGGGAAGGAGGAGGCCTCCTCTTCCTTCCCACATCCCTTTTTTCTTTTTTTTTCTTTCCTTTGGTATTTTTACTTGTGGTGCCATAGCCCTCTTGGGCTGGCTCCACCAACCCACTAAGGACTTGGTGCGCCACCCTAAGGCCATAGGCTCACTCCCGGGTGGGTGGGCCCCTCCCGGTAAACACGCGGAACCTATTCGTCACTCCCGGTACACTGCCGGAAATGCCCGTAACTTTCCGTTGACCAAATGAAACCATCCTATATATCAATCTTTGTTTCCGGGCCATTTCGGAAACCCTCGTGACGTACGTGATCTCATACGGGACTACGAACAACATTCGGTGACCACACATATAACTCAACTATACTAAAACATCATCGAGCCTTAAGTGTGTAGACCCTGCGGCTTCGAGAACTATGTAGACATGACCCAAGAATCTCCTCGGTCAATATCCAATAGCGGGACCTGGATGCCCATATTGGATCCTACATATTCTCCGAAGATCTTATCGGTTGAACCTCAGTGCCAAGGATTCATATAATCCCGTATGTCATTCCCTTTGTCCTTCGGTATGTTACTTGCCCGAGATTCGATCGTCGGTATCCGCATACCTAATTCAAGCTCATTACCGGCAAGTCTCTTTACTCATTCCGTAATACAAGATCCCGTGACTCACACTTGAGTCACATTGCTTGCAAGGCTTGTGTGTGATGTTGTATTATCGAGTGGGCGCCGAGATACCTCTCCGTCACACGGAGTGACAAATCCCAGTCTTGATCCATGCTAACTCAAGGGACACCTTCGTAGATAACTGTAGAGCACCTTTATAGTCACCGAGTTAGATTGTGACGTTTTATACACACAAGGCATCCCTCCGGTGCCAGTGGGTTATACGATCTCATGATCATAGGAACAAATACTTGACACGCAGAAAACAATAGCAATAAAATGACACGATCAATATGCTACGTTCATAGTTTGGGTCTAGTCTATCACATGATTGACCTAATGATGTGATCGAGTCATCAAGCAACAACACTTTGCACATAGTCATAAAACCTTGACTATCCTTGATCAACTGGCGAGCTAACTAGAGGCTTTCTAGGGACATTATTGTGTCTATTTATACACACATGTATCTATGTTTTCAAACAATACAATTATAGCATGGATATAAACTATTATCTTTAAACATGAAATATAATAATAACTATTTATCATTGCCTCTAGGGCATATTTCCAATAGTCTCCCACTTGCACTAGAGTCAATAATCTAGCCCTCACATCGCCATGGGATTTACATTGTAATAAATCGAACACCCATACAGTTCTGGTGTTGATCATGTTATGCCCGTGGAAGAGGCTTAGTCAGTGGGTCTGCTACACTCAGTTCCGTGTGCACTTTGCAAATATTCACGTCCTCTCCCTCGACATAGTCACGGATGAGGTTGAAGTGTCGTTTGATGTGTCTGGTCTTCTTGTGAAACCTTGGTTCCTTAGCTAAGGCAATGGCACTAGTGTTGTCACATAACAGACTCAATGGATCCAGTGCACTTGGCACAACTCCAAGATCTGTCATGAACTGCTTCATCCAGACACCCTCTTTTGCGGCCTCCGAGGCAGACATGTACTCCGCTTCACATGTAGAATCTGCTACGACGCTCTGCTTGGAACTGCACCAGCTTACCGCACCCCCATTAAGAATATATACGTATCCGCTTTGAGACTTCGAATCATCCAGATCGGTGTCAAAACTTGCATCGACATAACCTTTTACGACGAGCTCCTTGTCACCTCCATACACGAGAAACATTTCCTTAGTCCTTTTCAGGTACTTCAGAATATTCTTGACCACCGTCCAGTGATCCACTCCTGGATTACTCTGAAACCTGCCTGCCATACTTATGGCCAAGCTGACGTCTGGTCTAGTGCACATCATTGCATACATGATAGAACCTATGACTGAAGCATAGGGGACGGAACTCATTGTCTTCCTATCTTCCGCAGTTGCTGGGCACTGAGTCTTACTCAATTTTATACCTTGTAATACTGGCAAGAACCCTTTCTTGGACTAATCCATTTTGAACTTCTTCAAAACTTTATGAAGGTATGTTCTTTGTGAAAGTCCTATCAGGAGTTTCGATCTATCCCTATAGATCTTAATGCCTAGAATGTAAGCAGCTTCTCCTAGGTCCTTCATAGAGAAACTTTTATTCAAGTAACCTTTTATGCTCTCCAAAAGCTCCACGTTGTTTCCAATCAGCAATATGTCGTCCACATATAATATTAGAAATGCCATAGAGCTCCCACTCACTTTCTTGTAAATACAAGATTCTCCAACCACTTTTTTAAACCCAAATGCTTTGATCACCTCATCAAAGCGCTTATTCCAACTTCGAGATGCTTGCACCAGTCCATAAATGGATCGCTGGAACTTGCATACTTTGTTAGCATTCTTAGGATCGACAAAACCTTCGGGTTGCATAATATACAACTCTTCCTTAACAAAACCGTTATGGAACGCCGTTTTGACATCCATCTGCCAGATTTCATAACCGTAAAAGGAAGCTATTGCTAACATGATTTGGACAGACTTAAGCATCGCTACCGGTGAGAAAGTCTCACCGTAGTCAATTCCTTAAACTTGTGAAAAACCCTTTGCCACAAGTCGAGCTTTATAAACAGTCACATTACCGTCTGCGCCTGTCTTCTTCTTATAGATCCATTTGTTCTGAATAGCCTTGCGGCCTTCAGGTAGTACTTCTAAAGTCCAAACTTTGTTCTCGTACATGGATCCTATCTTGGACTTCATGGCCTCCAACCATTTGTTGGAATCCGGGCCCACCATTACTTCTTCATAATTCGCAGGTTCATTGTTGTCCAACAACATAATTGTTAAGAAAGGATTACCGTACCACTCGGGAGCAGTACGTGATCTTGTCGACCTGCGAGGTCCGGCAGTAACTTGATTCGAAGTTTCATGATCATCATAATCAACTTGTTCCTCAACTGGTGCCGCAGCAACAGGGGTTTCCCCTTGCCCTGCACCACCATCAAGAGGAATTAGAGGTTTGACAACCTCATCAAGTTCTATCTTCCTCCCACTTAATTCTTTCACGAGAAACTCCTTCTCAAGAAAAGCTCCTTTTTTAGCAACAAACACTTTGCCCTTGGATTTGAGATAGAAGGTATACCCAACTGTCTCCTTTGGGTAACCTATGAACACACACTTTTCCGCTTTGGGTTCCTGCTTTTCAGGCTGAAGCTTTTTGACATAAGCATCACACCCCCAAACTTTAAGAAACGACAACTTTGGTATTTTGCCATACCACAGTTCGTATGGTGTCATCTCAATGGATTTTGATGGTGCCCTATTTAAAGTGAATGCAGCTGTTTCTAATGCATAACCCCAAAATGATAACGGCAAATCGGTAAGAGACATCATAGATCGCACCATCTCCAATAAAGTATGGTTATGATGTTCGGACACACCAATACGCTGTGGTGTTCTAGGCGGTGTCAACTGGGAAACAATTCCACATTGTCTTAAGTGAGTACCAAACTCGAAACTCAGATACTCACCCCCACGATCAGACCGTAGGAACTTGATCTTCTTGTTATGATGATTTTCGACTTCACTCTACAATTGTTTGAACTTTTCAAACGTCTCATACTTGTGCTTCATCAAGTAGACATAACCATATCTACTCAAATCGTCATTGAAGGTGAGAAAATAACGATATCCGCGGCGTGCCTCCACACTCATTGGACCACACACATCGTTATGTATGATTTCCAACAAGTCACTTGCATGCTCCATTGTTCCAGTGAACGGAGTTTTAGTCATCTTGCCCATGAGGCATGGTTCGCATGTGTCAAGTGACTCCAAAAGTCCATCAGTATGGAGTTTCTTCATGCGCTTTACACCAATATGACCTAAGCGACAGTGCCATAAAAACATGGCGCTATCATTGCTAACTCTAACTCTTTTGGTCTCAATGTTATGTATATGTGTATTATCACTATCAAGATTCAATATGAACAATCCTCTCACATTGGGTGCATGACCATAAAAGATATTACTCATAGAAATAGAACAACCATTATTCTCTGACTTAAACGAGTAACCATCCCGCAATAAACAAGATCGAGATATAATGTTCATGATTAACACAGGAACTAAATAACATTTATTTAAGTTCATAACTAACGTTGATGGTAACTGAAGTGAAACTGTACCAATGATGATTGCATCAACCTTGGAACCATTTCCCACGCGCATCGTCACTTCATCCTTTGCCAGCCTTCGCTTATTCCACAGTTCCTGTTTCGAGTTGCAAATATGAGCAACAGAACCGGTATCGAATACCCATGCACTACTATGAGAGCTGGTTAAGTACACATCAATAACATGTATATCGAATTAACCTGATTTTTCCTTGGCCGCCTTCTTATCAGCCAGATACTTGGGGTAGTTGTGCTTCCAGTGACCCATACCATTGCAATAATAGCACTCCGTTTGAGGCTTAGGTCCAGCTTTGGGTTTTTTCGTCGGATTGGCAACAGGCTTGCTGCTCTTCTTTGAATTACCCTTCTTTCCTTTGTCGTTTCTCTTGAAACTAGTTGTTTTATTCACCATCAACACTTGATGTTCTTTACGGAGTTCTGACTCTGCGACTTTCAGCATCGCGAATAACTCGCCGGGTGACTTGTTCATCCCTTGCATGTTATAGTTCAACACAAAGCCCTTATAGCTTGGTGGCAGTGATTGAAGAATTCTGTCAGTGATAGCCTCTTGCGGGAGTTCAATCCCCAGCTCAGCTAGACGGTTTGAGTACACAGACATTTTGAGCACATGTTCACTGACAGACGAATTCTCCTCCATCTTGCAAGCATAGAATTTATCGAAGGTCTCATACCTCTCGATTCGGGCGTTCTTGTGAAAGATAAACTTCAACTCCTGGAACATCTTATATGCTCCATGGCGCTCAAAGCGACGTTGAAGTCCTGGCTCTAAGCCATACAAGACTGCACATTGAACTACTGAGTAGTCCTCCTTGCGTGTCAACCAAGCGTTCTTAACATCTTGGTCAGCCGCGGCGGGTGGTTCATCTCCTAGCGCGGCATTAAGGACATAATCCTTCTTCCCAGCTTGCGGGAGCAACTTAAGATTACGAGCCTAGTCTACAAAGTTGCTTCCATCATCTTTCAACTTATCTTTCTCTAGGAACGTATTAAAATTCAGGGTGACTGTCGCGTCAGCCATTGATCTACAACACAAATATTTTCAAAGTGGACTTAGACTATGTTCAAGATAATTAGAATTCAACTAATCAAATTACTTCCTAAACTCCCACTCAAAAAGTACATCTCTATAGTCATTTGAGTGGTTCATGATCAAATTCCACTAGCTCAAGTCCGATCATCACGTGAGTTGAGGATAGTTTCAGTGGTAAGCATATCAACTATATGATTCATGATCGACCTTTCGGTCTCATGTGTTCCGAGGCCATGTCTATACATGCTAGGCTTGTCAAGCTTAAACCGAGTGTTCCCCATGTGCAACTGTTTTGCACCCGTTGTATGTGAATGTTCACTCTATCACACCCGATCATCACGTGGTGTCTCGAAACGACGAACTGTAGCAACGGTGCACAGTCGGGGAGAACACAATTTCGTCTTGAAATTTTAGTGAGAGATCACCTCATAATGCTAATGTCATTCTAAGCAAAATAAGGTGCATAAAAGGATTAACATCACATGCAATTCATAAGTGACATGATATGGCCATCATCGTGTGCTTCTTGATCTCCATCACCAAAGCACCGGCATGATCTTCTTGTCACCCGCGCCACACCATGATCTCCATCAACGTGTTTCCATCGGGGTTGTCGTGCTACACATGCTATTACTACTAAAGCTACGTCCTAGTAATATAGTAAACGCATCTGCAAACACAAACATTAGTTTAAAGACAACCCTATGGCTCCTGCCGGTTGTCGTACCATCGACGTGCAAGTCGATATTAACTATTACAACATGATCATCTCATACATCCAATATATCATATCACGTCATTGGCCATATCATATCACAAGCATACCCTGCAAAAACAAGTTAGACGTCCTCTAATTGTTGTTGCATGTTTTACGTGGTTGCTATGGGTATCTAGTAGATCGCATCTTACTTACGCAAAACCCACAACGGAGATGTGCAAATTGCTATTTAACCTCTCCAAGAACCGCCTCGGTCAAAACAAATTCAACTCAAGTTGCAGAAACAGACACCTGCCAGTCATCTTTATGCAACGAGGTTGCATGTCAAGCGATGAAACCAGTCTTTCTTAAGCGTACGAATAATGTCAGTTCGGGGCGCTTCAATCCAACAATACCGCTGAATTGAGAAAAGACTAAGGAGGGCAGCAAATCGAACATCACCGTCCACAAAACCCTTTGTGTTCTACTCGAGATAACATCTACGCATGAACCTAGCTCATGATGCCATTGTTGGGGAACATCGCATGGGAAACAAAAAAATTCCTACGCGCACGAAGACCTATCATGGTGACGTCCATCTACGAGAAGAGATTTGGATCTACATACCCTTGTAGATCGCACAGCAGGAAGCGTTAAGAAACACGGTTGATGTAGTGGAACGTCCTCACGTCCCTCGGTCCGCCCCGCGAAACGTCCCACGAACCGTCCCGCGATCCGTCCCACGATCCGCTCCGATCTAGCGTCGAACGGACGGCACCTCTCTGTTCAACACACGTACAGCTCGATGATGATCTTGGCCTTCTTGATCCAGCAAGCAAGACGGAGAAGTAGATGAGTTCTCCAGCAGCGCGACGTCGCTCCGGTGGTGGTGAAGGATCTACTCCTGCAGGGCTCCGCCCGAGCTTCGCAGAAATACGATCTAGAGGAAAAACCATGATGTTTTGTCGTCGGGCTGCCGTGGCAAAGTTGTCTCAAATCAGCCCTAAACCTTCACTATATATAGGAGGAGGGGTGGGGAGACTTGCTTTGGGGTCCAAGACCCCAAGAGCCCGCCGGCCAAGGAGGTGGAGGAGTCCACGTCCAATCCTAGTCCAACTAGGATTGGAAGCTGGAGTCCTTCCCTTCCTTCCCACCTCTTTTTTTCCGTTGATTTTTATCTCCTGCGCATAGGGCCTCTTGGGCTGTCCCACCAGCCCACTAAGGGCTGGTGCGGCACCCCTAAGGCCTATGGGCTTCCCCCGGGTGGGCTGGCCCCCCGGTGAACATGCGGAACCCATTCGTCACTCCCGGTACATTCCCGGTAATGCCCAAAAACTTTCCGGGAATCAAATGAGGTCATCCTATATATCAATCTTCGTCTCCGGACCATTCTGAAAACCCTCATGACGTCCGTGATCTCATCCAGGACTCCAAACAAAATTCGGTAACCACACATAAAACTCAACTATATTAAAACATAGTCGAACCTTAAGTGTGCAGACCCTGCGGGTTCGAGAACTATGCAGACATGCCCTGAGGTACTCCTCGGTCAATATCCAATAGGGGGACCTGGATGCCCATATTGGATCCTACATATTCTCCGAATAACTTATCGGTTGAACCTCAGTGTCAAGGATTCAGGCAATGCCGTATGTCATTCCCTTTGTCCTTCGGTATGTTACTTGCCCGAGATTCGTTCGTCGGTATCCGCATACCTATTTCAATCTCGTTACCGGCAAGTCTCTTTTCTCGTTCCGTATTACAAGATACCGTGACTTACAATTAGTCACATTGCTGGCAAGGCTTGTGTGTGATGTTGTATTACCGAGAGGGCCCCGAGATAACTCTCCGTCACACGGAGTGACAAATCCTAGTCTTGATCCATACTAACCCAACGGACACCTTCGAAGATAACTGTAGAGCACCTTTATAGTCACCCGGTTATGGTGTGACGTTTGATACACACAAGGCATCCCTCCGGTGCCAGTGGGTTATATGATCTCATGGTCATAGGAACAAATACTTGACACGCAGAAAACAATAGCAATAAAATGACACGATCAATATGCTACGTTCATAGTTTGGGTCTAGTACATCACATGATTGTCCTAATGATGTGATCGAGTCATCAAGCAACAAAACTTTGCACATAGTCAGAAAACCTTGACTATCCTTGATCAACTGGCTAGCCAACTAGAGGCTTGCTAGGGACATTATTGTGTCTATTTATCCACACATGTATCTATGTTTTCATTCAATACAATTATAGCATGGATAATAAACGATTATCTTTAAACAGGAAATATAATAATAACTATTTATCATTGCCTCTAGGGCATATTTCCAACAACAAGTTCAAGATGAAGGATGGTGAAGGTGTCGCTTAAATGTACTCTAGGCTAGCTCCCATCACCAATGAGATTGTCGGCTTAGGAAGCGAAGAGATGACCGACAAGTTCATCATCAAGAATATACTTAGACCTCTTGATGGAAAGTATGAAACCGTGTGCACAATGATCCAAACGATGCCAAACTACAAAGATCTCAAGCCAACTGAAGTCATTGGTAGGATTGTTTCTCATGAGATGTCACTCAAGGACAAAGATGAGTTGTACAACAAGTCAAGCGGTGCTGACAAAGTTTCATGTGATTCTACCACTACTTCGAAGGACAATCTTGTCACTGATGGAGATATAAGCCTCATGGTCAGAAAATTCAACATGTTCTAGAAGAGTAGAGGCAAAGAGATAAGCTCAAGCTCAAGCTCAAGATATGATGAGAAGCGTTCGTCCAGTTGTTAATGAAACTACTACAACTATGGGAAGCCTGAACACTACTCCAATGAGTGCTAGGCTCCCTACAAATGAAGAGAAGAGTCACCTCAAAGATGAAGTTGAAGTGATGAGTCACCTCGCAGAGAGAGAAGGAGTAGAGAAGATCGTTATGAACGAAGACACTCACGGAGAGGCAAGGAATCGGAGAAGAAGGACAAATACACCAAGAGTAGCTCAAGAAGAAGACATCAAGCGCACATTGGTGAATTCTTTCTGGCTTCGAGTCTGACAACCAATCTGAGAGAAGCTACCACTCCAACTCCAACTATAGTCAAGATGAAGGTGTTGCCAGAATTGCACTTGTTTCCTCCAACTCCTACGACTTACTTGATTCACCAAATGAAGGGTTCGGAAGCTGCTTCATGGCTACAGGCCCCAAGGTATAACACCCCTAGTATCTTTATTTTAGTAGTGATGAGGATGACTTGTTAGGAGAAGATGACTTGCTCGTTGATAAAACTAGTGATTGCAATCAAAATGAACTAGCTAATTATCATGCTAGTCAGGAGAAATCGGGTGATGATAATAAGAAAGAGATTGAACGACTAACTGAAGAATTGAACACTCTTAAGTTAGCTCAGGAAACTACTATAGAAAATCATAGAGGCCTTGCAAGAACTCATGAGAAACTAGGCTCCTAGAATCTAAATTTGTAGCAAGAGCATGAGTTCCTAAAAGCTATCAATGTTGATCTTCGAAAGAAGAGTATTTCTTATCTATCCAAACAATTAATCTTGTCTACTTTTGTTCCACAAGTTAAACCTAAGAACACTAGCGACACATGCAAGAAAGTTTCTTCATCTAGTAACAACAATGCTAAAGCTAAATCTAATGATGTTGTTGTTAGTAGCTCTCTTGATTCCACTAATGATTCTCTTGGTCAAGTTACACTTGAGCAAGAAAACGATTTATTAAAAGGGATTATAGAGAGAGGTATCTTCAAAATTCTTGCAGGAAGTAAGCAATTTGAGGAAATTGTGCGCAAGCAAGGAGGACATCGGAAGAAACAAGGTGTTGGCTACTTCAACGTCAATGGAGATGATTGGGAAGAAGTTCCATATCCCATCCCTAAGTTTGTTCCCCAAGAGGAGAAGTATGATCCTACTCCTCCCAAAGGAACAAACTCACAAGATGGTCTTCTGCCACTACACCACAAGGACAAGGGAAATCTTCATCAGGACATTGACTTATTTGAAGAAGAACCCCGAGTGAAGGTCAAGTGGATTCCCAAGGACACTACTAGCACTACCTCATCTAGTGCTACCACAACTCCAAGGATTCCCATCAAGTTGATGTGGCTCCCCAAGAGGAAGAACTAGAAAGTTCCTGAGGGGTGACTCAACCAATGCAATTCACTCACATTAATTTTGGCAAGAACTATATGCAACCAACCTAAACCATATGCACTAGTTCAAGGAGTCACACATTCCCTCAAAGGTTAGCAAGGAACAAGGTAACTAATGTATCTTTGGACATCATGCCATATGTATTTCCATGTCCATAGATGTTCTTGTGTATGTTCTTTATGCTTTGGGACTAACCAATGTAGGTGAGAAGAGTATAAAACAACAAGCATTGCTCCCAACTCAAGATGATCTTCATCAACATTGAGCATCCACCACTACTTCACCTACTTGAAGTCTTCTACGACAAAACCCAAGATTAGTTTATCCCTCTTAGGGGGGATGTCATATCAAGGGGGAGGTTTACTCTAAATCTTGAGTATAAGCATCTCCTAAGGATATGAATACATTAATGCTTTATCTAAAAGTGGTAACCCCACTTGTGCTTGATGATGAGTATGACCTATGATCAAGTATTCTTACTTGGATCCTAAGTCAATATACTCATATATAGATGACTTTGTCATCGCCCAAGTGCTTGATAGATGCTAGAATGTTTGTGCATGTTCACCATGTTTTATCTATCATCGTATCATGTGAGCATGTTGGTCTGCATATTTTTGTTCATTCGAGGACATGCAATTGTTGTTATTTGGCTCTTGATTTATCTGTTGCCAGTTGGATGGACAAGAATGCCTAGGACCCTCCTCTAGCTATCTATGCTATCTCATCTCAAGTTCTATTCATGCTTCATCACAGAACTTGAACAAGCACTTGGTCGATCCCTCTGTGTGAAGGATCACTCGGACTTCCGTATCGTCAAAGGCTGCCTTCGAAAACCTTTTTGCGAATCTCGGTGAAACCAATGCCACAAACTTGGTTCCACCGAATTCCCAAAGTTGACCTGGGTTTTCAAACTCGGCACAACCGAAATCACCAACTCGGTTACACCAAGTTTCCCTCTCAGCTGACAACACAGGAACTCGGTGACACCAATTTTGTAACCTCGGTGACACCAACAGCGATGGGAATATAAACTCGCGGACCGGTCCTTTTGAAACTATATCCTCAAACGTTTCATTACCAAACCCTAAGCTACCGCCGACGAACCCTTGGTCGTCGCCTTTGCCACCCCGAGCACCTCCGCTGTTGGGATTCGCCACCGTCGACAGATTCTTCACCACCGTACTTGGACCGCCACCGAGATAGGGTACGGTTTCGATCTCCTCTTGTGCTCCTTTCATACGAATCATGCGCATTAGCAATCATTTCTCTACAAGCCACCATGTGCAAACCCCTCCTTCCACTAGATGTTATCGTAGATCAGCGAACAAAGTTTCCTTTAGGGTTAGCAGTCTGCAGAATACATCTCGGTGACACCAAATTTGAAAAGCCGGTTCCATTGGTTATAAATCTTGGGTTTCTGAGAATAAACTCGATGAGACCGAGTTGTCACTTTCGGTTCCACCAAAGTGACTGCCAAGTATCTGTGAATTAGTTCATTTGTCTCGATGACTCCGAAAATTCAGACTCGGTGCTACCAAAATGTGACTTGTAGAAAGCTAAAACAAAGAATTTCTTTGTTGCAATTTTTGAAAACATTCTGTATTTTGTGATGTTTAACCCTTCTGCTCTTTTATATCTATTTCACAGGTCTGCTTGTTCGTTGGTCTGTTGGTTGCTTGTCTGCTTTGTCTGTCAGGATGTCAAGATCTGAAGATAGCCAAAAAAACTTCATTGAGGATAGTGTTGAGATGGAGTCGGGCACAAGTCCTGAGAGGTCACCTTCTGATCCAGGTACCCCCAGTTCTCATAGCTTGCCCAAGGTTGCTACAAGGACCACAGATAATCTTAACTCACATGTAGAGGATTCAGATTTTATGCTGGAGGCAACTTCAGCTCTTCAGAAGCTGAAAGGGAAAGCTCATGTCAAGAAGACTATCTGGAAAGAGTATGCTAAACCTGCTGATCTTAAAGCTCGTGAATCTGCAAGGAAAGGCATGGCACTTTCACTTGGCAATCCTCCTAAGAAGGATGGTGTGAAGAGAGCTAGGAAGAGGGTAATTCATGTTGTTGGAAGAGGACCCAGAACATGCTGTTGGAGAAGATGAGATCCTAGCTGATGCTCATCCTCCTCCTCCTCAAAAGAAGAAGCTGATGTGTGATGCTATGCCCAAGACATCTACTCCTAAGCCTGCTTCTAAGGCTAAAAAGGTTGTAGCTTCCAAAAGGACTAAAAAGGACATTCCTGTCGCTAGCAAGGAGAAAGGCCCTGATTCGAGTGCCTTTGTTGCAGAGGAAGAAGTTGAGAATGCACCTATTCTCAGAAAGTTCCAACCAAATCTGCCACTTCACAATGCTGATCATCCAGTAGGTGAAGATATGAAGAAGAGGAAAGATGCAGGTTTGAGAAAATGAGAGTTGCAGATCCATATGCCATAAGGATAAGAACTATTGTTGATCCAAGGTTTCACACCAAGGAACAAGAAGACTTTTATGAGACTCTCTTGTATGGGCTTACAACTCTTAGTGACATGAGATATGTTGACTGGACTTACAACAAAGCCAATGAAAATTTCTTTCCCCATGTGCAAGACAATTTCAAGTCTGCAGACATTGCAGGTTTCGTTGGAAAAGAGATGACCCCATGGAATGATGAACTTATCATGCAATTCTACTCAATTTTTCATTTCTATGGAGATGGTTCTATTGTATGGATGATAGATGGTGACAAGTTTGAGTCAACGATTGATGAGTGGGGCACTATCATTGGTGCCCCTCAGCATAAAGAGAGTGATGTTGATGTATACTCTGAGCAAAAGATGAGTCACAACTCCATGGCCAACATGTACAAGCTAATTCCTCGCAAGCTTTTGGCACCTCACAAGATGGGCTTAGTGTACTTTTTGCAAGCATGGATTGATGGGGATATGTACCTTGGGTAGGGACATAGGCCTGACCTGCATTTCCTACCTAAGGGCACCTCATTAAAGATTTGAAGACTACGAGGAGGATTCCAACTGGATAGCCGCAGCGTCTGAATCACTCGGTGGATTTCTCTCTTCACTCGACATCCAATTTCCACTCGGAAGAACCAAAAGCCTGTCGACGTAGAAGACCATGAGCCACTCCAAGGAGGCCAACAGGCGAGCGTTCGGCTGGTTGTCATAACTAACATTAATTACGTACGTTATCGGTAATGTGCACCTTTAAACGCCATTAACCGAACCCTTAGATGCCTGGGCCTTGATGAGGGGTAGCTCACTCAATATAAGCCACCCCTCCCCTCTGGCACAAGGGTTCACACCCCCTGTAACATGCATTCCACACTGCAAAGCTCCCGAGCACTAAGATGTAGGACTGTTAGCTCCACGAGAGGGCCCTAAACTCATACATCTTGCATACACGCTTGCCGTAGCTGGGACTCCGCCCTCCCCTTTCATACCCTACACCTCTACTGTCAGGTTCATTCCCACGACAGTTGGCGCCCACCATGGGGAAGGCGTCTAAGCGACTTCCAGCAAGTTTGCGATTTTCATTCTCCGTCATGTCTTCTGGCTCTGATTCGTTCTTGGCGGCAAGAGCCGTTTCGGCGTGCTCGTCTTCATTGCCGATTACTCGGCATGGCTTCTGGAGCCGCCTCTCAACATTGAGGCGCTCCCGATCCATGGGGCAACGCACTTCCGTGCAAGCTCCTACAGCGTACTCCTTCGGCAGCCATCGACTCGGTGTCGACCGTTTGCTCCGCTGCTCATCGTCACAAGCGATCTGGTCACTCACGACTTCAGCGATGGGTGAAACACGCAGTGGCTCGCCAGGCCTCATCTCTGTCATCCCCGTAGATTTCTGCAATCGAGCCTTCTAAACCTCTTTGGGGCATGATCCGCTCGACCTCAGATCAGTCTCATGTTCCTTCCAAGTGCGAGAGCTGCAATCCTGCAGTGGAGGTCTTCATGGAGGGTTCTATGGAGAGCCCGCCCAGGTTCGGTCGCGGTGAACACGAAGTTGGAGAACCATCGAGTGGACACGCCCGTCGTCCTCCTCCAGTTTCCAGTCGGCATCAGCGACACCTCTTTTCGATTGGACAACAGAACAATGTCGAGGTATTTCGTACTCCGGTACTAAATGTTGTAGTTGGTGCTAAGATAGCAGATTCCATTCAACCATCAAACTCAAAGGTTGGTAGAGGCTTAGAGCCGATTCGTACTTTGCTTCAAGCAGCGCAGCAACAAAACTCAGTTGTGTCACAGTCGCTCAATAGGTTGCACAGTAATTCACCCAGAGAAGATACAGTTCATTCAATTTACAATCCAGGGTCAGGGTCACCTCAGTGTCGCAGAGACGGAGGTTACCAAGAGAATCAACAAAGAGATCAGGGGCAGAACCAGTTTGGTTATGAGCAGAGTCTTGGGTTTGATGCGAGAAATGTACTCGTGTAGAGGAGGATTGACAGGGGCAAATCTCACAGAGCTGGTTTTGACAGAGATCGTCTGAGTGGAAGCGGCACTGTAGTTTCTGGCCCTGAGTGCTTCAGTAGAGCAATCCGTTCAGCTGATATTCCCCCCAACTTCAGGTTGGTGGCTGGAATAACTAAATTCACAGGAGAATCTAAGCCTGAAACATGGCTTGATGACTACCGAGTGGTAGTGCAGATTGGTGGAGGTAATGACAGTGTCTCCATGAATCATTTGCCTCTGATGTTGGATGGTTCGGCCAGGGCGTGGCTGAATCAGTTGGCTCCTTCTGGCATCTACTGCTCAGGGGACCTCGCCCGAGTGTTCATCAAAACATTCGAGGGCATGTGCAATCGTCCTGCTGGTTTGTCCGAGTTGTAGCTTTGCATGCAGAAGTTGAATGAATCTTTGATAGATTATATCCATTGTTGGACCACCCTTCATCACACGGTGGAGAACGTTTCTGAGTACCAGACAGTTTGCCCTTTCAAAGCTGGTGTTAGGTATAGAGAGCTATATTTGAAGTTCGGTCATACAGGTAACGTGTCCATGATCAAGATGATGGAGATTTCTGCCCGATACGCCAATGGTGAAGAAGAAGACCGCATCCGCAGCGGTAAAGGAAAAGCTGTCGACAACGAAGCTAGCGGCAATTTCAATCGGAAACAGAAGCGCAAAGCTGATGGTTCCACTCCAGCAGAAGAAGCCACCCTGGCGGCACAAGGAAAATTCAAGGGAAACCCCAAAGGGCAATTTCCCCCAAAGAAGTCTAAGAATCAGTCATATGTTATGGATCTACCATGTGCAATCCACACGAAGACATGAAGATGGCAATATGTTATTGCCCAAGCACACCACTCGTCGGTGTAGGCTGTTGATCCAACAGTTCAAAGATACTTCGCCGAGTGAGAAGACTCCTGAGAAGGAGGATGAAGAAGATAAGGAAGATTTTCCAAGTATCAACGCCACCTTGATGATTTTTGCTGATGTAGAGAGCATAAGTTTATTGAAGGTCATTAACAGAGAGGTCAACATGGCAGTTCCGACCACCCCCTCATACCTCAAGTGGTCTCAAACTCCCATAATGTTCGTCCAGTCGGATCACCCTGCTCATGTCGCTACCCCTAGTCGACAAGCTTTGGTGGTCGACCCAGATGTGGGAGGAGTTCGTCTTCGCAGGGTTTTGATGGATGGTGGGAGTGGGTTGAACATTCTGTATGCAGAAAACCTCAAAAGAATGGGCATTCCGATGTCCCAATTGAGTGAAAGCAGTACACAGTTCCACAGGGTCATCCCTGGGAAAAAGGGCAAGTCACTCGGCCAGATTGCGCTGGATGTGGTATTCGGCATGGACAAGAACTTTCGCAAGGAGAAATTGACTTTTGAAGTTGTGGATTTTGAGAGTGCTTATCATGCCATCCTTGGTCGCTCCGCTTATGCGCGTTTCACGTCACGCCCATGCTACTGTACCTCAAGATGAAGATGTTAGGGCCCAAGGGAGTCATCACAGTCACAAGCAATCAACAGAGAGCCGAGGAGTGCTTGCAACAAGGCTCTAAGATCGCGGATCAACACATTGCTGTGGTTGAACTCGAGGAATACCGGAAGAACACTGACCCTGCCGACCTCATGTGCTCCAAGAACCTTGCTTCCGAGTCCGCTTTTCAATCGGTGGGTGAAATCAAACAAGTCAACATCCACCCAACAAATTGTAATGCTGCCTCGACAACATCTCAACAACACTCGACAGCAAATAGGAAGCTAGGCTCATCCAGTTCCTCCGTGAGAACTGGGACATCTTTGCATGGAAGCTTGCTGACATGCCGGGTGTGCCTAGGGAATTGGCTGAGCATCCACTAAGAGTGGATCTGAAGGTAAAGCCTGTTAAAGAGCATTTGCATTGGTCTGCAGCGGAGAAGAGGAAAGCAATCGGCAAGGAGGTGGATCGACTCTTGGAGGCGAACTTCATACGTGAGGTCTACCACTCCGAGTGGCTCGCAAATGACGTCATGGTCACCAAGATAGACAAGTCCCTTTGTATGTGTATCGATTTTAAGAACATCAATAAGGTCTGCCCAAAAGATCACTTTTCGCTCCCCCGCATTGAACAAATTGTTGATTCGACTGTGGGGTGTGAGCGTCTATCGTTTCTTGATGCCTATTCTGGCTACCAACAGACCCGTCTGTTTGGTCTAGATGAAATAAAAACGGCCTTCATCACACCTTTTGGGCTTTCCTGCTATATCACCATACCTTTTGGTTTGAATAATGTGGGCGCCACTTTTATGCGTATGATCCAGAAGTCCCTCCTTGATCAAATCAGTCGGAATGTCGAAGCATACATGGATGATATTGTGGTCAAGTCTCGCAAAGGTTTCGACCTGTTGACTAACTTGGCAGAGACATTCGCCAACCTGGGAAAGTATGATATCAAACTGAATCCAGCTAAGTGCACTTTCGAAGTTCCTGGCAGAAAGTTACTCGGTTTCCTCGTTTCCGAACGTGGGATCAATGTCAACCCAGAGAAGATGGACGCCACCGTCCGAATAAAAATCCCTGTGCGTGTGCATGATGTCCGTAGGCTCACATGCTGCCTAGCGGTGTTGAGTCGGTTCATCTCTCGTCTCGGTGTGAAGGCGTTGCCTCTGTACCGACTCATGAAGAAGTCTGATGTGTTTGAGTGGAATGACGAGGCAGAAGCAGCGTTTGTCAAGCTAAAATCCCTGCTTTCCACCCAGCCGGTCCGACTGAGATTGATGTTCCAGCAGTCATTGATTTGGTTAGGGAAATTATGTTGATCACGCCCGAGTGGACAGTACCATACATCACATGCATCCTGAGGCGAGAAATCCCGGAAGACGAAGTTGAAGCTAAGCAGATTGTCCGCAGATCAAAGGCTTTTACTGTGATGGGTGATCAACTTTACAGAGAAAGTGTTACTGGGGTACCTCAACGGTGCATCTCCCCTGAGTAGGGCATACTAGTCCTAGAGGAAATCCATTCGGTGACCTGTGGTCATGATGCGTCGTCTCGGACCATTGTTGTCAAAGCATACCGAGTTGGTTTCTTCTAGCCGCACGCTAATGAGATGGCTAAAGATATCGTTGATCACTCTGAAGGCTGCCAATTCTATTCTAACTTGTCTCACAAGCCTGCGTCTGCCTTGAAGACCATCTCACTCGTCTGGCCATTTGCTGTTTGGGGTTTGGATATGGTCGACCCTTTCTGAACGGGCCAGAGTGGACTCACACCCCTGATTGTTGCAGTCGACAAGTTCACTAAATGGATCAAAGACAAGCTGATAAAGAAGTTGGACTCGCGCACCACCATCAAATTCAAGAAGGACATAACATTTCGGTACGAAGTTCCTCACAACATCATAACAGACGATGGTTCTAACTTTGACTCGGAAGAGTTCAGACGCTTTTGCTCTGCTCAAGGCACTCAGGTGGATTATGCATTTGTCGCAAACCCCAAACCAATGGACAAGTTGACCGGGCAAATGGCCTTATCCTTCAAGGGTTGAAACCTCGACTCATGGGAGATTTGGAACATGCAGCTGGAGCCTGGGTAACTGAACTACCATCTGTTCTGTGGGACTTGAGAACAACTCCCAACCGGTCGACTAGACGAACACCCTTCTTCTTTGTGTATGGAGTTGAAGCCTTCTTGCCGAGTGATCTCCTTCACAATTCTCCCCATGTGGATTTATATTTAGAGGCTGAGGCTGAATAGGCGCGACAGGATGGAGTAGGTCTCCTGGAAGAAGAGCGTGAACTCGCCTTGATTCGGTCGACTGTATACCAATAGGATCTGTGTTGCTTCCATGCAAGGCATGTCAGGAGTTGGGCGTTCCAAGAAGGCAATCTCGTGCTCCGAGTTGATTAACAGCGACCTCACAAGCTTGCCCTTACGTGAGACGGACCATTCATCGTCACCAATGTACTGAATAATGGAACCTACCACCTTTACAACCTCAAGAAGTGAGCCGACGAACCTTGTGCTTGGAATGCATACCTACTCCGATGTTTTTATGCTTGACAACCGATTGGTTCGATGTAACAAGAGATTTTTCTGAAGAATGTTGATTGTCAAAGTCATGAGTCCTACATTTTTTTTCGATTCCGATCAAGCAATTTCACACTCAAAATATACTCCGAGTGATGAGCAATCCTCTCACTCGGGGGCTTAGCTGCAAACCAATCTTCGCCTAAGTACAAAAATTACTCCGAGTGAGGAGCAATCCTCTCACTCGAGGGCTTAGCTGTGAACATGTTTTCGCCTAAGTTAAAAGCCCTTCCGAGTGAATGGCAATCTATTTACTCGGGTGCTTAGCTGCGAACCCGTCTTCTCCTAAGTTCAAAATATACTCCGAGTGAAGAGCAATCCTCTCACTCGGGGGGCTTAAATGCGAACATGTTTTCGCCTAAGTTTAAAACCCTTCTGAGTGAATGGGAACCTATTCACTCGGGTGCTTAGCCGCAAACCAGTCTTCACCTAAGTACAAAATATACTCCGAGTGAAGAGAAATCCTCTCACTCGGGGGGCTTCGCTACGAAACATGATCTCGCCTAAGTTAAAAACCCCTCCGAGTGAATAGTAACCTATTCAATCGGGTGCTTAGCCGCGAACCAATCGTCGTCTAAGTTTAGAATATACTCAGAGTGATGAGAAATCCTCTCACTCGGGGCCTTAGCTGCGAAACATGTTTTCGTCTAAGTTAAAAACCCTTACGAATGAATAGTAACCTGTCGGATTTCGGGCTCCGCAAAACCCTAAAGATTCAAACTTGGGGCGCGTGCGGAGGCCACTTGGCAGCTTTGGTTCGCCTAACTCGCTACTCGCTAGGGATGGCGGAGAAATCACTCAATGGTGAGGAAGACATAGAACACGGCCTTTTACCCAGGTTTGGGCCGCTGAGAAGCGTAATACCCTACTCCTGCACTGGTGGATTGCCTCTCGTGGAGGTTGGTGGATGAACTAGTACAGTATTCGAGGGCCTCCGGAGGCTGGGTGGCCTTTGGGTGGTGCCAGTAGGCGAATGAATAAATCGGGTCCGTATGAAGTAGCCTACTCTACATATATATAGTGGCGGCCCCAGTCCTCTTCCCTTATCGTTTTGGCGGGAAGGGATCCCACAATGGCCAATTTTAAAGGGGGGTAGGGGAACGTGCTCGCCTTGTCCATAAGTAGTCTTCGCGTGCAAAGTGGTTGTCAACGCAGCAGGGACGGGTCCAGGGATGACGTTCGCCCTGCTGGCGGGCGGTGGTGGCCTTGTTGCACCTGAATGGAAACCTTTGGGAGATGCCTTGGAGACCTGCGTGCATCCTCGCCCACTTGCACTACAGGGGGAACTGCACCGTCTTGCTATCTACTGACCGCTTGTCCTTCCCCCGATTTATCCTCGACTCCTGAGGCCTGGTCTCGCCTCGAAATATCCGCCGTTCCGGAGGGGTCCTCAGGAGGCCCCCTGCGGGTCTTGATGATGTTCCTCCTTGCGAGGCTTGGCCCCTCGCGAGGGCCTTGCCTTGAGTGGTGCCGGGCATGTTGGTTTTTGGTCAATGAAGTCGGCCAACCCTGGGCCGCAGGCAAGCAGGTATGGGTACCCCCATACCCAGAACGCTGACAGTATCCCCCGGGCCCAAGGTGCGGCTAGGTTGGCTTCTTGGCGAAGCCTTGAGGGCGGTCTGAAGCGTGGCGGGCCCTAATAGTCTGTGGACCAGGCTTAAAGTGCACCGCACAGCCAAGTGGCAAAACTCCGAGTTCCGAGGCGCTCGGAGATGCACCTGGTTGAACTGATGCGACGCCCGGGCGCTGCGCCAGTCATCATCGCTCCTCCGGGACGTCACCTCTACACACGCTACGCGGGCGCGCTTCCTCATGAGCCGCGTGGGCTCAAGAACGCGGAGGACACCAGTCTACCCTCAGCCATGTATTTGACCTCGCGAGGGTGATAAGGTCCACATTGCTTCCGTCTTCTTCATCTTCCACCTCAAGCCCTTTAGCCCATCAGCATGGCGTCGGTGAGGAAGTATTCCGCTGCCGAGAAGGGGAAGGCTTCTGAGCAAGGTTTTGCCGCCCCGCCACCCATGAGGGGCCGCGGCCATCCTCGGAAGTACACGACGGTGTCGACAGCAGTCTCCGACGAGCGCGGCCGCGGTTCCGCCCGCCCTGGAATCAACATCGGCGGCTTCGGCGGGGCGTCGATTGGCGCGAGCGTCCGCAGTGGTCGAGGTGGGAGGTCGGCGGTGGCCACCCAGCCGCCACGCCAGCGGCTTCATTCAGCTGACATGGCGATGGAGTTCGTGATGTGGGTGGATAGGCTGGAAATCGCATGGTTCTAGCTCCCAAACTTCTTCGTGATAGTGTTGCCTACCTGTGGGCTCCCAGGCCTCTGGTTGCAAGCCGACAGCTACTGTGGTGGGTCATCCTGGGTGGAGGTCGAGTTCACCCCCCACGGCTACGTGTACCTGAACCGCGGGTGGCAGATGTTCGCTCTTCCACTTAAAGTATGACGGGGAGGCGACGTTCTTCATCAAGATCTTTGGGGACGAAGGCGAGCGTCTAGGTTACTTCCCTGATGATGCCGGTCGCGGCGATCTTGTAGATGAGCCCACCACCCATGGTGGACACCTCGCCTCCGGCAGCAGTGACACCCCCTCCAGAGGGAGCCCGAGCGACAGCAGCTACGACGAGCCGCCTCGAGACTGCGTCCGGATCATGGCGGAGGCCCCCAAGCACGGTGCCGCCCGTCTGCTCCTATGGCACCCGTGAAGGAGGAGGAGGGCACGTACTAAGAGCCGGCGCGTGGGTGTCGGACGCCTATGGTGGCAGCCCCCTTGGGACCTTCGTCGCTAGCTGTCTCCTTCTTACTTTTGACCCTGCGTCCATGAAAACAAGGAAGGACCATTCGAGCATGTAAAGGATTTGAGCGACCGCCCCTTTTGTTAGTACTGTTGCATTTGGTCAGTTTGGATACTTAGCTCGCTATGCTTGAAGTGAACCTCTTTGGTTGTGAGGCGTGGTCATGGCGCTCGAGGGGCTTGTTGCTCGGTTGTCTTCTCCTCTTTGCAGGTGAAGTGGGTTGATGCTCTATGTCAGCAGGCCCCAGTCCCACACATTTCCCTGCCGCCTTGGGGCGCGACACGTTACCAAGGTCGTTCCTCACGGGGCGGGGCACTGACACCCCTGACACCGACCGAATGTGCATGGACGGTACCAGGGGGCAAGTGGCTTGGTGACCGGTAAGGCTCCTGAGGCGCGATGCTCAGGAGCCCCCTTAGACACTCAAGTGGCCCTACGTCGACAGGTCCCAGTCTCGCACGTTTCCCTATCATCATGAGGAGCGACCCGTTACAAAGGTCGTCCCTCACGGGACAAGGCCCTGATACCCCTAATACCGACCGAATGTGCATGTACGGCACCAGGGTGGTCAAGTTACTTTGTGACCGATAAGGCTCGTGAGGCGCGATGCTCAGGAGCCCCCTTAGACGTCCAAGAGGCCCTCGGGGAATCTGCTTTCTTATTTTGAAGGGTCTGGTTTCTGAAGATCCTAGTCTGCATTCAGGAAGCTCTGCGTCGGCAGGTCCCAGTCCCGCCCATATCCTGTCGTCATGAGGCGTGACCCGTTACCAAGGTTGTTCCTCACGGGGCAAGGCCCTGACACCTTCGATGCCGACCGAATGTGCCTGGACAGCATGAGGGTGGCCAACTAGCTTTGTGACCGGTGAGGCTCCTGAGGCACGATGCTCAAGAGCACCCTTAGACGCTCAAGCTATCCCAAGAGAAACAGTTGTTGTAAGAAAAGACCAAATCTCGTCCCCTCTCCAGGATGGCGCATCGAGCTATAAATGGGACTCTTGAGAGAGTATCAGATGGCATGAGTCTGCCGACTCGTCCGTGAGTGCCACACGAGGGTCCGGGCGCCAAGGCCTTGCCGAGGTGTCGGCATCGTGCCCCCAGCCCCCGCCCATGGGGTACGAGCGGGGGGGGGGGGGGGGCAGGCGAATGCTTGACTCAGAGAAAGAGAGCTGAGAGAAAGAGAGTGCGCTACGAAGAACAGCTAGGAAAACAAGTTTTCGCAAAGACTTCATTAGGAAAAGCCCCGAGTTTGACTTCTCACACCCCGTTTCTTACCCCAAGTGGAAGGTTGAGATGTAGTAAGCAGCAAGTTTTCCCTCACACGGGAACTGTAAGGTTTATCGAACCAGGAGGACTCCTAGGATCAACAAGTAGGTATCTTCCACCCTGGCGCTAGCAGAAGACGTGGACCTGCACACACAAAAAATAACTTCGCTCCCAACAAGAACATAGAGGTTGTCAATCTCTCCGGCCTTGTAGTTAGCAAAGGATATAAACACAAGCGGGAAGGTAATAGTGAATGCAACGGAAAAGTAAATGAAAGCGGTAAATGATGGAGGTGCAAACAATGATGGTGATATGGACCGGAATCGCATGATGTTCACTAGTGAAGTCTCTCTCCCGAAAGACAATAAACAACTATTCTTGGGTAAACAAATCACAGTTAGGCAATTGACAGAATTATGAACGCACCGCAATGCTAATTATGCTACTTGATAGTTAGAGGTTCAATAGTAATGGGCAGTACGCAAGACAAGTAGACCGTATATTCATCACCATCTACTTACTTACCATCCACCTCGAGATATTTATCCAGAACATCTCTTCGGTATTAGCTTGCGAGCCCCACCAAAAGTGTAAACTCAAAGCAACGCACAACTGCATTAACGAACTATGCGTAAGGTAAACAATCCTTGTAACCGTGGTCATAAGCACCGTTGTTTTTTCCCTCGTGGCAATAACACATCCCCTAGTCTCATGTTTCTGTCACTCAAGCTAGACATCGAGGGGCATGAACCCACAATCATGCATAATGCTCCCTCTTGGAGTTACAATCTACTACTCGGCCAAAGCAATAAATAGTAACGGATAACATGCATGAATCACTAAGGAACATAATATAAAAGGATAATCAAATATATAACTCATAACAATTTGAACATAATCTCATAATCCGTCGAATCCCAACAAACCGAGCATAGCAATAGTAAGAGAATTACATATATGCATTGATCATGTAGGGCACCTCACAAGGACTAACCATTGAAGCACAAGATTGGAAAGAAGACATCACATAGCTATTGTTCATGGACCCATGGTCCAAGGAGGAGGACTCACGGCACGTCCAGGAAGCGTCCATGGCGGTGGAGAAGCTCCCGGAGGTCAATCCTCCCTCCGGTAAGGTGCCGGGAGAGGTCTCCTGACGCTCCCGATCTAGGAGGCGCTGCTGCACCGAAACGATGGAGAAATTTGCGATTCTGGAAGTTGTGGAAGGGTTTCCTCTTGGGACTCTAAATATACGCCAAAGGAGGGCACCGGAGGAGGTGGGCCCAGCCAGGCGGCCTCCTGGCACGGCCTAGGGCCTGGCCGCGCCAGCAGGTTGCCTGGGCAGCCCCTGACCCCTCTCTAGCCCATCTTTGGTGATCTGGAAGCTTCTGTTTCGCTGATTTTTATATATTTTTCCTGGAATTTTTTGGGCTTCGGAAAATTAGGTAAAAGCCCGTGCAAAATAGACATCAGCAGACAGAAGCTGGCACTGGCTGCACTGAGTTAGTAGGTTAGTCCAAATATGTGTAAAATGATATAAACGTGTAGCAAAACATATAACAATGTCACCCAAAAGATCATGGAACAAGCAGAAGTTATAGATACGTTTGGGACGTATCAACATCCCCAAGCTTTATTTTTGCTCGGCCTTGAGTAGATAAATGATAGCACAATAATTTCTGTGGTGACATGCTAACACACATATAAGAACTTCAAAGTAAAGCAAGTGAGATATGCAATTCAAGTCAAGACAATAACAAGCAAGAGCCTATATCTAGTATTGAATTTAGCAAAGTAAGAACATAAAGGTGCAAGAGCTCTTGTTGTCTGTGACTCGAATGTCTCCAAATGGTGTTTGCATGCAAGAAGTTGGAGTTGGGTTGAGATCATAAAATATATATTTTTTTAATTGAGAACTCAATCTACTAAACTTTACACTTAGTCTCCTTCGGAATCTTATTTTGACTCATCCCCAAACCACTAGTCAGGCACAAGTCAAAATGATCCTCTCCCTTTCGATTTTGAGCACTCCTGCAATGGATGAGCGTAAGCAAGATATGTTGGCACTTAGGATGGCAAATAGAATATAGATGGGGAAGGAAGACAAAAAGATGTGAAAGGCTCACATCAATGAGGACAACCATAGGCGAGAGAAATCCAAATGATAGATATGATCTGAGGAGTAGGGATTGCCATGTAACGGATCCACATATCAGCTAAGGTAAGCTCTCCAATGGAACTAGTGGGGGTGCATCCCACTTGTTTGCTCATGAAGACCTAGAGCTCATTTGAGGAGTCTCATCATTGGAATATGCAAACCAAGTTTTATAGTGTAAGGGTCCCCACATAGTTATGCATGAATGATAATCTCTATGTAGTACCAATATAGGAATGGAGTACGAGCATGGATCTTCAAAAGGAATAGTAGTGTTGCCCCTTCTCTCTTTTTATTTCTTTTTCTTTTTTTCTCTTTTTTTGTGTCCTCTTTGGCTCTTTATTTTTATCTCTCATTTGTCATCTTTGGGATTTTTTTGTCCTCTTTGGGTTCTTTTCCTCACTTAAGGGAAACACTCTATGTTTTACATGAATAAAAAGAAGATCATCACACTTTATAGGAAGTACTCAACATAAGACAAGTGAAAACTATGATGATGTATGCAAATGTATGCCTCTGCTAGTGTAGCAGGATATGCAATAATACTAGCGCGTCATGTAGCAATAATTTGGGCAAGGCCCAACTATCATGCAGCTCTACCATCAAGCAAATTCATATATGACATGAAGATCAAGTCATGAGATTGTGGATGTTGCATGGCAATGTATCTCAGAAAGGCTATGGAAATGCCTTAATAGGTAGGTATGGTGGCTGTTTTGAGGAAAGATATAATGAGGCTTATGCATGACAGAGCGTATCATGTCACGGGTTTGGATGCACCGGCAGAGTTTGCACCAACTCTCAATGTGAGAAAGGGAAATGCACGGTACCGAAGAGGCTATCAAAATATGGATGGTGGAAGTGCCAACAATCGAATACTCACATTAGTCTGAAGAACTCATACACTTATTATCGGTAACTCCCTATCTAGTAAGGAAATTCACAAAGAGACAAGTACCCCGAGGATGAGTGTTTGGGGGTTTGGTTATCCTTGAGCATCCTCGACTCATGGTAACGTGAGGGTACTCTATATATTCCAACCCCTCCAAAGGTTAGCGGTCAATTTAGTAGCTACAGTTCTCAACAAATTTTGAGTTTTTGAAAAATACACGGATTTACTAAAATACAACACCTATCACTAATAGGCTCAAGATCTTGGCACCAATAGTCCAAACGTTACTCAAATAAATACCTCAAAACTATTGCAAGTTACTACTATACTTAAATAGCAACCTCAATTACCTACTCATGCAAGACACACAACTCAGTGCAACGAGCCAACTCTCTAAACAAGATAAGCATGATAATGCAAGAGAGTTCCAAAAGCAACCTAAATAAAAGCTCTTAAAAAAGATAAGCATGAAAACTAAGAGCTAAGCATGACAGTAGCTATTGAAAGATGAAGAACACACAAAAAATATAAGGATGAAAACCTATGTTGTGTTCTAGAGTGGAATGGAGCGTGTCTCTCTCCCAAAAAAGGTAGGCTAGGTTCCGACTTGTTACGAACAGCAAGCAGAACTAAAACAAACTAAAAAGTAAAGAGCGGGACGCTCCAAGCATAGCACATAACATATGACGTGATAAAAATATAACATGGAGATGGACAAACTGATGATTGTTGATAGAGAAGGGGATGCACGGGGGCATCCCCAAGATTAGACGCTTGAGTCTCCTTGAATATTTCTTGGGGTGCATGGGGGTATCCCCAAGCTTGAGCCTTGACACTCCTATATCTTCTTTCATCATCTCCCATCGCATACTTGAAAACTCCCTTCATACGAAACTCATCATAAGCTGATTAGAGTGGTTAGTACCCTTAATAAAATAATTCATTACCTACTGGAAATAAAGATTTTCATGAAAATCTACTTATTCTCATGATTGCCAAAAGGTTTTTGAAAATAAAAAAGCAACCTTAGGATTCGCAAAACAATGGAAACGCAAAACATGGCAGAATCTGTGAAAAACAGAATACCAGGTAGTAAATAATTTATTCGGGGAACTTCAGCAACTCAAATAAAAAAACTCATAACAGATGCCAGAAAGGCAATTACATAGAGAATGCTGTCAAAAAAATTCATATCAAAAAGATGATCTGGTGATTTTTTTGGAGAATTGTTCCGTCAAGCACACAGAATCTGTTTCTCGAGAGCATGTCACAATTTTTCAACTTTCTTGGAATCGGAGGCTATAACTTGGCACAAAGCTTAAAAATAAAGATACAATGATATTTCTACAGTAGTAACAAGCATCAAGACCACTAAAATTGAAAGTAAAAACAAATTGTAAAGATAACAAGGGTTGTGTCCCTAGAGCTCTTTCTTCGTAGCCATGAAGATAGGCTTAAGATTTCAATGATGCTCTCGTAGGAATAAGAGTTGTAGAACAAAAGAGAGCATCAAGAAACAAATACCAAACACATTTAAGTCTAAAATGATTCCTATGCATAGGAATATTGCAATAGAATAATTCATTGAAGCACAAAGCAATAAGCATAGGAAGAAAAAACAAGTGCAGCTTCGAAACCTTCAACATAAAGAGAGGGAACTTGATATTATTTAAATATCTATAAGCATATGTTCCCTTCTCTTAATACTTTTTAGTGGGATCATGAATAAACTCAACAATATAAGTATCACATAAAGCATTGCTACCATCATCCACATGGACTTCATGAAGAGGATAAAACTTGAAGTAAAAGAGAGACTGAATCTCTTCCTAACCCCGTAGGTGAGAATCATCTAGTAGCCTATACCATTCCAATGCTTTTCCTTTCAGTGACAAGGAAAATAATTTCCTCATGACTCCATCTCTTGTCAAACCTAAAATCTTAAACAATTCACAATGTTCTGTAAGTTTCTACAAATGAATACTAGGATTGACTGTTCCATCTACTGCATAACAATCATTCCTAATTATTTCAATTATCCGAAGTGGTATTTTGAATAGGATACATTCAGTAGGTGGAGGAGACTTCTCTAACACGGGTGTGGTAAAGCGGCCTTCCCCAAGCAGCGAACTAAGAGTGCAGTTTTCCATAAGCCTAACTAGTGAAGTCACACAACTTAGTGTTCTCAGTGGAACCCATAGCAGCAGTAAAAAGCAAGAACAAATCAACTAATTTTTTTGTGGTTTTTGGTATAAGACTCTAAAGCAAAAAACTAGAAAGCAAACTAACAAGACTAAAAAGCAAAGGTAAAGGATAGCGTGCAACTCCCCTATCAATGCCAAGCTAGGCAAGCATGCATATCTCCTCGATCATCTCCATTTACCTCTTTAGCCAGAATTTGAAGACAATGAACTGGTGATGGATGACAATGATCCCACCTCAGCTACAACCAGAATGGCAGCAGAGGCAGCAGAAGCTGAGGCTACTAGAAATGTGCCACCACTAGTTCCACAACTCACAACTCAAACTGAGCAAATGGAATTACTAGTTAGCTCTGTCCAAGGTACGGGAGAAGAACATATCAGAGATTCTGCTAAATTAGAAGAGTTTGGAGACAATCGTGGAAACAAAGTTCCATGATTCGGATGTCAAAGTGACTGAGATATTTGTGAGTGTTGATCAACTCAAGCATGAAGTTGACGGTGTGTAGACACCCAGTTCTACTAGTTATGATAAAGAGTTGCCTCCTCGCACTACTACTTAGTTCAGCACCAAGCCCTCGTCAGCAGTTGTGCTATTGTCGGAAGTTATACCTTCATCAGCTCAGGCATCTGCACCTTCAGCTTCAACCCCATCTCCAGCACCTCCAGTATCCACTCCTCCAACTCCAGTACATTCAGCAGAAGCCTTCGTGGACGCTCTTCTATTGACTCCATCATCAGCTACCCACAAAGACGATTAGCTCTATACTTTTGAACTTTTTGGTAACTTGTTGCCAAAGGGGGAGAAATGTATAGATCATACGGCTTCGAGAGAGATAGAGATTTTGACTTTATTTTCTCTCATCTTGGTTTTTCAAAACTTTGGTCTTTTGTATGGCATTACTCGTTCCTGTGTTTGATCATACGCTTTGCTTGGTTGATCCTACGCTATTATATTTGAGCTATCTATGTGATGATCATTCACTTTTTTGTGTCAAGTGCATTACTATTCATTATTATCTTATATCCGCACCACCAAGTTGTATGTGAAATGGAAGAGTGACCCATGATCCTAATTGATTGTGCATTTTAATTCAAACGCAAATCATAAATAATGCACAAATTTCGGGGGAGCTCTTGCTTTTCACATACGCCTCAAAGTGTCGATGCTAATCATTGATTATATCTTTTGTCAAATCTTTGATCTATATGTTGTCATCAGTTACAAAAAAGTGGTAGATTGAAAGCACAATTGCTCCCTAGGGTGGTTTCAATAATTGATCACAACATATGCACCATTGGACTAATATGTTTATCCAAGTATATTTCAAAAAAGTTCAAAAGATGCTTTGGCTAAAGGCTTATGTGGAGATGTCCCTTGATGCAAGAAAGGAATAGGATTGGCCCAAGCTTCAAGCTAGAAGACTCTTCATTTTATATTTGTGAGAAATCACTTTTGAGTCCATAGGATATCCAATACTATTCAAAGGGGGTGAGGTATTAAAATGAATTGGTTGCTCAAGTGCTCAGAGATAGCCACCAAAAAATACTCAGCCATTTTTCCCACATAACCATTGTCCAAAACTATACACTCAAATTCGGTGCCACCAAGTTTTCAGATTCAACACTACCGAGTTTCAACCGAGACAGAACCCTAGACAATCCAACCAAATTGGTGCAACCGAAACCATATCGGTGCTACCGAGTTTGGATGACCAACTTCCTTGGTACACAAAATCGTAATTTCCGAGTTTGAGTATAGGTGTTATCGAGTTTTGTCATCTGACCATTAGCCACCTTTTCGTTGCCAGCGAGTTGTGTATATCGGTTCCACCGAGATTCAAAAGTTGTTTCCTTTAGTGCAAGTTGGTACCACCGAGTTGATGACTTCGGTGTCACCGAGTTGGCCACTTCAGGTGTAATGGTTGGATTTTGGGGACAACCTATATATACCCCTCCACGTACCTCTCATTCGTAGAGGAAGCACTCAGAACATACATTTCATTGCCAGATCCATTTTTATAAGAGAGAGGCACCTACTCATGTGTTGAGACCAAGATATTCCAATCCAATCATTTGAAACTTGATCTCTAGCCTCCCCAAGTTGATTTCCACCAAATCAATCTCTCCTACCCATGCCTATTCTGTGAGAGAGTGATTTTGTGTTGAGGAGGCTATCTTTAGAAGCACAAGAGCAAGGAGTTTATCATTCTGTAGTGCCACAAGATCAAGGAACAATCCGGCCACTTGTAAATGTTACTTGGAGGGAGTGAAAAGCGAGGACAACTGAAATTTATATGAAGGGTTTGAAGTGGCATGGGAGGAACAAACATCACACACGGCCCAAACATAACACTTGTGTGGAATTCAAAGGGAAAAACCCGTAGAACCACCAATTTGTAAATTGATCAAGGGGGTGCTATTTTTAAGATTTCTCTCAGCGGGGTTTCTGCATGGCACGCGGTTAGAATGCGGGAACCATGTCTACTAGCTCCACAATCGCACAGTTGTCTCGTTTGGCTCCTGTGCTATTTAAGTTTCAGAAAAAAGACATGTCCGTCATTTATATAGCAAAATTGGAAAATAAACGCGAGAAAGATAGTGTCAGAGCACAAACACACCTGCATGTGGACCAAATGTATGTATGGAAAGGTTGTTGTTATGTTCAAATAAGGAACACACAACTTCATGTGACACACATGTCTCACAGAGCACCCTACATTGTTGGTCTGTGCGCCCCCCATTTTGAGTTGTTGGGGAGGGAATGGTAGGTAAAATATATGAACACATTCAAAATAGGTCTTCAATCTCACCCAACCATAACACAAAAACCAATAGGATCCATCATCATGATCAACCCCTTTGTAATTTATGTGGGAGGCATAGATTATGTGGGACCACAGATGGGCGCGTTTTAAAAACTTCACGAGATGGGTGAGACCGCAACCACATGTGTGTGGCCAAAGTAATTAAGGTGGTGTGATAGTTCAATACCATATGCATAACTTTTTGATGTGGTAGATGCCTCTGTGACAACTCGGACATTACCTGACCTCGCGAAGGTTTTTCCCCTCCGCCCCCTACCCTCTCCTTACGCACACACACTTATATATATATATATATATATATATATATATATATATATATATATATATATATATCAGCACGACCTAGCTATATTGTAACACATACCAAGACCTAGATAGCTTGGTCAAATTACCCCCTCTCCAACGGACTTCAAGCCATCGATCGTGAGGTCACATATATGTGAGTTGGTGTTTGACAAAAAACAATATATGTAATTAAGTGACTGTTTAATATGTACCCAATGTACAACTTAAAGGTAACTTGCTTACGAAGGATCACACAACGCGTATAGTATATATATATATATATATATATATATATATATATATATATATATATATACCCTCCCCATTTCGAGATGGTGGGATGGGTGTTCATGGGTTCATCGGTATGCATGAGATCAAACATTTGTCTTGGCATATAACCCATACCGAAAAGGATTATCCTTGGTCAAAATCATAATAGGTCACAAGTGATTGACCACATGGGTCCCATAGATGGACGCGTACGTCACCGATGACCATGCATGTGAGACAGCCACTAAGGACCACCACCAGTTATATCTAACCCAAGCATATGTACGGGTGTGTTTTTCGGTGTCAAAATGCCCATTGCACAACTTTGATGGGATTCCTGCTTCATAAGTTGGAAGTCCGCACACTAAAGTTAACTATGTGCAACATGTCTCCTCCCACACCCTCAACTTTGAGCAACATGAGGGAGTCACGAGTACGCACGCGTCAAACTTTGGTGTGGAATCTCACCATGATCTACCACAACACCAACCAAAATGTATCCACCTTGGTCAAACCCCTCTCTTTGCGGTTCAAAGTGATAAACCACGTGGGCCCACAAATGTGTGCGTCACTAATAACACATGTGGGATTGTACGAGGGATGACCACCGCCGCGCGCATATGTGTCCCAAACATATGTATGATGTTAGTGTTGTGTCTTGTTTTAAATATTCAATGCACGACTTTGATACTTTGGTCTAGAAACTGCCTCACCAAACGGGCAATCCCACACACAGTCTCATGCCATGAAGTGTGCCATGACAACCCCCTGACCCCCACCCAACCCACCACTTCGAGGTGCGTCAAACTATTTTGATGTAGTAAACACGGGGCACATGAGTCTGTGTTAAAATTAGAAAAAGTTCATATGTAATTAGAAAACATTATACAACAATTGAGTTCCTAGGAATTCATAGGTGAAATCATACTCCCTCCATTCATTTATGTAACGTGTATTATTTTTGTCATAGTGACCAAGGCATATAATTATACACATGTTAGGACGAAATTGACCTTGGCTAAATCATTGATTCGCGGCAACTAAATCATTTAGGCTAAAAAAGTAAGAGATACATGCAATAAGTAGGGAGATACTTTTCTTTTTATCTTTGTAAGAATAGATGCATGCAATCAGTGGAGTGATATTTTCCTTTTTTTGAAGGGTTAATGATGGAATTATGAAGAATTAGAATAAATGCCCCTAACATTATCGAATATTATCACAAAACAAATATACGTCATATAAAGGAACATAGGGAGTATCTGTCACAAATGGAGGTCACGCTTAGTCCCCATGCAGTAAATTGTAATAAATCTCAAACATCTTAGCTGTGTGGAAAACATCAATATCTTGGGTTTTAGACAGCTCGGACACACACATTGAAAACATTCATTTTCAAATTAAAGTAAATCCAAAAATAAGATGAAATTCAAGAAACTTGGCGTTTTGTTTATTTTTTGCACCCAATATGTTGTGATATTGTTTGGCCAAATTTGAGGCAAGTTTTTGATATACTTTTCTTACAAAGGGGGCCTTATTAAAGGTTGGGATACACGGTTGTCATGTTTCAATCACAAACGATCAAAGTATTGACGTCGTGTGTGTTAGCCCAACCATTTATTACGTACCACCATGAGCCCCGCATGCCGTTCCAACGGACGTGAGTTGACAGGGCGCATAAAAGCAGATCACTTCTTAGTCTATCTCGGAGGCATGCGAGGAGGTGTGTAAATTGACAGGACGCGTGCGAGCAGGGCAGTAGGTTGGCTCACTTCGAGATGTACGAGCATGTGTGTGAATTGATGGGACACGTGCGAGCAGTCCTGTATGCAGGCTCACCGGGAGATGTACAAGAAGGTGTGTAAATTGACGGTAGGCATGAGAGACGACCGCTCGTAGGCTAACCGGGAGGCGAGCCATTTAACCGCCTCTCTCCTAGCTCCCTATCACTCCCTATCAATCGCGCATGTGCTCTTGTTTATAACAGGCGGATGCACTCCCCACTCTATCTGCAAACCACCTTCATCCTCACCGTAGTTCCCAGTCGTAAACGCACTTGGAAGTGTATCACATGGCGGCCAAGTGCACCATCGGAGGGAGTGGTGACATGGAGTTCAAAGCCGGGGCAGACAAAGCACCTAAGCATCTATTGATGCTGGGTGACGAGGTTTCCCTAATCGCCGATGAGGTCTCGAGTGGATAGAAGCATGGCCACGACATTGCAAGCCCCGTCGTGCCTCCCTAGCAGGAGGCGGTGCTGCATAGAGACTACTACGACCTCTCTGATGACCACTCCAGGGACGATGACTCCGATGACTCCAACAGTGACAACTCCTACAACAACGGCGAATTAGTTAGGCATGCTAATAATATGTGTAGGGTTATAGCGATTTAATGGTTGATGTGTACAAATGATCATGTTGATAATAATCCGTCTAGGATTAGTGATTATGCTAATAATTAATAGACAGATTTTGGAATCAATATGAATGGCCTACATAGATGATTACTCCCTCCGGTCCTTTGTATTAGGCTCGTTAAAAGGAGCATTGCAACCTAGGCATATGATCATAGGGCGAGAGAAAAGATCAAACAATTTGTTTCAGCCAATATGCCCGCTTAAGTGATCCTTTGATTCAAAGGAATTCTATAGGATTTTTGGAGGAATAAAATCCTTAGGAATTTTTCCTACATTGGTCCTTTGATTCATTGGGTTGGATCCTATAGGATTTTTTTCCTATGGAATGTTTTGTACTACATTTACTAGGAAATCTAACATCCACTCCTACCTCCTTTTACAATTCATTTTTTTCTTGTGGCATCAAACGCTCCTTGCTAATACTATAGGGTCCAAATGGACATGCCACTCCAACCCTCGACGTTTCCTATTCTTGCATTTTTTAAATCTTGCAAATCAAAGAGGCCCTAAAATTGCGTGTAATCGTCCATAATTTGGATAGTTATTACTGGGAGAGGAAACAACAGCCAATTGCACGTGTCAATCATCATGGGCCATTTACATGGTCTAGCTGTCAACAGAACTGCCCAACCACACCCGAGAAATTAGGACATGCATTGCTAACACGCTAATTAATAACGCCAATTACTCAAGCCATTAACTACTAACCGGGCCTAAAGAGTGTATAGTTTTGGAAAAAATATATTTTGGTAGTGATCCCTATACACCAGACAAGAGGGAGTATACATGTACCCCCTTTATAAACAAAAAAGTATAAGAGCATTCAGATCACTACTTTAGTGATAGAGGGATTAGTACTTCAAAGTTACTTCTCCTAGTTTGTTTGACAATAAGCAGATAATGCATTTATATTGATTAGTTAATAATTTTGTTGCACTATAAGTTGTTTGTGATATCATTTTATGCATTTAATTTATCAATGTGACGCTTATTTTTATTATATGTATAGGTTCTATCTAGCAACGTTGATAGCAATAAATATTACCAGAAGAGGTACAAGAAACAAAAGCTGAGGGAGCTCTATCGGGAAAGCATAATCGTCGTGTCATGTCCCGGAATCGGATGCCCGTTGTGCGCCCAAAGGCTTAACCCCATGTTTGCTAGTGTTCGGGCGCATGCTAGAGGACAAGCCATTGGCTCCTTCAGGCAGAAGTATTATCGCAGGATGTGACACGCTGCGTACATGGATTATCTGGAAAAAGTTTATGTTGTTGGTAGGTACAATCAGGATTGAGTTATATATACATGTCCAGCACTACCCTAGCTATCTAGTTTGTGCTTCTTATATGTATGCTTAAGTATGTTTATTATGTGTTGATCTAGATGTTGGTGAGACTTTGTTTTATGAACTAGTAGTACGTAGAGCAATGCAATTGTAGTCTTTAGCTACAATCAGTTCGGTTAGTGGAATATTAATATATAGAAAATGTTGGCCCAAAGCACGCACATGTATCTGTGAGTGTTGGCATTTTTTAAACACTATGCATATTACCGTAGAAAAATGCGAGACTTACCATGAAACATGTTGACCATAGTAAAAACATGGTGTCACACGAAAAATGAATTTTGGAACTGATTACAAACTTGATTATTTTCTCGGATTGAAAGCGTGTGTGATGACTAACATTATGCCGCAACGCATGTGTCCTGATTATCCGTAATGCATTCCCATGGATCGCAAGTATACAACTATAGGGTTTACACAGATCACGGCACTCCATATCACACAAGAGTGGCACTTACCACACATGGTTCTGTGAACACTGTTTTGGTAGTACCATTTTGACTTAAATATGCAATGTACAATTGATATATGCACCTTAACTTCTAAGCAACTTGATTTAATTAACATTATCTATTCTGGCTTGTGTTCAACAAACTATATTATGCAACCGACAGCGATCATTTACATCGTCACACCCGCTACTTAGTGATGAACGTGCGTGCTGCTTTAAGTCATTGCACACACTTCATTTTTGCCAACCATTTCCATTTAAAGCCCACAATACTGGAAGCTTCTTCTAGCCGACACATGCCTAACCACGCTGAGCGGGGAAGCTTTGCGCGGTTATGCGCTAGAACCTTCATGGTTGCACGAGAATGGGCTTAGCAATGATACATTTGCGGCACTTCGAGCCACCGCGTGCCAGACGAACCGCGTGTTTTCGCGCTGGTCAAGCTTGCACAGCAATCCTCCGCCTGGAATGTGATGACAAGACGTGCCACTTACAACCCCCATTTACTCCACAGCTCATTTAACCTCTTGTGTATCTTCAACCTTTCCTCACACCGTAAGAAGCACACCCACGACTCAATACAGAGAGGATATCCTGCTCGGCTCCAAAGGTGGCGCTCCCAGCGGCTGCCGACGATGAGCGGCAGTTCAGCATTCATGCCTATGTGGATACCCACGTAAGGTTCAAGGACCTCTCGGTGGTGTACACCAAAGACCCGGTCTGGGTGGAGAACTCCATTCACACCATGGAGGAGTTACTTGCCGATGACAAGTACAAAGTGGCCGGCTTCGACCTCGAGTACACCGGTGGTCATGCCAGGCATGATGGGAGGTTGCCATCACCGAGGTGTGCATGGGCCATTACGTCCTCATCTACCACTACTACCTGGCCACAAAGCCTTGCTAACGTTTCGCCAGGTTTGTCAACAACCCCAACTACATATTCAGCATGGTGGACACCACCAACGATGAAAAGGTGCTCAAGACCATGGGCTTGGCTTGTCAGAATCTTGTGGAGATCCAGTGCTCGTACAAGATCTTTGGTGGCAAAGAGAAGCATAAGGACTCCCCGTCTGACCTCTCTATGGCCATCATCAATGCCTACTACAGTGTCATGAAGGATGTCTGCATCAATACTACAGGATGGTCCAAATGCGACACTACAATGAGGGACCCTTTGATGAAACTATGTTCGATGCATCAATCGCAAGCGGTGCTGTAAAAAACCTGTCAAAAAAGATGCAAAATTTTTGTGATGGCAGAGACATCAAACACGATTCAGGTTAGAGTTGCATGTGCGATGCGTGGCATACGGTTAACTCCAATGAACTATTTGCGCTGAGGCAGAATAACAGAAACATGCAGCCAGATGAAGGTGTGTGCGATATACGGCATACATGTCACTCATATGAACTATTTGCGATTGGGCAACACATTTTAGATGGCCAGCCAGATCAAGGTGTGTGTGATATACATCATACAGTTCACTAGGACAATCTATTTTCAATTAGGAAACACAACATAAATAGTTCAGTTTAGCAAGATGTGTGTGATATGAGGCATATAGTTCACATTGATGAACTATTTGCGATGAACCAAAAGAAGACAAATGTTTTGCAATGAAAAAATATAACACAGACGGTTACTACCATTAATTCCTGTGCGATTCTGTGTGTAGAAAAACTTCGCAAAATGCAAACTAGTTAAGCATGCAAACAACAACATGATAACATAACCTAATTAAGCATCCAATTACATAAGTGACTACACACATAACATTGGCGCACACCTCAATACACTATTACATGCATAATAAATTAGCCTACTAAAAGTATAAATATTTTGGCATAGAGTTAGTAAGGGAAACGATCAACACATCATCTACTTCATGTGACGCTTGCCGCCACTACTCTGCTTGTGGCTCGATCCCTCGACGTATTCAGGTAGGAGGCAGTTCCTCATCGCAATGATCCGCGTGAACATCGTGTAGCATGTGTACGCTTCCTTGCCTGTGGTATGGAGGTGATGTTCATCCAACGTCTTCACCCAACCACTGTCCAACACAAGCTTATTCTTCTCGCGTGCAATCTTCATGTCTTTGTAGTAGGGGTCGATGATGGCCTCGACGAGGTCAACATGGGAGTCCATGTCCTTCTTGCTTCCCCAGATCTTGTAGTGGGCACGGATGTCGACAAGCTTTTGGCAGGCCAAGCCCGAAGTGCTGGGCACCTTTTGGTTGTTGGTAGTGTCCTCCATAGCGAACCTATAGTTGGGGCTATTGACAAACCTGGTGATACATTTGCATGGCACTGTGGCTGGGCAGTAGTGGTAGAGGATAATATGATGGTGCATGCACAAATGGGCGACGACAACCTTCTGATCATGCCCGACACGATCGCTAGTGTAAGCAAGTTTGAATCTGACCACTTTGTACTTGTAATCCTCAGCAAGCAACCACTCCATAGTGTTGATGGAGACCTCCACCATGACCGTGTCATTAGTGTACACCACCGTGAGGTCAATCTTCCTCATGTAGGTCTCCACAAGATGCACGCCGAAGTCCATTGTAACGCCACTGGGTATCATCTTTGTATGCATCGTCAAGGGTGTGCTTATTGTGTTGTGGGGCATGATCGAAAGCATGAATATATTATGGTTAATGGCCCCTGGTATAAATATGGGCCGAACGTCCTTGAAAACCGGGACGGGGCGATGCTCTTGGTGCAACCGCATGCATTTGGAGACCCGAACATGATTTGGGTAGGCCCCAACTGGTGGCATAGTATCATACGGCTTACTCGGATAAACTATTTTTGATTACGGAATACAATAGAAACGATTCAACTTAAGAAGATGAGTTGTGTACCAACCCTAACCGCTAGCCGAGCACGCGTGGAGGGACGCGACCCGAGCGGGATTTGGTGCCTTAATGACAAGCAGAGCACGCGAAGGGATGCAAGCAGAGCGGTCGCGGCTGCCTAAGTGGTGAGCAAGCACATGCATAATTATTGGATATAGCAGCTGAGCATAGCCATATCAAGGTGTGTTTCGGGCTTCGAGCCCAGAACTATCAATAAATTTTGAGCTTGTTTCTCATCCCATTCCAGATTTCCATGCAATAAGTAATTGCAAATATGTTCACACGGTTCAAACCTAAACGTGTTCACACTTAGCACCGGGCTATAAAAACTACCCACTCAAAAACTACTTCTCATTTCCTCTCCTTGTCACCCACTAAACTGGTCTTTCCTCTCAAGTCATTCTGCTATGACCGATAGGATGATTTTCGCGTCGACATATAACCAGGGAGCAAAGACCAAAGTCGTGGATGTGATAGAGACATCTCGTTGTTGTGTGCCAGACACATAAAAGATGTCATGGCGCTCCGCGGAGCCCTCGAACAAGCTCTCACCAGGAAGTCCTCGGCCATGTCGGAGAACACGAAGAAATGATGGTGTTGAAGTCCTCAGACATCGATGACGTTAGTCTTGTTCGCCTAATTAGTCAGGAGGAGCTAGTTGACAGATTGGTAAAGCTGCTCAACATTAGCGATGCCCCGACAGAGAAGGTGACCATCCTCATCGTGAAACTCATGGGTGACAATGCAAAGATCCTCAAGGAGATCGCCAACAAGGAGGAGGAGGCCACCGACTGGAAGAAGATGCATGAGAAGAGTAGTGCCTCGGGGATGATGCTCAAACCGGTGGTCAAGGAAGTTATGGATGACTTGAGTAAGCTCCACATCGAGCGTGAGCAGGAGGTGGAGGAATCTGTGCCTGCTATCAAGCAAAGTGGTGATGATTTGAAGAAGGAGGTGGAGGAACTCATCGCTCGGGGATCCATCGAGGAGTAGATACGGTAGTGACCCAGATTGTTGTCTGCGATTTCCTTCTTCTCTTGCCCATGTGTCTTTGTTGCCTTTCCGCGTGTGGCATTTAAAATTATTGAGATTATGTAAGACAATTATTATCCATGCCATGGTAAATTTGTCCTCGTATTATCTATTGCCATTTTAATTTGTTTTCATATTATCCATTGCTTCATGTGGTATTTTAAATTATCCAGAATATGAGTTGGAAACAAGCTAAAATCACGTTTTCAGCAAGGCACAAACAAAGCAAATGCATAACATTGAGCAGGGCCATATGATCATAATAAAACACCCTCTGTCCAGCTGCTTTAATTAACCTCATGTTTAATAATGGTTTGGCCTACTCGCACACGTCCCGTCAAGCATACGCGACAGACCGCTCGCGCTCGTCCCATCAAATCGAACAGTTGCACGCACGCCACCGACTATGGTAAAATGTTTTGCAAAAAATACAAAGAGGACTGATGAACAGGACCGAGGTAGTACTCTCCAATAAAAGAGGGACACGTGGCAGAACTTAAATTGGTAGAGGAACACGCACGATTCACAAAATACAACCGTTCGCGATAGTAACATGTCGACTATTTGTTTCAATGGACTCCGTTGGGTATTAATGTGTGAGCCTTGTCTCAAATTGGATGATTTTTTACCACAGCATATATGTGCCATGTCATGAAACCATGCCAAGTTTCATAATTTTTGGGTTATTTTTTGATTTAGTTGGATTTATAAACCAAGATTCTCAATGATTCACGACGACCAGACCTATCTAATTCATTCCCATTCCTTCAATGCGATCTAAACATGCACCCCATGACACATGTACTATTTTTCTAGCCATTTTTGTGGACTGGGGCATGTATTTGTAGTTTAGATTTGAATTAGAAAAACATACAAGGCGAGAAGAGGTAGTAATTAATTTTGTTTCACCGACAAGGGAGCATGTTTCCGTACCGAACCACAAAGATTCTTGCGATAAGTTCCGATTTGTAAGAGGTTTGTAATAAAGATGGCCCAAATTGGATAATTCTTTTACCACGACATATATATGCCATGTTGTGACACCATACCAAGTTTCAGGATTTTCTAGTGTGTTTTAGATTTATAGGGACATAAAAACCGAGATCCCCAGTGTTTGAGGCCGAACCAGGACACCGATACGGTTGTAATACATTCACATTCCTTGCATGGGACTTAAACATGCACCCAAGGACACATGTACAATTTTTATAGACATTTTAATGTAGTGGAGCATGTATTTGTAGGTCAAGTTTGAATTATGGACATTAAATGATTGGAAAACACAATTAATGTATCAAAAGGCCAAACGAACCCTAAATAATTCCAAATTTTAGAATGGATCTCATGTTGTCCCATGTTGCGTATAGAAAAAATACAATGCGAGAAGAGGCAGCAATTATCGCTTTTCCCACAAGGTGGACACGTTTCCTATCGGAACCACGAGGCTTCTTGAGATAAAAGCTCCGGTTTGTAAGAGGCTTGTAATAATGCTTGCCCCAAAATGGACAAGTTTTTCCACAGCACATATGTGCCATGTCGTGACACCATGCCAAGTTTCACGATTTTCAAATGAGTTTTGGATTTACGGGGATTTAAAAACCGAGATTCTCAATGTTTGAGCCCGATCCAGACACCGATACGATTGTAATATATTCCCATTCTTTGCATGGGACTTAAACATGCACCCAAGGACACATGTACAATTTTTCTAGACATTTTAATGCACCGGAGCATGTATTCGTATTTGAGATTTGAATTACGGACATTAAATGCCTAGAAAACTCAACTAATGTATAAAAAAGGCCAAACGAACCCAGCATAATTTCAAATTTCAACACAAATCCCGTGTTGTCCCATGTTGCATATAGAAAAATATACAACGCGAGAAGAGGCAGTGATTACCCTTTCGCCACAAGGTGAACACGTTTCCCTATCGGAACCACGAGGCTTCTTGAGAGAGAAGCTACAGTTTGTAATAGGTTTGTAATAAAGCTAGCCCTAAAATGGACAAAAAAATTTCCGCAAGAAATACGTGCCATTTCATGACACCATGCCAAGTTTCACGATTCTTGGATGAGTTTTGGATTTATGGTGATTCAGAATCCTAGATTCACAAAGTTCGAGACCAAGCCAGATCCCGATATAGTTATAATCCATTCCCATTCCTTGTATGGGACTTAAACATGCACCCAAGGACACATGTACGATTTTTATAGACATTTTAATGCACGAGAGCATGTATTTGTAGTTCAGATTTGAATTGTGGACATTAAATACCTAGAAAACTCAATTAATGTATAAAAAAGGCCAAACGAACCCAGAATCATTTCAGATTTTAACCCAAATCTCATGTTGTCCCATGTTGCGTGTATAAAAAATGCAATGCAAGAAGAGGCACCGATTATTGTTTCGCCCACAAGGTGGACGCATTTCCCTATCACAACCACGAGGCTTCTTGAGAGAGAAGCTCCGATTTGTAAGAGGCTTGTAATAAAGCTTGCCCCAAAATGGACATTTTTTCCATGACAGATATGTGCCATTTTGTGAAACCGTGCCAAGTTTCATGATTTTTTGATGAGTTTTGATTTACGGTGATTTAAAAACTGATATTTTTAGTGTTCGAGGCCAAGCGAGACGCTGAGATGGTTGTATTTTATTCCCATTCTTTGCATGGGACCTAAACATGCACCAAAGGACACATGTATGATTTTTTAGACATTTTAATGCACTCGATCATGTATTTGTAGTTCAAATTTGAATTACGGACATTAAATGCCTACAAAAATCAATTAATGTAAAAAAGTCCAAACGAACCGTGAATAATTTCAAATTTCAGCACGAAGCTCATGTTGTCCCATGTTGGTTGTAGAAAAAATACAATGGGAGAACAGGCACCACTTACCGTTTCGCCCACAAGGGCGTCACGTTTCCCTATGTGAACCACGAGGGTTCTTGCAATAAGCTCCGGTTTGTAAGAGGTTTGTAATAAAGATTGGTCCAAATTGGAAAACTCTTTTACCGCGATTTATATGTGCCATTTTGTGACACCATACCAACTTTCATGATTTTCTTATGAGTTTTGGATTTACGGGGATATAAAAACCAAGATCCTCAGTGTTTGAAGCCTAGCAAGGACACTGATACGGTTGTAATCCATTCCCATTCCTTGCATGGGACGTAAACATGCACTCAAGGACACTTGTACGATTTTTCTAGACATTTTGATGCACCGTAGGATGTTTTTGTAGTTCTGATTTGAATTATTGACATTAAATGCGTAAAAAGTAAATTAATGTATAAAAAGGCCAAGTGAACCGTGAATAATTTCAAATTTCAGCAAGAATCTCTTGTTTTCCCATGTTGCCTCTAGAAAAAAATACAAGGCGAGGAGAGGCAACGATTATTGTTTCGCCCACAAGGTGAACACATTTCCCTATCAGAACCCCGAGGCTTCTTGAGAGATAAGCTCCGGTGTGTAAGAGGCTTGTAATAAATCTCCGGTGTGTAAGAGGCTTGTTGGACAATTTTTTTCCATGGCGGATATGTGCCATGTCATGACACCATGCCAAGTTTCATGATTTTTGGATGAGTTTTGGATTTACGAGGATATAAAAATAGAGATTCTCAATGTTTGAGGCTGAGCCAGACGCCAAGACAGTTGTATATCATTCCCATTGTTTGCATGGGACCTAAACACGCATCGAAGGACACATGTATGATTATTGTAGCCATTTTGGTGCACTGGAATATGTATTTGTAGTTCAAATTTGAATTATGCATACTAAATTAATGATTAGAAAACTTAATTATAATGTTCAATAAAGGCCAAACCAATTGTGAATATTTACACCTGTTCTCGTCAACTGTCTACCACCCCTGGGTAAGCATTGTGCGTACGCATTGTGCTAGCTCGCGCTTCCTTCTTTACTAAGTTTTCCATATTATTGGTGTTATATATCCAAACACTCCCCCCTTCATTCCTTCCACTCCCCCTTCCGTTTCCCGCCTCTTCTCCATTCGGTTTCTCGCTCCCAGTGTCAATGCTCATATAGTAAAATTCCAGTAGCCGGGGCATTTAAACCATCGCCCTCCCTCGACCACCACCATCTCCACACACCGCTACTAAAAAATTTAGTAGCCGCAGCTTATCTTCAGACAACACCCCGCGCCCCCTCCTCCACAACCCCCCTCCATAGACCCCCCTCCTGCTCAAAACCTAGATCATCGGAGCTGCCACCGCCGGTGCCTCCAACCCCTGCAAGTCTGCACATGCCTCCAAGCTTAGATAAGAAAGTTCACACTACCCAGCGATTCCCATACCGTCGCCCCTTGAGTTTTTAGATGAGATCTATGGTGTCTCTCCCCGCCAGATCCACATCCCCTACTCTAGAGAGTCGCAGCCTAAGCCCGGCCACATGTCCTGAGGATCTCACCGAGCGTTTAGCCAAAAAGAGGTTTATCATGGCCACATGTCCTGAGGATCTCACCGAGCGTTTAGCCAAAAAGCTCGTCCTGACCTGTCGATCCTACGTTGACATGTCGAAGTCTTCATGTTAGTGGGCTAGCATATTACTGTATATCCGGAAAGCTGGCTACGACATTAAGCTCATCGACAGCAACGACTTCACGTGGGCCATGTAAAAGGTTAAGTGGTCCATCCCCAACCCCTCTGGTTCAACCATCATCGATCTCTTAAAAGGCCCTACTGATTATCTCCTTCGCCACACGGTCAAGGATTTGTGATCCTTGCACACCATCGAGCCCATTTTTTCATTTCTGAAGGACATGTTGTGTAGCGGCAGCTTGGGATCCTGAATTACCAAGTCAGATTTCATCAACCACGACTACAAGGAGGGCACCCACAAATGGTCTTCCAAGGTGAAATAGCGCATCTACGACATCAGAGAGTGCACCATGGGTCTGTGCTCCTCCAACTGGAAGGATCCCGTCCATGAAAGGTGAGACAACATCCTATCAACAAATCTTACTTTTTCTAACTAGCCATGCGGTGTTTTAACTGTGTCGTGTTTAATTATTTTAGTTATGCAAAAATGTAATGTTCAATAGGACTATGTGATCTTTAAGTATGAATTGTCCACTTTTAGTTTCATGAATGGCTATATTTGGTTGTTTATAGTGTGTTGGTGCCTTGTTTATTTGTATTTCGTTGTTAGGTTGGTTGAGGTGAGCATTTTTCCAGTTTTTAAGCACAGGCCTTTTTATGTGTACTTGCTTGTTAGGCTAATTGCAGTGAGTATTTATCCTGTTTTGAAGCATATTCCTTGTTTATCTGTATTTGCTTGTTAGTTTGCTTGCAGTGAGCCTCTGTCAAGTTTTCAATGACTATATTTGGTTTTTATACTGATCACATATGCCTTGTTTATTTCTGTTATTCACAATGTGACGTTCATTATGTGCAAGTCGGAACTATGCAGTCGGATTTCATCAATACCAGACGAATGGCTATATTTGGTTCCTCCTATATTTGAAGTAAGCGTTTGTACAGTTTTCAAGCATATACTACACATGTTGTTCATTTCAGTTTTACACATTTATCCAGTGTGATGTTTAAGCATGAGCTATGTTCTATTCATTTTCAACAATACCAGTTTGAATTAGAATATTTGGTGGTTGTTAAGCATGCTGTAGTTAACATTACCTTCCATTTTATATCCGCTTTATCATTTGGAGATGATGTTGTTTACCTTGGCTATATTTGTTTGATGTTAAGGTTGATTTACTTACCATGCCTTTCCACAACTTATGCACGACAATAACGGGAGTGGCCAGCATTTTCCGCCGAGGTTAGTTTCCTCCCTCATCTTGTTCTCCCCCGTCGTTCCATAATGTAGTGCAAATACATCCAGGCCTGGACACTTTTTAGCTTCTAATATTGACTAGTTGCTTGTAGGTACATATGTCCTTGGCAAAGATCCATACATCAACCCTTTTTGCGTATGGGGCAATGATATATTCATGAACGAGCATCAAGTGGGGAAACTGATAACGATTATTAGCAAAATGATATGAACTGTGGCAATTAGATTATTTTTTTACGCTCTAAGCAACACAACACTGAGCTATAGGATGGTAACTACGAACTCTCAAGCATTATGCTTTTACTACACATAATGAGTTGTTACACAAAAATGTGTGAATCTTTTTCGTTTGTAGTGTTTGCCAAAGCAGATTACTCAAGATTACCTTGCCAAGTACATGATTGTTCGACATGCAAACAAGGTTAAAGTATTTCAACAAGACTACAATGAGCATCGAGAAGTCGTAATGAAGATAGTGAAGGATGGGCGAGGAGACATCACAAGGGGTTCATCATTCTTTAGTCGCATGGAGGAGGGCACAATATGGGAATTCCGCTTCACCTTCTCCAGCAACCACAATGTCTTTCACCTCTCTCTTTATATTCTGTAGTACAACTATGGTTCATCATTCTTTAGTTGGCGCTTCAACATGGTTCGATATGAATTATGCATTTGTGCTTGAACCTGTATTTGTAATAAACAAGGTTCGATATGAAATAAGTGATTTCCTACTTTCAAATTCAATCTATAATTTTTAAATGCAGGGATTAAATTAGGGATAAATTACGTTCTTAGTCCTATACCTTGCACACAGTTTACAAAATTTGGTATAGTTTTAGATAACATAAATTAAATTTGGGTAAAAATACACTCTGGTGCACACGGTCTATAAAGCACAGTGTGTTTGATATATATCATAATCCAACACGGTTCATGGAGAGGAAATGTGTGTAACCTTGCACACAGTTGCCATTTGCAAAGCTGTGTGATGTGGCGCACATCATAAATGTAGAGCCAGTTTGGTACGTGCCTCGACTCTGCATGGACTACGCCTAGTAACTAAGGTAAAACCACAGAAGTCCGACTCATATGGTAATGCAATCACAAATGAGTAGCATGGATGGAGCGTTTGGGATATTGGAGATATCAGAAACAGTTATGTGAACACTCGCGTTTGGGATAGATGCCAGCATCGCATACACTTAGTTATGCAAAATATATGCATTCCCACACCCTATCCCCGACAGTTTTTGGGTCGTGTGGGAAGGACCCCCTATCACCCACAGTCACTAGGCGACATTTTGAAATGTCTTCATGGAAATGGATTAAAAACCATTTGTATAACACGACGCTGCACCAGTCAAGAAGAACAAGGTTGGCTGGCACCGCTCCTGGGTCAGAACACTGGATGAAGATCATTTCAAGTATGCGGCCAAGGATGCGTACATAAGCCACAAGATGGGCACGCGAATCATTGGCATAAGGAAGTGCCTCCGTCCTGCGTCGACCAACACCCATCATCACAGGAAGTATATATTATTTGATTATTTTTTACTACTAGTTTAGTATGCATGTACTTGTTAATTGAGGTGTGAAAATTTTATTTGTCGTCAGTTATTTAATTTGATGTTCATTTAGGTTATTAAGCGATCACGTTATTGCTCTATAGGCAGAGCATAGATAGTATGCAGAGTGAGCAAATCACATTGCTTACAATTATAAAAATGAACATGTCGGTGATGATTTCAACAATCACACACAATTGGGTGCGAGCAAGTGTTTGCCCATAGCACACACAACTTATTATGAGGAATCATCTGTCTTTTTATCTGTCTTCCCACACAATTCTAATTACTCACTTGTTTGTCGGGTATCACACACATCTTGTTACGTTGAATCGTTTGTGTTAGTTTTGTCATTGCAAACAGTTTGTCTGATAGACCTATTTTCCCTGTACCACACACAACTTCAGACGCCGAACTGGTTGTGTTATTTTTCCTCATCACAAATTGTTTATCCTAGTGATTTGTATGTTGTACATCACACACACTTGTATTCAATTAACCATTTGCATTATTTTGATCCATCACAAATAGTTTGCGTGGGCCAACTGTCTGCCGCAGATCACAGACGCAACTCTTTGATGAATCACAATTTATGGATCCGCCATCACACACAGTTTTTGTCATTGGCAGCAGAGCTTGGACTATACCATTTACGATGGGGATCGCACACAGTTTCCTCAAAGGGTCTCTCATTGTAGTATTGCATTTTGACCATCTTGCAGCACTGAAATCCGTTTTCTCTTCATCATCAACAACCATCTTAATCTGATGATAACCAGAGTAAGCATCCAAGAAACATAAACGCTCACAACCAGCTATAGAGTCGATAATCAGGTTAATGCGGGGAAGAGAAAATGGGTCCTTGTGACAAGCTTTGTTGAGATCTGTGTAATCAACACACATACGTCAAGTGTCGTTCTTCTTCAGAATGAGCACTGGATTTTCCAACCACTCTGGGTGAAAAAACTTCAACGATGAACCGGACAGCTAGGATCCGAGCCTCCTCTTCACCAACAGCTTTTCGTATCTCGTCGTTAAAACAATGGAGGTATTGTCGAACATGTTTCATCTTTGGATCCACATTGAGGTGGTGCTTAGCGAGTTCCCTAGGCACACCAGGCATGTCATAAGGTTTCCATGTGAAGATGTCCTGATTCTCATGGATGAACTCGATGAGCGTGCTTCCCTATTTGGGATCAATGCTTGTCCCAATGGTCAACTGTTGGGACGAATCACCTAGAGTAAATTCAACTTGCATGGTATCCTCTACCGGCTTAAACTTGAGTGTAGGGTCAGACTCTATGGTAGGCTTCTTGAGGGAGGTCATGTTTGTCGGGTCAACATTAGTTGTGTAAAACTTCAACTCTTTTGCTGCACAAGTTGACTCAGCATATGCTGCATCTCCTTCCTCATATTTTGAGCAATTGTTTTTACTTCCATCAAAAGTAACCGTTCCATTTGGACTGGGCATCTTGAGCTTTAGATAGACATAGCAAGGTCGTGACTTGAAGCATGCATAAGTCGGTCGTCCAATGAAGGCATGATAAGGGCCCTTGTTTTTGACCACATCAAAGGACATAGACTCGCATCGGTTGATCCGCCCAATTGGATATGTTGATTTCCTGGACACAATTTCATGGAAAACTATGTTAGAAGGCTGCAATTTTTCTCACAGAGATTCATCCGTCTGGTCGTGTCATAGTATAAGATGTTGATATTTCTTCTCCCGTCCATGAGTACTTTCCTGAGCGTATAACCACCAACTTGAGGTGGCACTACTAAAGAAAGACCAAGTGGGTTGTCAACCCAGGGAGGATGATCCTCTCTACTCCAAGTGATTGGATGCCTAGGCCAATTTAAATATGTCGGGACAGCTCGCTCGACCATATTGATGGCTCTATGCTGAAGGTTGTGGTCGCCTCTACATGTGCTGGTGGTGAACACATGATACTATCCGCCGTTCAACTTCTTTGGATTACTGTGAAAGCCGGTTTGGTCATTCTACTAGTGATTTCCCTCCCGAGAGCATTGATGACAACCATTATTTTTGCCGTGACTTTGAAAACCGGCTCCGGAGCCACCGGATCCTTGGAGAAATTGAACTACAAAACCAACACATGATCCGGGACCTGACCCGCCCATGTCGGGATGACCCGGATTTCCACCACCACCACCTCCATGGTGACTCTGACACACTTAGTGGCGGAATTCCTGCATGATGTAACAATTCTCCCACGAGTGAGTGGCCGACTTATCTGGGAAACTATGTTTTAGACATGGGTCTTTAAGTGCTTCTTCATAGTTACGAGGCTTGTTCCCATTGTAAGATTTGCCAAAGTTATTGTTCCGTCGCTGATCCTTAAAACCAGTATTGGTGTTAGCAACAAACCCTGACCCGCCATTAGGAAGCTTGTGCTTTCCACCATTTCCTTGATTATTATGATTCATGTTGTGTCCAGAGCTATGTTGTTGATGACACTTACTATCATCATGCTTCTTTCCTTTGCCAAATTTATCATCATCAGAACCAGGATATTTCGTGTTGTCCAACTCATCATACCTAGTAAGGACATCCATGAGGTCTCGCATATCTTTAACCTTTCACTTGAGGTGCCCAATCTTGTGGACAAGAGGAACGAAGTGGCAATTTTTTTCCAAAATAAAACAGCCTAGGAAGTTGTTATATTGTCCGAAGTGTGAATGGACTCTCTGACCCAATGAGTCGGGTTGTGCGCAGATTCATCTGTTTGTTGAATATAATGTTGTAACTCAACAATCATCATTGGGCATTTGCACGTAACTTGAATTTTTTATGAAGTGTTCCTTCAACTCTGATCAGGTAATTATTGAATTGATGGGGGGAGTTTTTTCAACCATGTACGAGTCGGTCCTCCCAATGTCATGGTTCAGTACTTGGTGCAAACCGCATTAGTCACATCTATCATATCCATTGCTATCTTGTAGATCTCAATCCACGCAGCCGACTCAAGATCAGTTGTGTAGTTTGGGACCTTGCGAGGACCCTTAAAATCCTTGGGAATACGCTCGTTGCGCAGCGGTGGTGCAAGGCAGTGCAAGGTGGCACTTGACCCGCTGATGCGGCTGCTGCTTCTGTTTCACGGAAGGCCCGAGCTGCATGAACAATTGCTTGTGCATTTGAAACCAAAGTCAGGGTTGGGGAATTCCGAACGCGTTGCCTACAACCAGTGCTAGAAACCGTAGGAGACTCTGCATACAGACTCTTGCTGCGACTTGCATAAGGTGTAGAATGAACCCGGTATAGACTATAGGAATACTACGCGAGTTTAGTGATTGTAGTCCTCAACATCTCAATGGCATTCCTGGCCTCAACTTGAACTGGAATATTTCCTATGATAGGGAGTGCTTCAAGGTTATGATTCATCACCAGCATGTTATCCACTAGATCGCGGAAGTGACCCGACAGCATATGGAAACAACGAGGCGGTGACTGAGCTAGCGGTGGTTGGACTGTCTGGCGCTGCTGAGACGGTTGACGAGGTTGATCCTCCCATGGTTATCTGGTCCCTAGTTTGCATTGCGGAGTGTCGAACAAATGTGTCATATCGAGGTTATGTGGAAAGAAGCTCACATGCCGCCTTTGGTGAAGTGCCTCCGAGGCGTCTCGACGAAGACCTAGTTCCCAAGCTTCCTCCTTCAAGCGTTATGCCTCATTGTGCATGTTTGTAACGCACAAGATGCGACCCTATCCTTATTTTGACCCGAGGGACTCGACAGGGATAGAAGTGCATGTCGTCGTTTCGCAAGAATGGATATCGTTACAAGTACATGTACTGAAGAGAAGAGTATATGGAATTGGCTTACACTTGCCACAAGCTACATTAGAGTCACATCAGTTCAATACATAAGTATCAAGAAGAAGAATAGGGTTCGGCTATGGACGAAAACAAACGAGAAAAAGAACGACGTCCATCCTTGCTATCCCAGGCTGCCGGCCTGGAACCCATCGTAGATCGACGAAGAGGAAGAAGAAGAAACTCCAAATGAACAATCAACGCGCTCACGTCAAATAACCCTTTACCTATACCTGCAATTGGTGTTGTAGTAATCTATGAGCCACAGGGGACTCAACAATCTCATTTCCAAAGGTATCAAGACTAGAAAAGCTTAATGGGTGAGGTATGGTTAAGTGGTGAGGCTGCAGCAAGCGAGTAAGCATTTGTTTAGTGGCTAACTTATGAGTACAAGAATAAAGAGGGGGAAGATCTATGCATAGCGGACGTGAACTACTAGTGATCTAACGAATGATCCTGAACACCTACTTCCGTCAGACATAACCCCACCGTGTCCTCGATCGGAGAAGGAGCTCACGAAAGAGACAGTCATGGTTACGCACTCAGTTGGCAAGCTTTAACTAAGTTAACTTCAAGTTGTTTAGAACTAGTGTTAAACAAAGTTTGCACGTTGCCACATAACCGTGGGCGCGGCTTCCCCAAAGATTTAACCCTCCAGGGGTGCTCCAACTAGTCCATCACAAACTACCACACCCTGTGACGGAATGACCTCGATCAGGGACACCCGTGATCTCCTCGGATCCCTATTGGAAAACCTCAACCTCGAGTTAGCTCAAAGCATCCTCGAAATCCCTCGCACAAGACGCTCGATAAAGGTAAAACAAGTCCAGCAAGGCCGCCCGACATGCCGACAATCCCGATAGGAGTTGCGTATCTCGTTCTCAGGGAAAAATCGGATGAGCGCAGCGTACAGTGGCCTGATAGAAATCACCCGAATTGCCCTGGGTTGGCCCCGCACACGACTCTGTTTTGGACCAGCACCATCAGCACTGGCCCTCCATGTATTATGTTTAATAACTCCTCGGGTAGTGCTAACTCCCTATGTTTTTAGTATTAACAAAATTATTATGTTGGGAAAATATAGTACCAATGTTGGGCCTTGCCAGACGAGATTTATCCTAAAACGAGAACCTAGGGGGTCCTCATAACAATCCCAAGCATGATAGGAGCGCTCATTTATGGAACATAACAGCGGTAGCCGAAACTAAGGGGGCAAAGGTGGAACAAAACACCAAGCTAGAAAGGCCGAGCCTTCCAGCTTTTACCAAGTATATAGGTGCATTAAATTAAATAGCAATGGTATGATGATATAACAAGGGACCCATGTTAACACATGGAAGCAACTGCACCTGCAACTAGCAACGATAACACATGGTTAAGCAAGCGGTAACATAGCCAATCAGTGGTTTGCTAGGTTATGACCAGGTTGAAGGTTTTCATGGCAATGTTGAGAGGCTGATATTTAACAGGTGGTAGGCAGCGAGACATAACGTTAGAAACGATAAAACTAGCATGGCAATGGTAGTAATGGTATCTAGGGAAATGGTCATCTTGCCTAAGATCCCTCTTGGAAGAAGAACGACTCCGTGAAGCAGACAAACCGATGTAGTCGAACGGGTCCTCACTTTCCGACACGCTTCCGGAACTCTATCGAGACGAAGCAAACCGGAAACAAGAATCAACACACATTATTCACCACATGATGCACAACACAAATGATGCATGAGCGGTTACATTTATGCACGGTATGATATGGCAATTCACACAATTAAACACTACACATTATGTGAAGTTCAATATGCAACGAGTTGCATATTGATGAAACTCCACATACGAATTATTTGGTTCTATACCGATTAGCGACACGGAAATATTAATTGTGGTTAAACATGCAAGAGGTGAAGCATAATTAATCTAACTATCTAGGCATTTTAAATGAGGATGGAAACTACATATATATAGCATCTCCGAGATGACCCCATACATTAATTTATAATTATATCCAGATCTGAACTAACACATTTTAATATTTGTTAAACAGAAAAATAAAGTGGTTCACGTGATTCTATGCGTCGTTCTAGTCCATTTACATATATGCAACATCTCCAACGGAGCTACGGCTCAAAAGATATGATCACCGCAAGATATGATGGCATGCATGCAATATGTATGCAATGAAAGTCATAAGCATCCCAAAACATACAAACAGAAAGATATTATGAAAATACACAAGATTCTAAACAAGTTTCATATAGGACACGATCAAAATGGAGCAACAGTTTAACAACTACAAGCTAAACAAGAAATAGCTACAATCTACCCAAAACAGCAACTTGGCATTTTCTACACCCCAAAACAACAAGCTACATAAATCTAAAATGCTCAAACAAGACATGAGGCGGTAGTGGTCAAGATGCACTTCAACACCCTACTAATAACATCTATCATGGAAGCATGGATTACTAGGAAAATAACTCACAAAATGGCATCTCACACACAGTTTCAGTCTTAGTGAAAATATCAGTTTTTGACAGTGCAGTTTTTGATCTAAAGGCATATTGACAGCAGCAAAACTATATGCTACAGGGCACCAAATTACATGACAATTTACAGCATGCTAGAGAATCTTAAGGACTACAACTAAATCCATTGCACCAACCTCAAAAGAGCTATAGATCACTAGCAAAATTCGTGACAAGACAGCAACAAAATATAACAGATTTCAGACTTAGAAATATTTTAGCATCTCCAAAACAGCACAATTTCTTAGCATGTTGACAACACGCAAACAACACCTAAACATGGATTTCTATTGCAACCAATATTACCAGGGGCTAGCATACATATCCAAGGGCAAATCTCTAGTTCACAACTAATTCATATCATGCATGGAATAAATCCCACAAAATAGACAAGAGGGAAACATGGCAAAATATCATGCATGCAAATTTTCTCGGAAGGCAAAACAAAATGCACAGTTAAATTCTACAGATGTTTCTACCCCAAAAACATATATAATATGTGGGGTTGCAAAATAAAACTAACGCCACACATATATGCGAGATTATGTCCTAAACACGACATAACAAACTAGCGACGGAACCTACATGCAAAAATGCAAAAAACTACTCTAAAATACCTGGTAAAGGGTCCCGAACAACATGACCATTTTATCTATGGTATTTGAAGAAACCAGACACACACAAAAATAACTACGAAATCTCTAACATATTAGGACATCACGCAAGACTAGGCAAACAGCGAGTCAAACTACTCCAAACATGCATGCAAGTTGTAAAATATTATTTTATGCGAAAAACTACATGAATTACATATTTAAATCATCGCGATATGACACACGGTTTGAAATCTACGGGCATTTGAAAATATGCACTTTTCTCAAAATAAATAAATCCAAAAACGTAAAAAATTCTAACGGGCCGAAACTATACTATCGGGCCTAACACGGGCATGGGCGCAACTTAGTTACACAATGCACATATGCCAGTTAGAGGGATGGCAGGAGGGCTCACCTCGCTTCCTCTTGGACCGGCCTGGCCCAGGAGCAGGTCGACGAGGGGGCTCATCCCCCGATCCCGATCGGGACCGATGGGATGAGGCGGCAGCGACGGCCTGCGGCACTTCGACGACACGGCTGCCGGTGGAGGACGACGGGGCCTGGCGCCAAGGGAGGCCGAGGGGCGGCGCGGATGCCGGCGGAGGACGTTGGGGCCTGGCGGCGAGGCGAACATAGGCGGCGGCTGCTGCTGCCTACGGCGGCTCCGGCTGCCGAGAAGGCTCCGGCGTGGGCTCAGGCGGCTGGAGGCGATGGGGCAGAGGCACCGCAGGTGCACGGCAGCGTGGCGCCAGGGCACGGGGGCTCTCCGTGCTGCGGGAGCTAGACAGCGGGGGCGATGGCTGCACGCGTCGGCGACACAAGCAACGGCAGGCATGGGAGGAGAGGAGCAACTCGGGGGCGGCGCGATCCGGCCATGGGCGGGCCCCGGATGGGCTTCGGCGGGTCCGACGGCTGGAGGGAGGAGAGAGGAGGTGGAAGGTTGGCTGTGCTAGGGTTTCGGGGTGGCGCTTATTTCGAGGAAGAGAGAGAGGTGGTCAGATTTGGCATTGGAGGCATATATTTATAGGCAAACGTGGCTAGGGTTAGCAGCATTTCGCCCCGGTTTCAACCGCGCGATCAAAATCAGACGGTCTCGAACGCGGGGACGGGCTAAGTGGGTGTGTAGAGTGGCTAGCTGGAGATGAGAGGGAGAACGGGCACCCGGCAACGAAACTAAAACACCGAGGAAACATCCGACGAGTAACCGAAGACGGTGCCGCTACGGACGATCGTTCGGGTACCAGACGAACTTTGATTCCGACGAAAATTGATAGGCGGCCTACCTATAACTAAATAATACCGCACGCCAAGTTTCGACTCAATTAGATAATATTTTATACACACTTTTAAAAACAAGGTTTGACGATGTCGCGGGTGCGTGCGAGTGTGGTCGGGCTCAACACGGTCAACGACGAACACAGTGAGAACCGACAACTAATAACGGATGCAAGTTTGAAAACTGGCGGCAACAGGATGCCTATGCAATGCATATGATGCGCATGATGCGATGATGATGCGACAAGTAAAATAATCACACGGTGACAACGGAAAAGAGGGGAATCTTTTGGAGCGTCAGTCTCGGGCTGTCACAATATGAGCCTCTAAATCCGCCATGCGAGTATTCTCAGTGTCGATCTCCTCCTGAACTTTAGTCATTTGCCCGCGGTGATTGGTTAACTCTGTATTACGCTCCTCCTGATTTTTCTGTGGTCACGGGTGTGTCCAAAAGCTTCGTCATCTCTACCATCAAGTCAGCCATGGCTTGCGCTGGCATTTTTCTCGACCCGACATTGTTTGGATCTAGTGTCGAGCCACCAAATCCATTAGCCACTCCACTCACCATGGAATCGTGAGCCACCTTGGTCCCTGCCAAGTAAACAGCGGCCTGTCGAGGTAGCTCGAGGGACTCCGGATGAGCCTCAACATTAGGATAGGCCCCCAAGCCTACCATCAATATCGGAAAGATTGACTCGGTGTCTCCAACCGATGACTCGCCGTTAGAGTAGATGAGCATGTCTATTCTAGTCATAGAGTTATCTGCAAGGTTGACCCCCTGAGTGAAGCCAACAAAGACATGCCTGCAGCCAGCTTGAGACCGTGCAGGTTGAGTACGCCGAGCCTGCTCGACAATGTTACTGCAGGTGCTTGACCTTGGTCCTGACTAGATGATGTTGCCGATGAACACGTGGATCTTGCCGAAGGGGACCCGGTACCCGTACTCGATTCAGTTGGCTTTGGCGCCCCATCCTAAATCGTCGATGTAGAGCTTTCCGCTGTGGCTCTTGGTCATCTCGCAGATCGCTTATCCCTCGATCCCTAGGGGAACTCCCTGCAATAACTCAACAACACAGTGTGCTGGCCGCATGATGGGCGCCAGCTATCGTGGTTTCGTAACGGCAGATGTCCTAGTGATAGGACTAAGTCTAGGAGCCATCACAACTAGGTCGTTGCTTGGATGGGTTTGGTCGAGAATGAGAGACAAGGGTGTACCCAGGTTCGGCTCCTCCGATGGAGGTATGATCCTAATGTCCTGATTTTTTTGTTATTGATAATGATCTCGATTACAAGGGTGCGGAATCGCTAACCTAGCTCTCGAGGATTTCTTCCCTCTCCTCCCTACCTCAAGAGCTATCCTTTATATATAGGTTAAGGCCCTGAGATTACAACAGATACCGGGTCGCATAGCAACCCATGACTTAATCTAATTCCTAGTCATCTTTTCTCTCCCATATCGAAACTACCTTGCGCCTTCCTTCATAAGCCGGCCTCCCAAATTTTGGCCCATGAGCCTACCCACTTGTCAAGCCACCTCTTCGGCCTTAAGCTTCTGGGCTTCCATTGCTCGTGTAACAACCATGTTTTATTAGCCGCCGCCTTGACAGCCGGGTCATCTTCCTAGCGGGTTATCTTGTGCTGTATATCCCCAACATCTTCTGAATTTTTCTATCTTACTCCACATGATACTGGGTCTAACTCAATGACAAACTCGTGCCAATTCCAAGTCATCTATGAGGTATATCTTCAAACTGAGCCAACCGTCACCCTTTTTAGGGAGTTCTTTTATATCAACCGTCAGACGGAAGTGAAGAATGGCCCTAGTGTAGAATTTGGTGGAATATCCATCCAGAAAAGGAAAAATAGCCCCTTTATTGAAGGAAAATTGGCGAGTCATCCCAAGGGTTGGAGTAAGGCTTGATTTTACTCCAAGAACGATGCACCTCAAGACCAAAATCTTTTTCCAGTTTACAGATTGGACCTGTTAAATGCCGCTACTGAATTTCTCGGTTGGCCCGCTGATGATGAAAGGAAACAATTGGCGCTTTTGCTTGTGAGACTAAGAGCCTTGATTGGTCACGACGTCACCAGAATAGACTTGAACCGGTGCTGGATAAGCTGATAAATTCAGCCGCTTATTTTAAGGGGTGATTTGATGGTCAATTATACTGGCGAGCCGACATATGTACAATGCTTAAGTGAAGACAACTTATGTGAAAGTGACATCAATAAAGTAACCAAGAAGTTTTTGGTGACTCAAAGGAGAAGTATAGCTTGACCGGGTTGGCTCCATTTTGCTTCACCAACCTGGTTCCTCGAGTAAGTATCTTTGAATTTGTAAATTTTATTTTCTTTGTCATGACCTTCTCATTTATCATGCTCATTTTCCGTCTTGTCTTATATTTGTAGGAAAATTTTGATTGGTGGAAGGCTAGAGCCAGGACATCAATTCCCTCTCAATTTGTGCAAGCTGGTGACCTGGCAGATGGAGCCGCCTTAGGAGAAGAATCTGAGGTAGTGCTTGACTCACTTGGCCGCCAATTTAATAAACTTGCTCATGTTCCTTCCCCCGAGGATAACACTAAGATGAGTCAAGCTGACAACGTTGAGGTCATTTTGATCTCCTATCACTCACCGGAACGGTATATCCCAAAGTGGACGAGACAAGCCGTCAAAAAAGTTAAGTTTTCGAACCAAGATGCTTACCTAGATCCAAACTTTATTTTGAAGAAAAATCAACATGTCGGCCAACCGAAATGCAAGACCTGGAGTAGCTCAGGCGAGTTATCCATCAGCTTATCCCTTGATCCGGCAGCACGCAAGCAGCGAGTTGAGGTCCCTCATAGTCCAACTATTTCTTGGCTGTGGGCCGGCCTTTTTAAACAACTACTCAGTCCTTCTGATTCAAAGTATCAGGAATCACCACCCTCTTCTAGCGACTCAATGGCTACGCAACTTCCTGCTTTCACCATTAACCATGGGTAAGTTTTTCTTAAGCCGGTTTCATTTATTTTTTCATCACTTGTCATTTTTAACCCAATATTTTCTTTCAGGATTGCAGAGCCAAAGCTTTTGCGAGAAATAAGATTGGTGAATCAACTTCTGCCGCCGAAGACTCCAATGTTCAAGATCCACCAATGGATGAACCGGTGATCCAAGCCGATCCCACTAGTCAGCATGGTCTAGGTCTGGGGTCTGAGCCCTGTCATGAGGAGGAAATGGTTCGCACTAAAGGGTCGACCATAATGGACACACCAGTTAAAGAATAGACTATGGTAAATGGCGTGGCTTCAAATGTTGAGCCGCAAAGTACCCCTCTCCCTTCAAGTCCTTCGTTCAAGGTGGGTAGCAACCCCCATCAGCCGTCGTGGATGACACCAAAGTTGTCAGAATCGTCACTCAAGTCTTAGAATCTCACGACTTTATGATCCAAACTAGCCCCTTTGATTCTACGATTCTTCTCATAGAATCTTAGTTTCTACGATCCTAGTAGTTATGATTCTACAATTGACGATTCTACCAATGGATCTCCGATCCGATTCAGAATCGCGATTTTGACAACCTTGAATGACACATATATTACTATCATTGGAGAAGCATTCAAGGCTGTCAAAACTTCAATTATTTTGGCGAATGTCCTAACCAAAAATGGGCTAAAAACTGTGGAAAAAGGGAAAGCCAAGCTAGAGCTTCCAGATGTTGCCAACCTTGGTGTTGATGACCTACATCAACAATTTCTAATCCGACTGTTTGAGAGCCGGGATGCTGAGATGAGTTAAGTAAACACTGTGAAGCAAAAATATGATGTAAAATACTTATCATTTTCCTCTTATCGTATGTACTCTTGTAGCCCCCAAGGCAGCTCATTGCAAAAAGTAGTGAGTTGGGTCTTGTTGTAATTATGAGAACCAATCATAGCCCATAAAGGGTCGGCTTATATCTTTGAGATAGCCGGGTCTTTTTTTATGAGAACCAATCATAGCCCCAAGGACCAGGTCTTTATGATAATAATGAGCCGGTGCTTTGAGTTGCCCGAAACCTTTTAAGATAAAAATGCCACCTATAGTCCCCAATGGCCGGCTTATTTCTTTGAGATAGCTGGGTCTTCTTGTATTGAAGCACTTGTCATCTCCAAACTGTAAAAACATGACATGTAGCCGCCAAGAGCCGACTTATCTCTTTTGAGATAGCTGGGTCTTGCTACAGTTTAGAAAAGAAGTTACTTGCATTTGCCCCCAAGTGCCATGTAGAGTGCCTACAATTGCATGGGACTTGGAGAATAGATCAACTTTTGTATTGTGGATCCCGCAAGTGCCGAGTCGTCTGCATGCGTCGACTCGGGGCTTGTTGTGGATATACCCCACGGTTTGATCCGGCCAAAAGGAATGACCCGCCCACTGTTTGGCGGGTCATGTGTCACTTCATTTACCGATTGACCGGGACGAGAAGGCCTAAGGCCGAGTGTGCAAGCCGGTGGAAGGAGGCTCAAGGAGGTGCCTAGAGGGTCGGCTCACATAGAAGGCCCATGAAGAGGAAAAATTCCCTCACAAGAGAAGCAATACCTGAATTTGGATTCAAGAGACTAATCCTAGTCCTAATAGGACTCTATGTAAGCCTGCACCTTCAACTTATATAAGGAGGGATAGGGCACCCCAAGAGGGACAGGTTAAGTCCGGACAAGAAAAGTCACTAGAGATAGACAGATTACAAACACTCGAGATTAGAGGTAGCGATTTCGCACCCTTGTAATCGAGATCATTGTCATCATGAATACACATAAAGCAGGATGTACGCTTTTTCCTCCATCGGAGGGGCCGAACCTAGGTAAACTCGCGTCTCTCAATTTCGACCAAACCCCTCTCAAGCACCCCTCTCAAGCCGAGAGCACCGTGTCAAAACCCGTGTCGCTCTGACCAAACTCCCTCCGTTTCATTTTACTCCGTGTATAAGATTTGGTCAAAGTCAAACAATATAAAGTTTGACCAAATTTATATCAAAAAATATGAATATCTACTATATTAAAATTATATAGTATGAAAATACATCTCGTGGTACATCTGATTATATTGATTCAGATGTACCACGAGATGTATTTTCATACTATATAATTTTAATATAGTAGATATTCATATTTTTTAATATAAAGTTGGTCAAACTTTACGAAGCTTGACTTTGACCAAACCTTATATGCAGACTAAAAAGAAACGGAGGAAGTACTATACCAGTATTACCCACTTGGTGGTCAAAGTTGATCCATAGATTATATTTTTACTTCGTCCCAACTTCGGTTCCGTTCGCGTTCCCCGGCCGACACGGCCTCAAGCCCCCGCGCCCGCCTTTGCTTATGCCGCCATGCTCCGGTTGGCTCGACCTCGACCCACTAGCCTCGCCTGCCACAACCACAATGCTGCGAGCCGCCCCGCTGCGCCTCCGCTACAACCGCTACGACCTCATCCACTCCTCACCTAACATACTCGCATTTTGTGGGTTATCGGGTGTGGCCCGTTTACGCGTGAGGTTGTGGTACGTGCGTACCTATTGTGTGTGTGTTTGACCCGATCTAGATCCGCTGCAGGTCAAAAGAAGGGTCGCCAAAACCATTGATCTGCTCGCGTGGATCCCCACCGAGTCAAGACATCAAATCATCCGCTCAACCGAGGTCGGTTATTGATTGATCAACAAAAAATTCTACAACGAGTCTCATCAATGATGATCCTGATAGACGTTGCATATGGATCATGTACCGTTCAAGTTAATTAGGGGATATCCATCCGGTCTATTCTACTAATTCATACTCGAGAGAGGCGCAATCATTTGGGAGTGCAATGTTTGTAGTGGAGGAGGGGAAAGCAGAAAGGAGAAAGGCGCTTTCATGCCCATATAACAGAAATGAAGAGGAGGTGGAGAGCTTTTATGGTCAGCTGTGGGTTATCCCCTCCCCCAGCCGCCGCCAGACCAATCGTGGTCACCTCCCTCCTCCCCCAAAACCTAGATCTGCTCTTGGTAGCGATCTGTTCTGGGTCAGGAAGGATTTATTCCAATCTGGATGCTTCTGTGTAGAAGACTGCTTCCCAATCCTTCGACCTGGAAGATTTGACCCTATTCCTACCAAGTTCCAGATCTGCTGTGAGAGAAGTGGTGCTGGTTGTGAGTCCTTTGCGGGTGTAGTGAAGAAGGCCATGGATCCTCGAGCTCAGCAACGTCCCAAGAGGCAGTTGGCTAAGAAGGGAGGCCAGGGAGCTCCTCCACCACCCCTTGTTGGCCCTGTGGCTGTGGTGGCACCACAAGCCCCAAAAGCTAATGCAGGCAATGTTGCTAAGGGAGCCCTAGCCAACAATGTTCAAGCTGTAGTGCCTGCACCTCCTCCAGCCCTTGTTGTGTAACGTTTGGAACCAGGGTACAAAGACATGGTCTGTTTTAATTGTAGCTTACCTGGCCACTATGTGGGGAATCGTGTGAAAGCCAAAAAATGTTTCATATGTTCTGGCAATCATAATGTGAACAATTGGGTGGCTTGGGCAAGACTGCAACCAACGGCTGAATACTTTGGAAGTGCAGCAGTAGGCCTGGGTTTCTACCACATTGACATTCCTGTCTCTGCTGAATCCAATTGGCTGAATTTCAGAAACTGTGCAATTCTCAAAGTCTTGAAGGGAGAAGTTTCTGCTTCAAATCTGATTATTCAGCTTAATGGCATTTTCTGCAAAGGTAAAGAGTGGCCATGGCAGAATAGGGAGTTGGAAGAGAATAAGTTTTTGCTCAGATTCCCTCCATGGAAAAAAGTAGAAGACGTGATTGAGTTTCCAGCTTTTGACCTTGAATTGATGGAGTCTCTGTGAAGATTTTTGAGTGGGATGGAATGCTTGAACCTTATGGAGAACTAACTGAGGTTTGGATCCAAGTGGAAGGTATCCCTCCTAAGTGGTGTGCCTGGAAAGTGTTTTCTCAAGTTGCTTCTTGTTTTGGAATATTAGTGGATGTAGACTGGAATGGAATCTTCAAGAGTTTCTATGAAAAAATCAGAATTAAAGTAGCTTGTAGGGACCCTACTAAAATTCCTTTTGAGAGGCTAGTTGAAATGAAAAAGAAGATGTACATCCTGGTTTTCACAATGGAAGGTTTTGACCAGGTTGGTGATGGCTTTGATCAAGATAATGATGATCCAGATCTAGATGTTGAAGATGAGGACAAGCTTGAAGATGAATCTGATATGCCTAAGGACTTTATGAAGGGGAGAATGATGAACCTATTGATGAGCTGGATAAGGCGAATTTCTCTAGGAATAAAAGCTCTGGATCTAGACGTAAAGGAAATGGGACTTGTGTCTCTGCAGTTAAGTTTCATCCTATGTTACTGATTGATGAGGTGCATGAACAGTTTATTGAAGAGACTGGAGCAAAAAAACCTATGCAGGTGGAAAGTGAAAGTGCTGGGATGCTATCTGAGAAGGACTTTGATATTCATACTCATATGGAATATTGTTCTGCCCAGCTCAAGAACTTTGAAATGGATGTTTCTGAGGGGGAAGATGAGATCAACGTGCCTGAGATGGGTGTGCCTTCCTGAAGATATAGCAGCAAAAATTGGCTCTACCAAGAGATCTCTGTTTGAATCACTAAAGGAGGCTCAGATGAGCAAAAGCAAGAAGGGAGATCTAGTCCTGACCAAGACGTGGGGGCATGTGCTCTCTACCAGGCCTACTACAAGGCAACATGGTAATGGAAAGATAATGGAAAAAGCTACTGCCTATCTGCAAAAGAAGAACCTGGAAATTCCTGCTTCCTTTCAAGGTAAGTCTTTTGTTAATACTGATGCTAAGCTTCTTGTTGAACAAATTTCCAAAATTGATATATGTGTAGGAGATAATTATGATGAGCAAGGTGATATTGTTCAGGATTTAGTCCTTAGAGAGAGCCTTAGATGTTTGGAATTTGCAGATTCCAATCCTGAAATTGTTTTACCTGAGAATCTAGGTACTCCTACTCATGGGATGGATTGAAGGTTATTCCTTGAGGGGGGATGGGGTGATACCAAATTAGAAGACACTTCTAATTTGGATAACTCCTGCCCAAACCTTAAACAATCTAGGAGGCTTTGTAGCCTATCCCACCCATTTATAATATCATGATAGGAGCCTTTTGGAACATTCGTGGCCTAGGTCAACCTGGAAAAATTCAGCGTGTGCAGGAATTTGTTAGAGTTAACTCAGTGGATTTTGTTGGTTTCTTTGAAACCAAAAGAGGAAGTATAGATAGTAACCGTCTGAATTGTATTGCGGGTAATAAAAACCTTGTATGGCATCAGTTACCTGCTCATGGCTCAGCTGGTGGTGTCCTTGTGGGTATAAACATCGATGTTTATGAGATCATTGGCTTTACTAACAAGGAGTTTTGTGTGTTGACAACGGTTAGAAACAAAACTGAGAAATGTGTGTGGCAATTTATTGTTGTTTATGGTATGGCTTATAATGATCGTAAGGTAGAATTTATTGTGGAGCTTCACGAGATTATGGATGAAGCTTCCTATCCTATTAACTTAGGTGGAGATTTTAATCTCATTAGATCTTTTGAGGATAAGAGTAGTGGTAATATTAACCACTCGATTGCTTTTCTTTTCAATGACTCGATTAATAAATGGGGTCTCGTAGAAATTAAGGTTGCTAATAGGAAGTACACCTAGTGTAATAACCAGGATATTCCTATTTATGTCACTATTGATAGAGTCTTTGTTTCTCCCTGTTGGGATGCTTTATTTTCTTTGTCGGCATTGAGGGCCCTCCCAAGAATTGGGAGTTATCATACCCCCTACTGCTTGATACGATGGCTAGGAAAGTTACCTCTCCAAAGTTGTTTAGGTTTGAGAAATGGTGGTTAGATCAACCTGATTTTAGGAAGAGGGTAGAAACAACGTGGGAGGCTCCAGTTTTGGAGAGGAATGCTATTGATGTTTGGATTTCTAAATCTAAATGTTTTTGAAAAAAGATTAAAGGTTGGAGTGTTAATATCAAAGCTGCCATGAAGAAAACAAAGAGATATCTGATTCAAGAGTTTGATATCTTAGATGTTTTTGCGGAAACTGATCGCATTACTGAGGATGACAAAACTCGGATGAAAGATATCAAATCTGAATTGGAAAAAAATTACGAGGAAGGAGGAAACTGCCTTGTGGCAAAGGTCGAGAGACCGTGGAATTAAATATGGTGATAAGAATAATGCTTATTTTCATGCCTTAGCAAACCATAGGCATCGCAAAAACCATTTGACGGAGTTGATTGGTGAACATGAGCCTGTCTATACTACTAAGGAAATGCTAGGGGTGGCAACATCCTTTTATAAAACCCAGTTTAGCCATGAATAGAAGCATAATATTCATCTTGGCCCTTCCTTTTGGAAGGAAGATGAGTTGATTACTGAAACTGAGAATGAAGGTCTCCAAAAGAACATCTCAGAGATGGAAATTAAAGAGGCCATATTTGGTTCTTATGCCAATGGTTCCCCTGGGCCCGATGGTTTATCGTTTCTATTCTATCAGTCCTTTTGGGAGGTAATAAAAGCTGACTTTATGGCAATGGTGAGAGAGTTTGAAGTTGGTAAGTTAGACATACATAGACTCAACTTTTCGCTGATCATTTTGATCCCGAAGGAGCCTGATGCCAAAACTATGAAAAAGTTCAGACCTATCAGCTTGAGTAACTGTGATGTAATTTTTTTCTCTAAGGTTCTTAGCAATAGATTATCTCCTATTAGTGACAGATTAATCTCTCCCAATCAAACTGCTTTTATTAAGGGGAGATACATCCTTGAAAGTGTTGTGTTAGCTCATGAAGTAATTCATGAGGTGAAAAAAACTAATATACCAGGGCTTGTGCTCAAGTTAGATTATGAAAAAGCATACGATATAGTTAGTTGGGAATTCATGTTTGAGATGTTAGAGTCCCGGGTTTTGGCCCCAAATGGATTTCTTGGATCAAAAGCTTGTTGTTTCAGTGTACTTTTAGTGTTCGTATCAATGATACTACTGGCCCCTACTTTGTAGGTGGTAAGGGCCTCAAACAGGGAGATCCCATTTCCCCGTTGTTATTCAACCTGTTTGCTGATGTATTTTCTAAAATACTTATCAAAGCTTCCCACCACGGGTTAATTTCGGGGCTGCTACCAAATATTGTTCCGGGAGGAGTTATTAGTCTCCAATATGCGGATGATACTCTCGTTTTTCTAGAGGATTCCTATGAGAAAGCGAGAAATTTTAAATGGATTTTATCTTGTTTTGAAAATCTCTCGGGTATGAAAATCAATTTTCATAAAAGTGACCTCATCACTATTAACATGGATGAGAATAGAGCAATGGTCTGTGCCCAGATCTTCTGTTGCAACCTAGGTTCTTTTCCTATTAACAATTTGGAGTTCCTCTGCACTATGATAATCCGAGAAGAGAAGACCTTCAACCATTAATTGACAGAATTATTAAAGGTATTTCCGGATGGTTAGGGAGATATTTAACCTATAGAGGCAAAATTATTTTACTATGTGCTTGTGTGGTGGGTATCCCTGCTTATCTGATGGCAGTGGTGAAGTTCCCAAAATGGGCTATAAAGGCTATCAATTCTCAGATGGCACATTTCTTATGGGGTAACATAGGTGAGCACCACAAGTATCATCTAGCCCATTGGGGCTTTGTTTTTAGGAAAAAAGAGTTTGGTGGTTTGGGGATTCCCAACATTAGAGAGTTTAATATGGCTCTGCTAGCTTCCTAGAGTAAGAGGTTTTTTAACAATGCTGATAGTGATTGGAAGAAGATTTTGACCTAGAAATATAATGTTTCTAATCCAAATCTGCTCTGGTCCAGGCAGCAGGGGGGCTCCCCCTTTTGGAAGAGTGTTACTTGGGCTCTAAAAGCTGCTAGAATTTTTTATCAATGGGAAATTGGTATTGGTGACAGTATTAGTTTCTGGCATGATATATGGGCCGGGGATTGTTCCGTGAAAGTGAGGTTTTGGGAATTATTTGAAATCTGTAACCAACAAGACTGTGTTGTGTCTCAGGTTTGGGATGGGACAACTCTTAGGTTGTCCTTTCAACGGTGTATGGACAGTAGAGTTATGTCTAGCTGGAATAACCTCATTGAACACATTAAAGATTTCCTGATGTGTAGATCACCTCATAGGCCCATTTGGCGATTAGAGCCTAATGGCATTTACTCTGCGAACTCTTTTTACAAATGTATCAATTTTGGTGGAGTGGTTTCTCCTTTTGGAGACAGTCTATGGAAAACTTTATGCCCTCAAAATATACATGTGCTCTTATGGTTATGCCTTTATAACAAGATTCTAACTAGGGACAATGTAGCCAAAAGGAAACAGTTAGATGATTTAACATGCTTATTCTGCAAAGAGGTGGAATCTATGCAACATCTTTTCTTTGATTGTATCAATGCTGGTAGCATTTGGTCTGTGATAGCTGAGTTTTTTTAATAGCAATAGAATTCAATGCTTTAATGATGTATCTTCCTTGTGGAATTTGAACAAAAAAGCCTGTGCTTAATTTGATTGTTGTTGCCTCCTTATGGAGCATTTGGACATTACGGAATGAATTTTGCTTCTACGGACACACTTGGAGAGGTCTGGGCTGTGTTCTTTTCAAGCTAAGAGGGATTTTGCAACAATGGCGGGTTCTCTGTGATGCTGTTCAAGTGGACGTGCTGAGGAGATTCATTTTGCTGTTGGACAAGCATCGGGGAGAGTTGCTGAGGATTGCATGGAGCCAGGACCTTGATTAGTTTTCTCTTCATGTGGTCTGTAATAGAAAGTTAATCCTCGTACAAGGTTGTAGCTGAGTTTCAGGTTCTAGATTTTTAAGGAGTTTTAGCCTGGTTTTTAGGACATTTCCGCTTTTTGTCATGCCTGGTTGGATGTATTGTTTGGTCTGCTTCATTTAATAAAATGAGGCAGGGGGAGACGCCTTTCTTTCAAAAAAAATCTTCATTCCGAAAGTGACAATATATCTCGGAGCTAGAGCACGTGTCGGCATCACTCTGCACTGTTGTTCGTCTGTGTCGCGTCGCTCAAACGAACTCTTTATACACGCCGGCTTACAAAAGACGTGGCTTACTCACTGTACGCGCCGGCTTACATAAGATGCGGCTGACTTACCGTTTGCGACGACTTACAATGCCACGGGCTCGCTATCCGCACTGGTTTCCAATACCATGGTTGACTCTCACATCTACATCAACACACCAGTGCCACTCCTGCTTGCTCGAGCCACCCATTGGATGTGCACAAGCTGTCGTCCCTGCGGTCCGGTCTACATAAACATGCCAGTTGAGGGAGTCCGGAATTAAGGGTTCCTCAAGAAATCGTCTTACCACGAAGAGGTCGCCCCGATGGGCTGACTCTATGATGGGTTGGGCTCGGCGATTTTCTTGTGTTCATGGAGGAGAACCCCGAAGGCTGGCGTGGGAACCAAGTAAAAGTAGATTAGGTCGGTTGTATGTAACCCTAGGCCCTCCCTGTAACTATATAAACCGGGGATCCTCATCCATGAAAGGGGGAATGACCACCTAGGGTTTAGTACATACAATCTCGATATAGACTCTGTAATTATCATACACATCAATATAATCAAGCAGGACATAGGGTGTTACATTCTCAAGAGGGCCCAATCCTGGGTAAATATTGTCTCCCCTCTCTCGTGTAACCCATCGATCCAAGTCCACCATTCGGGACCCCTACGCGAGATCTGTCGGTTTTGACGTTGACATTGGTGCTTTCATTGAGAGTTCCGGTGGTTGGATCGCCGAAGGATCGATGGCGCGCCTAGTCATGAGAGAAGAGATCATTAACAGGGACGTCTTCATCTCCGGACAGATCTTTGCCTTTGGAAGCGTGGTTCTGCACACTAATCCGGCCAGCCACCTCGGCCTGGTCGAGAATTTGGCCCCCTGTCACGAAGTCAGGATCGGGAACATAGAGTTCACCACTGGCCCCTGGGAAGATCTTGCGTGAACAAGCCTTTTAAACCCCCTTGAGGAACTCGCGCCCCCTGACACTTCAGCATCTCGAACCGCACACCTCACCACTGGGACAATATCCGTCCCTACCTCGGCCCTTGAGCTCAGCGCAATGATCACACCGGAGCGCGGCTTGACCGAGAATACTCTGGAAGCGCTCTCGAACGCCACCATAGGATCAGTGACATGGGTTGAACCCGAACAATTAAGAGGTAGGAACCCCACTGAAATCCCCATGTTACACAAGCTACCCGATAAAATGCAAGTCATGGGGATGATTAACGACCAAGTCATGGTGTGTGATCAGCTCGGACTTAGACCCGGCGATCGGGAAATTTATATCCCACCCAGTATGCACCTCACAAAGATCGTCTATTGCCCAGGCACGGACTTCCCGCATCAATAACTTGAGATGAGGACGAACCATGTCCCGGTCAGGGATCTTCCAGACTCACCCAACAGTCTCGAAAATCTATCTTGTTGTGACAACACGCCAGGGCCAGCAGTAGGTCCAGACACACGACCTAATCGGGAGAAAGTCTATCGAGGTTTCCTACCCACAATTCACGGGAATCCAAATTATTTTTCCACCCACCACCATACAGAGAAAAAATAGAGGAGCGCGGCTCTACGGGCACGGACGAACTCACGCAGAAGCCATGAGAATCAATACACCACTTTTGGGCCAGATTCCACCTCGGCAACAAAACCGGAGGCCACGACGAGCGGGAGCTTATCCCCACTTTCCAGCAGCATTGCCACGATAAGGGCATCCACAATGCCCTCTCTCATCGTCGAATTCAATTCTTCTCTGAGCTATCAAGCATAGTGCTCAAATACTACACCAGGGAAAGTACTTTGCAAATTCAGCAAATGTGCAATGACCCTAGCCTCGCCAGACCTATCCAGACAAGACGTACACTCTCGGTCACGAGGTCGGTCGTAACCGAAAACTCGTCAAAAAGAACTCGGAGACATGCTAAGTCGGTCCTCGACATACTACTAGACGAACCATGCCACACACATTCCGCCCCGCCTAAATCAAGCTCCACCCACAGCCTTAGAGCATGTTGGGTCCTCAGGCAAGTCGCAAAAAGCGGAGAAACTATCCTCATCACGCCACGCATGGAGCATCGTCCAATGGCACCACCTGGTATAGGCAAAGAGATCTTAACGATCTATGAGACATTCACATCTAATGTTCAGAGAATGAGAGCCTTTAGGGAGCTCCGTCAAATCCGTCATGCAGCAGCGGCAAGCCCATGGTCGAATACACCTATCACATTCGACCAGGACGACAAGCCGATGACTAGCATAGGACGGGCGCATACCACCCTAGTCCTAAAACCCATAGTACTAATGGACGGGGCAGGGGCCTCAACCTAATTTACAAGGATACGCTTAAATAAATGCAGTTTGACCGATCTAGAATCGAGCCGAGCACAACCACCTTTCGAGGTATCGTCCCCGGAAGAGAGGCCCGCTGCATAGGATGAGTAGCGCTCAACGTGGTATTCGGCACACCCGATAACTATAGATCCGACGAGCTACTCTTTCATATTATCCCTTTCTACAACGGTTACCATGCACTGTTGGGTTGCGAAGCCTTCACAGCGTTTCAGGCCATACCCCACTATGGGTACATGAAACTCAAAATGGCAGGGCCAAACGGATTGATCACTGTAAACACTGACCCCAAAAGAGCCCTCCGGTCCAAAAACAAAACAACATCCCTCTCCTCGGAAGTACTGGCAGAGACTCTCGCTGCAGAAGAAGTCACGTCACTACGGGCCGTGGTGGAAAAAATGACGTGATCCTCGACAAGCGTCCCAAGTCCACATACTTCAAACCGGCCGATGAAATCGTCAAATTCCAAGCACACCCAATCTACCCCAATAAAACAACATCAATCGAGGCACAATTGGAGCTCGAAATCGACGAAGCACTACGCGCTTTTCTGAGTGAAAACTGGGACGTATTCACCTCACACCCATCTGACATTCCAGGAATCCCTCGGGGTTGGCACAGCACAGCGTGAATATAATAGGCGGTTTCAAACCTGTCAAACAGGCCTTGAGCCGATTTTCCGAACCTAAACGCCAAGCTATGGGTGAACAGCTCGCCATAGTACTGGAAGCCAGATTCATCAGGGACATCAAACACTCAATTCTTGGCAAATCTGGTCATGGTACCAAAGAAGGATAAATCCTGGCGGCTATGTGTCGATTTTAAAGACATGAACAAAGCATGCCCCAAGGATCCCTTTCCACTGTCCAGAATATATCAGATTATTGATGCCACAGCCGATCATGATTTTCTACGCTTCCTCGACGCCTACTCCGGATACCATCACATCAGAATGAAGGAATCCGGTCACGCAACAACCACATTCATAACACCCTACAGTCTGTTCTATTTTAACACAATGCCTCTCAGACTGAAAAACGCGGGCGCCAATTATCAGCACACGATTCCAACTTGTCTTGGGAAACAGATCGGAAAAACAGTAGAGGCATATGTCGACGATGTGGTTGTCAAGGCCAGACACGTCAACCAGGTGGTGGACGACCTCAGGGAGACCTTCGCGAATTTACGAGAGTATGATATTCTGCTTAACCCGGATAAATGCATCTTCGACGTCCTCGCTATCGTGGTTTTGTCATGACAGATGTCCTCATGAGAGAACTTAGGTGTGAGGCTATCGCAACTATGTGGTGGCTTGAGAGGGGTTGGTCGGAATCGAGAGACGTGGATTTACCCAGGTTCGTCCCCTCCGATGGAGGTAAAAGCCTACGTCCTGCTTCTGTTTCATTGATGAAGATGATGATCTCGATTACAAGTGTGCAGACTCGCCACCTCTAATCTCGTGGGTGTCTAATATGTCTATCTCATGATTTGTCTTGTCTAGACCTAAGTTGTGAATCTGGTCTCCCTTGGGGTGCCTTACCCCTCCTTATATAGGTGGAAGGGGTAGATTTACATGTAGAGTCCTACTAGGAGTAGGAATAGGACTAGTCTCTCTTGAATCCTAATCCGGGTCTTGTTTCCTTCTTGTGGGAGTCTTTCCTCTTCTTGGGCCTTCTCTTGTGAGTCGGCCCTCCTGGCCTCTCTATGAGTCGCCTTATGCTAGGGTGTACGTCGGGCCTTGGGCCTTCGTCATTTATCTGAGTCGCCTGCTGGGTCATGTATGTCCCGCCCGCCAGGTCACTTCCAAGTCGTCGGTGAGTCGCCAAGTCCTTGGCGGGTCATACTTCAAGCCGGGCTACACCGTGGGGTATATCCCCAACGTTAGTCCCCAGGTTAGGTTGAATTTATTCAAGGTAAGCTCCTGAAATAATAATAATAAATATGTCAAGGGACCGGCTTGCTCCTCTGGCCAGCTTGATTTACTGAAGTGGCTCCTTGAAAAATCCGGGTTTCTTCTTAATATTAACGAGCCGTCTTTACAATCATCTTGTTGGTACGTGTACTTTGCAATAAAATACATATGCCATTGAGTCGATCTCCAATCGTTTGGTTTGATGAAAATTTGAGGAATAAGAATTTCACACAATGTTGAACCAGCTTATCTTGCTTCACCGGGTTATGATTGACAATGGCGGGTCATGATTGCTAATGGCATGTCAAGATTATTGGTAGTGCCCCGTCAAACAACTAAACTCCAATTGACTGTATCAAATTATTGGGGATAAAGAAATCCGTGTAATGTTGAGCCGGTCTTTCAATGCTTCACCTCCATGACGGAAGAAATATGCTCTTCAGTTTTTTGATATATCCATATTACCTGTAGCCCCCAAGGGTCGGGTTATCAGTGTGTGATGGGTCGGGTCTTCAATTTGAACCTCATGATCTGTGAAACAACTTAGTGCTGTAGCCCCCAAGGGCCGGGTTGTCTTGCCTGCGGCAACCTGGATTTTAGAAATTATGATCTGAATAGTGTAGCCCCCAAGTGATGGATCGATTGTTTGCGGCGACTTGGGACTTCCACGTTCTTATCTTTTGAAAATAAAACATCAAATGATGTAGCCCCCAAGGGTCGGGTCATTATGCAATAATGAGCAGGGACTTTGTAAATCTAATGATGTAACCTTGAGCAGCAATGTGTAGCCCCCAAGGAGCGGGTCATTATAAAAATCCTTGAATCCATACTTGAATAAAGAGCGTTATGTAGCTCTCCAGGGCCGGCGTATCTCCTTGAGGTAGCCGGGTCTGTTGATGATGTGATGATTTGAAAAGCGGATTGCATTAGCCCCCAAGTGTTATGGTGCATGCTTGGAGCGACATGGGACTTTCATACTTTGATGTAATCTTGATTTGAATAATGTAGCCCCCAAGTGTCTGGTTGTGTGCGTGCAGCAACATGGGACTATTCCTTCCATTGTAGAATCATATCCACTCTCATGATACCTTTGTGATGAAAGAAATCCTTGACCGTGGTTGTAATGTGACCCAGCAAATATATGTTTGAGAAATCCATAAGTGTTGTAGTTTACTACAGAGGACAAGTTGAAAAAATCCAAGAGCTGGTCAATTAGATGACTCGGCATTATATGTCATAGGGCGGCTCTTCGACAATAGTCAATTCTTCCGAGTTGGCTTAAAAACCCCAATCATTTAACATTGGTTATGATAAACCATGATGAAAATCCAGCCATATTGGCTATTCAAAGATTTATTTGTACCTGCAATAATTTATGCTTTGACTCGGTTTGAAGACCGGCATGATATGTATGTATGATGCATGATGCAATGCAAGACGATGCATGTATATGACATAATAGTGTTAGGTTACACCATAGCTGGCTCAGTGAGTCTCGGCAGGTAAGATGAGCTCTCAAGGCTCTAGTGGTACCCAAAAGAGGTTAAGCCGGCTCAGTGAGTCACGGCGGCCGGCTCAGTGAGTCGCGGCGAGTTATAAAACTTTTTATGAAAACTTTATGGCAGTGCCACAAAGATAATCATAAAATTCGTCGGCTCGATGAGTCGCGACAGGACAAGACGAGTTTGCAAAACTCTAGTGTTAGCCCAAGAAGGCTTTTGCAATATCCTGAATTATTTAGACCGGTTGATCAGACGCGAGTCAAGCTTCAGTGAAGCAGGTTCAGTGAACCAATGGTTTGTCTATTTTCCATGTGTTGGCTCTTGCCGGTAGCTTTCATGTTTTAACCAAGGCAAGTTCAGGGTCCAGAAACGGATTGACTCGCCAAGAGTACATGGGACCATAGGGCGATTTGTCCAACACACATTCCAGTATAACCATTTGTAATGCGTTAATTTTTCGCTAGCCAAGAGGGTATTCAGGCTGATCTAAGTGAGAGGAAGCCCCCAAGTGACCTATGATTAGGGAAAAATTCAGACATAGGATAGCGGAAGCATATACTCTCTTATTGCGAAACGACTTCGGAGCTAGTAGCCCCCATGTAAGCCGGCTTAATTCTCAGAATCATATAAGGCGCCCATGTTTGAACAGTGCAACGTGGCAACTTTGGTCCTTTTTGGCTTACCAGTATCCAGTTTTGAAATAAGTGCAACATGGCGACTTATGCTCTTTGATACTGATATCGTTCATGCTTGAACGACTTTATGAATCATCTGCCAATAAGGTCGGGCACCCATGTTTCGGCGGTCGCATCATGGAAACTTGTCTTCTTGGGCGATCTTTAAATCTTCTCGTCAATGAGGCATCAGCCCGCGAGACCAGCTTAATTTTTCTGTAATGACCCGGGGTTCTTGAATTATTCATCCTAGTTGAGTCTGCCGAGTCATGTCCATGTAGCCCCCGAGTCTTAAGTCGACTCAAGGAGGCGGCTTGAGACTCTTCATACTTTATTGTGGCATAAGCCGGCATAAGGTTTGACGGCTCGTGATTGATTTTTGACCCGTGCTTAATTCTTGGGTGGTCCGGCTCTCCTGGCTCATCGATGGCGGCTGAAATTGTAGCTTCACCAGGGATGTTTCCTTCATGAAAAGCCCTCCTGTTTCTCTTGATGTGTTTAAGCAGATAGTATTGCCAATGCGTCATGGGGATGGCGGCTTGCACGCATCCGCTGGGCGGCTCGTATAAGAAAGCACTTCACCGATACGTGGATGTGGATTGGATCGTGGGGATGACGGCTTGCACGCGTCTGCTGGGTGGCTCGTATAAGCGAGCACTGCACCGGCGGTTTGAGGTCGTCCGGGCCGCGAGGGTGGCGTCTTGCATCCATCTGTTGGGTGGCTTATACGGGCGAGCATCAAGAATCGGTCGCGACGTTGTAAGCCTCCTTGGTCATGCGGACGTGAGAGTTTCTCGCGTCATTGTAAGCCGCCTTGGTTTGCGCGAACTTGAGAGTTGGCCGCGTCATTGTAACCCGGTGCGGACGACGGCTCGTCCGTGTTGTTGTAGACCAGCACAGACAGTGAGTCATCCATGACATTGTAAGCCGACAAGGATAGTGAGTCGCCCGTGTCTTTGATTAACACGAGCTTCGTACTCGCAATAGGACGTCGTTTTTTAATGAGTAATTGTCCTGATATTTTTGCTCGCAGTTTAACTTTGCTAATACTCGTATAGGCTGATTTTACTAAGCATATACTAATACTCGTCGTATTAGATGAAGAGTAGTAGTACTGCGTGTCCATCTTCTTCTTTAGAGGCGTGAGGCTGGCTCTTCTTGAAGCTGGCTCCTTCTTCCGTTGAACTTCTTTTGTCTATAGAAATAAAAAGTGAAGATGGGAGTGGCAAATGGACTATCGTTCCACCAAGTGAGAGACAACGGCGTTGATGGACCCCTTTTTTATGTGCCTCTGCTTTCGTCCGTGCACGTAGGGGAAAATGCTAGCTGCAGCTTGATCTACTTTTTGTTCCTGTTTTGGGAGATGACGTCCGCCGTCGAGAGAGACTTGCACCCCTTGTATGTACGCCTTGCGACTATAGCACCTCCCTCTTGCTAGCTGGCGTTCACCGCAAGTTTGGACCAATCCTTTTTGCTTTTCAAACAAGACTCGATCAGTGCTATCGCTTCTTCTGTCCAACATCGCATGAATTCAGGTAGTCGATATACAAGGTACGACCTAGCTAGTGCAGTCCTTGAAGCAGGCATTGGTGCCTCTCCATGTCGCCGCCCAACTCTTCATGCTTTAGTAATATGAACACCTGCAGCGCGTGCACGTTGGTGGCAGCCCCGAGGTGAGATTATCCAAATACAGATCGAACTTGTAGGGTCACCAGATTCACAGCTTCTTTGTCTGAGAAGATTTCCACTCCCTTCTTTTACTCATAATCTATCATCACTGCAGAACTGCCGCTCAACATCTTGCTTTCGCATCATTGAATCATCCACGACTGGTAAACCAATCAGTTTTAGGGCGGGACCACGGCGGCTGGAGCAGGTCCGGAGCGAGGCTGGACAGGGCGACTCGAATGCGAGGGGACATTAGTGAGGCGAGGTGAGGTGCGGCGGGAACCGGCAGGGGAGGAGACGGCGAGGCAGCTGGTGGGTTGCGCGCGTGTGTTTGAACACAAACTGCACGGGGTAGGTGAGCGGATGGTCGGAGCTCATCGCAATGGCTTGTCACGGTGATGCGCGGATGTTCCTGGAGCCGACTCAAGGCGCGCGATAATGGAGGCACGCAAGGTGGCGAGTCTGGCGGCTCAGATGCGGCAGTGGTTGGAGGCAGAGAAGGATGTTCCTGGAGACGGCGAAGGCGCGACGGAACTGGCCGAAGTGTGTCCACGACAGCGCCGCAAGCCTCTACGGCGGAGGTAGGTGTGGCGAGGTGAACAGATTGACGGTGGCTACGGCAGGTGTGGCGGTTCGAGGCAGAGGCAGCCGGGGTAGACTTAGCCACATGAAGGGACAAAGTGTGGATAGATTGCTTCTCGTCAGGAGCTGAAGTGCCTCCGGTTTGAAACTTTGTATGCAGCAGTAATAATTTCAATCGAAGTAAAAACGACCCGGTAGTTTGTGCTTGGACGACTCGCAAGGTGAACAACAGGCCAAACTTCTGTCAAACTCGGTGACTTCGGTGAAAACTGCTATTTGACGAATCGTAGAACAACGACGACGTATAGATCGCAACCCTAATCTTCTCTCGATCTCAATCTCATACGCACAGTTTCCGACTGTTTATCTGTGACGTAGATCCTTTCACTTGTTTCTTCTTCATCTGATAAATCACGAGCATCTCGATCCCTAAAAGAGATCCCTTCAAAAACACAATTCCACCGTGCGATATACCCCACGATGGGCGTCAAGTGTCGTGGTTTTGTCACGGCAGATGTCCTCGTGAGAGAACTTAGGTGTGAGGCCATCGCAGCTATGTGGCGGCATGAGAGGGGTTGGTCGGAATCGAGAGACGTGGATTTACCCAGGTTCGGCCCCTCCGATGGAGGTAAAAGCCTATGTCCTGCTTGTGTTTCACTGATGAAGATGATGATCTCGATTACAAGTGTGCAGACTCGTCACCTCTAATCTCGTGGGTGTCTAATCTGTCTATCTCATGATTTGTCTTGTCTAGACCTAAGTTGTGAATATGGTCTCTCTTGGGACGCCTTACCCCTCCTTATATAGGTGGAAGGGGTAGGTTTACATGTAGAGTCCTACTAGGAGTAGGAATAAGACTAGTCTCTCTTGAATCCTAATCCTGGTCTTGTTTCCTTCTTGTGGGAGTCTTTCCTCTTCTTGGGCCTTCTCTTCTGAGTCGGCCCTCCTGGCCTCTCTATGAGTCGCCTTATGCCAGGGTGTACGTCGGTCCTTGGGCCTTCGTCATTTGTCTGAGTCGCCTGCCGGGTCCTGTATGTCCCGCCCGCACGGTCACTTCTAAGTCGCTGATGAGTCGCCAAGTCCTTGACGGGTCATACTTCAAGCCGGGTTACACCGTAAGGTATATCCCCAACACTCGTCGACAAACTCCTTGGATTTATTGTATCGCAAAGAGGCCAATCCGGCAAAAATATGAGCACTGTCATAGCTCGCAGCACCAACAGAGCTACAACAAGTCCAAAAACTGGGAGGTTGTGTGGCAGCTCTAAGCCAATTTATATCTTGTCTAGTAGAGAAGACCTTGCCACAATATCGGTTGCTTGAGAAAACCAAAGACTTCAAGTGGAGTAATGGGGCCACAGTGGCTTTGGAAGACATCAAGGCAATACTATCCAGCAATCCTATAACAGCACCATTCACAGGGGAGCCGATGTTGCTATACATCTCAGCCACCAATCAAGTTGTCAGCGCGGTACGCGTCGTAGAACGAGAAGCCGAGGGACAATAGCTATGGTTTGAAAAGCCGGTATACTACGTATCCAAAGTTCTCACCCCATGCAAAACTAGGTACCCACACTACCAAAATATCGCCTAGACAGTGTTCATGGCATCATGAGAGCTTAAGCACTACTTCCGGAGTGTGCGGTCACCATGACTTCGGAAGTTTCGTTGAACGACATTATAAACAACAAAGATGCCACTGGCCGAATAGCAAAATGGCCCATCGTGCTCCTGCCCTTCGAGATCACCTACAAACCTTGATGAGCCATTAAATCTCAGGTCCTGGCCGACTTTGTGGTGGAATGGACTGAGGTCGAACTCCCAAGAGAGTATAACACTTATGCTCACTCGACCATGTGCTCCGGTGGGTCCAAAACCCTCGCCAGACTGGGGGCTGGAGTAATTATCTCATCCCCCACTAGGGACAATGTTCAGTATGTGCTACAAGTCATGTACGCCAATTCAAACAACGCATCCGAATACGAAGTCGTGCTACATGGTCTTCGGAAGGCAGACTCAATGGGCATTCAATGGCTCGAAGTGCGAGGAGACTCTAACCTTGCCATTTCAAAAACCAACAGCGAATTCGATGCAAAGAATCCAAAAATGGCAACTTATAGAAACACCGTCCTCAAATTATCGTCACAATTTGAATGATTAGAGTTCCACCATGTCTCAAGAGACAACAACCAAGCAGTAGACGTTCTCGCCCGCTTAGGCGCGAAGCGTGACCCCGTCCCTAGCAACATCTTCCTGGAGCGGCTATTCAAGCCATCCCGTAGTATGGCAGCAGGAAACTATACGCACAGAGGCTGGTGGCGAAGAACTAGTGGTACCCCCAACGACCAAACATGATGATCACGTCATTGGCAGGTCTTCAATCGAAGAAACACACTCCGCCCATGAAGTCACGGCCATAATTGCGCCATGGACCGACCGTTCCTTGCTTATGTATTACACAAGGAGCTCCCTGACGACCAAACTGAGGCGCGACGTATCATCTGACGATCAAAGACTTATAAGGTCCACAAGGGAGAGCTATATAAAAAGAGCACCACAGGAGTACTATAGCGGTGCATATTCGAGGAACAAGGAAGGCAGCTTTTGGCCAAGGTACACGACGGTATGGGTGGCCACCATGCAGCAGCACGGGCCCTGGTCAGCAAGCCTTTTCGAGCCCAATTCTACTGGCCAACAGCCCAGGAAGATGCCCACGCACTCGTTCAGCGTTGTACAGGGTGTCAACTCTTTGCAAACAAAAGCCACATGCCCAGACTGCTCTTCGAACTATCACTTGGCCTTTTGCGGTCTGCGGTCTGGACATCGCCAGCCCATTTAAAGGGGGGACCAAGAAAAATAAATACCTCCTTGTTATGGTGGAAAAATTTACCAAAAGGATCGAGGCAAAGCCGGTTACCTCACCCAAGGCTAAGCCAGTAATCGAATTTATCTCTAGTGTCGTACACTGTTATGGTGTTCCACAAAACATAATACCACACAACATATCAAATTTCACCGCACAGGAGGTAAAGGATTCGTGCGCAAACCTGGGCATAAAGCTCGATTACGCCTCTGTATACTACCTGCAGACCAACGGACAAGTCGAAAGAGCCAATGGTCTCATTATGAGCGGTATTAAACCCAGGTTAGTCCACTCCCTTCAAGACTCCGATATCCAATGGGTGGAGGAGGTCGACTCCGTACTATGGGGCTTGCGCACCACCCTGAATCGATCCACAGGGTACACCCCCTTCTTCATGGTGTACGGGGCTGAGGCAGTCCTCCCCTGTGACATTATACACGACGCACCCCAGATGCGCATGTAAGAGGAAAAAGAAGTCGAACTAGATCGGCAAGACGCCTTAGATGCATTGGAAGGCGAGCGCGACATAGCTCTTGCCTCATCAACTTTCTATCAGGAGCAAGCTCGGTTCTATCAGAGCAAGGAGGTCCGGGCAAAGGCATTTTACATGGGAGAACTCGTCCCGGCCTCCCCGAGAAGCAGAAGCATAAAATTAACACCAAGTGGGAGGGCCCTTTCATAATCTACGAAATCTTAATAGGAGGAGCTTATCGCCTGCACAGATCCAAAGAGAACCGCCTCGAGCCGAACCCGTAGAATGTAGCTCGCCTTCTATGTTTTTACGGCTAGACCATTATCATTCTCCCTTTTTTGTCACATTCTTTTTTTCTGTATCATCCAAATTTTCTATTTTTTTCCTATAGGGGTAATTAGTTGTTCCTAAGGCATGTTTGGCTTAACCGAACACCCCCGAACATGTAGCAAATCATCTATCTAAAATGAATGACCAAGTAGCACCTGGGGGCTTCATTCAAAAGCTGTTCAATATATCTTTCATACCTACTTGTTCACATATACATCTTAAAATAAAAACATCGATTTCTGGCCATTTTATGCATCAATTGGACCTAAGATTTAGCAATGTTGGGTTGCCTCGCTCCTGTGTTTGCTGTGTATGTTCCTAATGTATTCGACTAGAGAGTAAAGGGAGAACCGCTGCGATTGTTACAACCGGTTCATCCGGAATCGTACCTCAGACAGGTAAAGCCAAAAGCTAGCACTTCTTGAGATACAACTTCATAGGCTAGGACGATGCCCACGTATTCAACAAATATCGCATTGTACAACCGTTGGTTGTGTTCAGCGGATAAACAACCCTACCGACTACACCTATGTAGCAGCCCCCAAAAAAGTAACCCAGTAAGGAACTTTTTTTAATGGAAGATGTTTCTTATGCCTAGTCATAATATAACATAATCCACCCCGTATAACTTTTGTCTGATATTACCACATGGCTGGATCGCCTCGTTATCAGAAATTTTATTCCTACTTTTGTAGGATACAAAGTACGAAAACAGTGTCCACTTTATAAACAAGGAAGGTTGAAGCCGATGGCCGGTAAAAGATAAAATTTTCAAATTATGGAGGGAAGTGCATTAACACACATATCATTACAAGTGTAACATGTTTGGTGATTGTTCTAGTTGATCTATTAACACACACATGTCTTTACAAGCGCACGGCGGACATCACTTGATCGTACACAAGACATGGAGGAATCTCCTTCCCATCTGGTCCCACTAGTCCAACTCTGGCCATACACTCAGGATCTAGGCGGGTAAAGCGGGTCTTCACCATAACCCATGCCTCCCGAGCTCCTTCTCACTAGGCGAGGTCTTCAACAGTTTGAAACGATCACGAGCTCTTGTAAACTGCTCGACAACATCGAACATCCCTTGCGGAGGATTTTTATCCGACCATAAATCTCGGACCATATTCCGCATAGCCTTTCTTGCATGCTCATGCAGAATAGAAAGTTCCTTCAACACGTCTCCCTGAAAGGAAGTGGCCTCCTCCTCAGGACGCCCAATCAAAAGACCTAATTCAAAGAAGAAACAAATTTTCGTAATCAACACAATAATAGTCGAATCAACACAAATTTTCGTACATATCACCTTCAATCTCTAGTTCTCTTCTTTAGTTTGTGCCTGTTGAGCTCTCAAACTCTCAATTTTTTAGCTTATTTTTTTGTTCTTTTCCATGAGATCGTTTTTTCTTCTCGAAATCTCCATAGTACACGTAGACCGGCATCAAGCTACGATTCGGCATATCGTTGAGCTTCTCGAGAGTCATCCAGATCTTTCTGCATTTGGCCTATCAATTCACCTGCTATTGGAAATGTTTTCACAAGTAATATATATTTCAAGCAAATTCAACATAATACAAATCAACTCCCTTACTATGGGCTTCTCTGGTAAATTTCCTCACATTTTCCTGCTCGGCCCTAGTGGTCCGTTAGACAGCCTAGCTTTGATGGAGATCGTTGGATAAACTATCATTTTCCTGCTTCAAAGCCTGCAGATTGAATACATACTTATTCAACGACCCTTAATTCACCCGTACCGAGGAAATTCAGGCTCCGGGTCTTGTGGGTGCGAACTTCAGTTCAGATGATTCTATAGTCGATAACTTACCTACATGTGAGTAGACACTTGCTCGACTACTTCTTTAAGGCCAGCTCGCGCAGCATCGAGGTACTCATCGACCGAATTAAGAGCATTAAACTCTTGTTCGGAAAATAAAGGCTGACGTAGAGCCTCCTTCCGTTGCCGATGATTCATGGCACTCTTGTATTCGGAGTTTGTTACTGACAGTCCATCCGAACACTCGGGGACCAGACCCATGTTCGGAAGTCCGGTGCCCATCGATGCGCCGCGGTTTGGTTGGCTACCTAATACATTGCCACCGTCCCCAAGCGGAGAAGGTTGCACACGTCTCCTACATTGGTCGGTCAAGGGTCATGAAACTATGAAAGGACACGTATCTTCGTAAGAAGTATAAGTCGGTGTGTATACCTTTTTGTTGATGGAGCAGTAGAGGAGTTTTCTCTTGCCAGCCTTTGTTCGAGCGTTCTATCCTCGTTCAACAGAATCCCGGTCGATCTTGTCCGAGGAACAGTCCGGTGAGCACTCCAACGACCTCTAGGCGCAACCCCTCATTGGGCTGTCATTTTCTTCTTACTCCCTGAAGAGGGAAGGGGACTAGGGTTGTCGGACAAAAGGGCTACCCTCTGCCCATCAACTTCATCCTAATAAAATACCCCGTCCTCAAAAGCAATCGAAAGCCCCGGTCTTCGTCAAACTGGGGATCGTCATCGCGGGCATAATCCTCGAGCTGACACGTGGGACATTTCACCTTCTCGGTTCAACGCTTCCAAGACTCCAAGGAAGGGGTAGAAATTATTATTAAAAAATCAAGGCCATAAATGACCAAGAAACGATGAACATTAACACACATACGTATTCGATGGGCTTGTATGACGAATAGCCTTCCTTAGTGAAGGGGTGGTCAAAATCTTTTTGCCCTTTGAAGAGATCGGCTAGGATGGCCATGAAGGTTTTCTGGTCTTTCGGTCCTAACCTTTGAACCAAGTGGAATCGTTCGTCCTAGTGTAGCACCACAGGGGATGTGTCCGTTTTTGGAGCAGCTCGACGCACCGGGTAATTACTGCAACCATCACGTCAACAGTGGTCAGTGTGCAATGAGTAAGGACTCTGCTCTTAGCGGACATTTATTTTACTTCGGAACTCTCCTTTTGGGAGTGACTCTTCGGTGTCTTACTATACCGTTTCTTCAAAGGCTATGTAGAGTATCCGGGAAGGCCCCTTCGAATTGGATGGAATAGGGGAAGTCCTCGGCGTAGAACCACTCCAAAGACCACTCGTCGAGTTTCTTATTCGGTGTCCCAATTGGGTATCCTATGGTGGCTAAATGCCACACTTGAGCTCCGCCCACTTCCTGGATTGTTGTTCCTCTGGTTCGAGGGGTGATGCATAAATATCTTCACCGGAGATTGAAGTGGGGTTCGCAACCCAAAAACATCTCGCATAGGGCTACAAAGCCTGAGATATGGAGGATGGAACCAGGGGTGAGGTTGTGGAGCTACAACCCGTAGAATTTGAGTAAGCCCCTTAAAAAGGAATGAATAGGGAATCCCATCCCACATAGCAGGAAAGGAACAAGGAAAACCCGCTCTTCCTTGTGTGGGGAGGGGAAACTCTCCGCATAGGCCTTCCCATCGACGGAGGTCAAACCAGCGTGGGTGGGTGCGAAATCTGACGGAGGGAGATATCCTTGCGTTTCAAGATCGTGCAGGCGGAGAAGGGAGACAGAAGAACTGGCCCAGTCTCCTGAGAGCGGATCGAAGGGGCGAAAAGAAGAACCAGCCATGATTTCAAGAGTGTTGGGGAGCTCTTGTGTTTCTTGGCGAGGCTAAGATGCGATGGAGCCTTGAGCCTAATTTTGATCTCTTTATAAAGGGAGCTACCCCCTCTTGCTATAAAGAAGTGGCTCTGTCAAGAATTTCTAAGGGTGTTCTCTTCCACAAAAGGCATGCGAAAATCAAGAAATATTGCTAATCTTTGTGCATGATTAAAAGCCATGGGCCCCACAACGCTTCAGTAATTGTGAGCGCGACGAAGACCAAGACCATCATTTCTTGTTCAAAAGTGATGAAGGACCTCGTCTTCCAAGCCGAACACTTTGGGTGTAATCATCCGGAGATACGTGCTTATCGGCGTTGAAGGCTAGTTCGTGGGCTACTGAGGGTGTCCGGAATTAAGGGGTCCTCGGGGAGTCGGCTTACTACGAACAGGTCGGCCTGATGGGATGACTCTATGATGGGCCGGGCTGCGCGATTGTCTTGTGTTCACGGAGGAGAACCCTGAAGACTGGCGTGGCAACCAAATAAAAGGAGATTAGGTCGGTTGTATGTTACCCTAGGTCCTCCAGGTAACTATATAAATTTGGGGTCATCGTCCATGAAAGGGGGATTGACCACCTAGGATTTAGTACATACGATCTTGAGGTAGAGTGTGTAATTATCATCCACATCAATATAATCAAGTAGGACGTAGGGTGTTACCTCTCAAGAGGGCCCGATCTTGGGTAAACATTGTCTCCCCCTCTCTCGTGTAACCCATAAATCCAAGGTCCACAGTTTGGGAGCCCCTAACCGAGATCTGTTGGTTTTGACACCGACACCAGTGCCGCGCCATCTAGCTGGAGCCCCCCATTGGACGCGCACAAGCCGTTGTCCCTCTAGTCCGGTATACATCAACACACCGGTGCTCCACCTGATCGCTCGAGCCACCCATGGTACGGTTTACATCAACACGCCGGGGCTACGTGCGCCAATATGGTTCGCCCGTCAGGCACGCGTGCAAGCCGCCGCCCATGTGATCCAGTTTACTCCAACAAACACTGGAGCAAGAAGGAAACCTATATCCTTTATCCTTCACTAGCACCGGGTTACCCAATGGATAGATGCACTGGCTCACCATCCATGGTCCGGTCTGCTTCAACACATCAAAGAAATAAGAAAAACATGGAAGAAACATCCCTAGAGAAGCTACAATTTGAGCCGGCAATTGAAAAGCCAACAACAAAGAAAAAATGGTCATGGAGGAGCCAGGTGAGATGGGCCACGTGAGAATAGCAAAGCATAAGTGAAGAGACATATGAACCCAATTTGGCAATGGCATTTGTCAAAGATGTACGATGAGCATCATGAAGATCATCAAATCGCCACATCATCTCCAGTCTAAATAAGTTCAATCATTCAGGTGTCAACTTTACATCGGTTCATGCTAAAGTCGTGTATGAAGACTCTCAAGCCGCCTCCTCGAGTCGACTTAGGACTCGGGGGCTACACAGATATGAATTGTCAGATTTAGTCATTGTCAGCTAATAGAAGAACCCCGAATCATTGTAGGGAAGACAACAGGGACCCGGGGCTCCTGACATAGTGGTGAAAAAAATTAAAGGTTGCCAAAGAAAACTTGCTGCCATGATGCACAGTTCAAACATGGGTATGCTGCCGTATTGGTGAAAAATTAAATGTTGACAAAGAGAACTTGATGCCACAATGCGCTATTCAAACATAGGTATCCTGCCATATGGGAGAAAAGTAAGGTTACAAAAGAAGACTAGTCAACACGATGCACAGTCTAAACATGGGTATCCTACTCAGTCTTGATCATTGGTCACTTGGGGGCTTCCAACTCACTGAGTTTAGCTTTCTCACCCTCTTGACCCAGCAAAAATGCCACAATACATTGGTCACTTGGGGGCTTCCAACTCACCGAGTTTAGCTTTCTTACCCTTTTGACCTCGCAAAAATGCCATAATACATGGGTTACTTGGGGGCTTCCAACTCACTAAGTTCTTCTTTCTCACCCTCTTGACCCGGCCAAAACGCCACAATACATTGGTTACTTGGGGGCTTCCAACTCACTGAGTTTTGCTTGATGATACTCCAAAAAGGTGACCCACCATACTCTTAACAAGTCAATATTTATGACCTTGAACTTGTTCAAGTGAAAACGTCTGTTTAAGTCATATGAGAGCCAACTTATAGAAAGCGAGGATAAACCAAGGATATCATGCCAGCTTCATTGAAGCAAGAATTCAGCCTCGAAAGCTAGTCCTTTTGTCGAGCCTCGAAAGGCGACTTATAATTTACTCCATAGATACATGGTGACATTTTTTATTCAGGAATTTTTTCTGCATAAAAACCCTCGGGTCAAAAGAGCTCCGAGTTATTCATGCTCATCATTAAGTCTTCATTGACCATGAGTGGCTAGTTCAAGAGAAATAAATGTTCACAAAAAACCAGTCTATCACATATTGCTGAGCTGATATATTACATATTGTTGAGCTGGCCTATCACTTATAACGCGAGTCATCCAATTGATTGATTCTAGGATTTCTTTAACTTATGGATTTCCCAAACATGTATTTTCCTGGTTGCACCACAACCACGAATAGGGATTTAATTTCAAGCACAAAGGATTTATGCTAGGATATTCATACAAACGATAAATTATCGGGTGGCTTTACAACCACGGTCAAGGATTCATTCAAGTTCAAGAGAAAATTTTGAAGTACATTATGATGAGTTATATTATTCTAACACAACCCCAAGTCGCTATAGTCATACGACCCGGCACTTGGGGGCTACACCATTGTTGGTGAACGTCGCATGGGAAACAAAATTTTTCCTACGCGCACGACGACCTATCATGGTGATGTCCATCTACGAGAGGGGATGAGTGATCTAAGTACCCTTGTAGACCGTACCGCAGAAGCGTTAGTGAACGCGGTTGATGTAGTGGAACGTCCTCACGTCCCTCGATCCGCCCCGCGAACAATCCCACGATCAGTCCCACGATCTAGTACCGAACGGACGGCACCTCCGCGTTCAGCACACGTACAGCTCGACGATGATCTCGGCCTTCTTGATCCAGCAAGAGAGACGGAGAGGTAGAAGAGTTCTCCGGCAGCGTGACGGCGCTCCGGAGGTTGGTGATGACCTTGGCTCAGCAGGGCTCCGCCCGAGCTCCACAGAAACGCGATCTAGAGGAAAAACCGTGGAGGTATGTGGTCGGGCTGCCGTGGAAAAGTCGTCTCAAATCAGCCCTAAAACCTCCGTATATATAGGTGGGAGGGAGGGGACCTTTCCTTGGGGCTCAAGTAGCCCCAAGGGGGTCGTCCGAGTCCAAGGGGGAAGGTTCCCCCCCCAAACCGAGTTGGACTTGGTTTGGTGGGAGGGAGTCCTTCCTTCCCTTCCCACCTCCTCTTTTTTTTTCTTTTCTCCTTGATTTTCTTCTCTAGGCGCATAGGGCCCTCTTGGGCTGTCCCACCAGACCACTAAGGGCTGGCATGCCACCCTCAAGGCCTATGGGCTTCCCCAGGGTGGGTTGCCCCCCCGGTGAACTCCCGGAACCCATTCGTCATTCCCGGTACATTCCCGGTAACTCCGAAAAACCTTCCTATAATCAAATGAGGTCATCCTATATATCAATCTTCATTTCCGGACCATTCCGGAAACCCTCGTGACGTCCGTGATCTCATCCGGGACTCCGAACAACATTCGGTAACCAACCATATAACTCAAATACGCATAAAACAACGTCGAACCTTAAGTGTGCAGACCCTGCGGGTTCGAGAACTATGTAGACATGACCCGAGAGACTCCTCGGTCAATATCCAATAGCGGGACCTGGGTGCCCATATTGGATCCTACATATTCTACGAAGATCTTATCGTTTGAACCTCAGTGCCAAGCATTCATATAATCCCGTATGTCATTCCCTTTGTCGTTCGGTATGTTACTTGCCCGAGATTCGATCACCAGTATCCGTATACCTATTTCAATCTCGTTTACCGGCAAGTCTCTTTACTCATTCCGTAATACAAGATCCCGCAACTTAAACTAAGTTACATTTCTTGCAAGGCTTGTGTGTGATGTTGTATTATCGAGTGGGCCCTGAGATACCTCTCTGTCACACGGAGTGACAAATCCCAGTCTTGATCCATACTAACTCAACTAACACCTTCGGAGATACCTGTAGAGCATCTTTATAGTCACCCAATTACGTTGCGACATTTGATACACACAAAGCATTCCTCTGGTGTCAGTGAGTTATATGATCTCATGGTCATAGGAATAAATACTTGACACGCAGAAAACAGTAGCAACAAAATGACACGATCAACATGCTACGTCTATTAGTTTGGGTCTTGTCCATCACGTGATTCTCCTAATGACGTGATCCAATTATCAAGCAACAACACTTTGTTCATAATCAGAAGACACTGACTATCTTTGATCAACTGGCTAGCCAACTAGAGGCTTGCTAGGGACGGTGTTTTGTCTATGTATCCACACATGTAAATGAGTCTTCATTCAATACAATTATAGCATGGATAATAAACGATTATCTTGATACAGGAATTATAATAATAACTATATTTATTATTGCCTCTAGGGCATAATTCCAACAGTCTCCCACTTGCACTAGAGTCAATAATCTAGCCCTCACATCATCATGCGAATTACATTGTAATAAATCTAACACCCATACAGTTCTGGTGTTGATCATGCTTTGGCCGTGGAAGAGGTTTAGTCAACGGGTCTGCTACATTCAGATCCGTGTGCACTTTGCATATATTTACGTCCTCTCCCTCGACGTAGTCGCGGATGAGGTTGAAGCGTCGTTTGATGTGTCTGGTCTTCTTGTGAAACCGTGGTTCCTTTGTTAAGGCAATGGCACCCGTGTTGTCACAGAACAAGGTTATTGGATTCAGTGCGCTTGGCACCACTCCAAGATCCGTCATGAACTGCTTCATCCAGACACCCTCCTTAGCCGATTCCGAGGCAGCCATGTATTCCGCTTCACATGTAGAATCTGCTACGACGCTTTGCTTGGAACTGCACCAGCTTACCGCACCCCCATTAAGAATAAATACGTATCCGGTTTGTGACTTAGAGTCGTCCAGATCTGTGTCAAAGCTTGCATCGACGTAACCTTTTACGGCGAGCTCTTCGTCACCTCCATACACGAGAAACATCTCCTTAGTCCTTTTCAGGTACTTCAGGATATTCTTGACCGTTGTCCAGTGATCCACTCCTGGATTACTCTGGAACCTACCCGCCATACTAATGGCTAGGCTAACATCCGGTCTAGTGCACAACATTGCATACATGATAGAACCTATGGCTGAAGCATATGGGACGGAGCGCATATGCTCTCTATCTTCATCAGTTGCTGGGCACTCAGACTTACTCAGTTTCGTACCTTGTAAAACTGGCAAGAACCCTTTCTTGGACTGTTCCATTTTGAACCTCTTCAAAACTTTATCAAGGTATGTGCTTTGTGAAAGTCCTATCAGGCGTTTTGATCTATCCCTATAGATCTTAATGCCTAGAATGTAAGAAGCTTCTCCTAGGTCCTTCATAGAGAAACTTTTATTCAAGTAATCCTTTATGCTCTCCAAAAACTCCACGTTATTTCCAATCAGCAATATGTCATCCACATATAATATTAGAAACGCCACAGAGCTCCCACTCACTTTCTTGTAAATACAAGATACTCCAACCACTTGTATAAACCCAAATGCTTTGATCACCTCATCAAAACGTTTGTTCCAACTCCGAGATGCTTGCACCAGTCCATAAATGGATCACTGGAGCTTGCACACCTTGTTAGCATTCTTAGGATCGACAAAACCTTCGGGTTGTATCATATACAACTCTTCCTTAAGGAAACCGTTAAGGAACGCCGTTTTGACATCCATCTGCCAGATTTCATAATCGAAAAATGCAGCTATTGCTAACATGATTCTGACGGACTTAAGCATCGCTACGGGTGAGAATGTCTCATCGTAGTCAACTCCTTGAACTTGTGAAAAACCCTTTGCCACAAGTCGAGCTTTATAAACGGTCACATTGCCGTCCGCGTCCGTCTTCCTCTTAAAGATCCATTTGTTCTGAATAGCCTTGCGGCCCTCAGGTAGTACCTCCAAAGTCCACACTTTGTTCTCATACATGGATCCTATCTTGGACTTCATGGCTTCTAGACATTTGTTGGAATCTGGGCCCACCATTGCTTCTTCATAATTTGCAGGTTCATTGTTGTCTCGCAAGATGATTGATAAGACGGGATTACCGTACCCTCTGGAGCAGCACGTGGTCTCGTCGACCTGCGTGGTTCGACAGAAACTTGAACCGGAGTTTTATGATCATCATCATTAACTTCCTCCTCAACCGGCGTCACAACAACAGAGGTTTCCCCTTGCCCTGCGCCACCATCCAGAGGGATGAGAGGTTCGACAACCTCGTCAAGTTCTATCTTCCTCCCACTCAATTCTCTCGAGAGAAACTCCTTCTCGAGAAAAGCTCCGTTTTTAGCAACAAACACTTTGCCCTCGGATTTGAGATAGAAGGTGTACCCAACAGTCTCTTTTGGGTAACCTATGAAGACGCACTTTTCCGCTTTGGGTTCCAGCTTTTCAGAATGAAGTTTTTTGACATAAGCATCACATCCCCAAACTTTAAGAAACGACAATTTTTGCCTTTTGCCATACCACAGTTCGTATGGTGTCGTCTCAAGGATTTTGATGGTGCCCTATTTAAAGTGAATGCAGCTGTTTCTAATGCATAACCCCAAAACGATAACGGCAAATCAGTAAGAGACATCATAGATCACACCATCTCTAATAGAGTACGATTACAACGTTCGGACACACCATTACGCTGTGGTGTTCCAGACGGTGTTAATTGTGAAACAATTCCACACTGTCTTAAGTGAGTACCAAACTCGAAACTCAGATATTCACCCCCACGATCAGACCGCAGGAACTTGATCTTCTTGTTACGATGATTTTCCACTTCACTCTGAAATTGCTTGAACTTTTCAAATGTTTCAGACTTGTGTTTCATCAAGTAGACATAACCATATCTACTCAAATCGTCAGTGAAGGTGAGAAAATAATGATATCCGCCGCGTGCCTCTACGCTCATCGGACCACACACATCGGTATGTATGATTTCCAATAAGTCACTTGCACGCTCCATTGTTCCGGAGAACGGAGTCTTAGTCATCTTGCCCATGAGGCATGGTTCGCATGTGTCAAGTGAATCAAAGTCAAGTGACTCCAAAAGTCCATCAGCATGGAGTTTCTTCATGCGCTTTACACCAATATGACCTAAGCGGCAGTGCCACAAAAATATGGCGCTATCATTATTAACTCTAACTCTTTTGGTCTCAATGTTATGTATATGTGTATCGCTATCAAGATTCAATATGAACAATCCTCTCACATTAGGTGCATGACCATAAAAGATGTTACTCATAGAAATAGAACAACCATTATTCTCTGACTTAAAAGAGTAACCGTCTCGCAATAAACAAGATCCAGATATAATGTTCATGCTCAATGCAGGCACTAAATAACAATGATTTAAGTTCATCACTAATCCTGATGGTAACTGAAGTGAAACTGTGCCGACGGCGATTGCATCAACCTTGGAACCATTTCCTACGCGCATCGTCACTTCATCTTTCGCCAGCCTTCGTCTATTCCGCAGTTCCTGTTTCGAGTTGCAAATATGAGCAACAGAACCGGTATCGAATACCCAGGCACTACTACGAGAGCCGGTTAAGTACATATCAATAACATGTATATCAAATATACCTGATTTTTCTTTGGCCGCCTTGTTATCTGCCAGATACCTGGGGCAATTGCGCTTCTAGTGACCCATACCCTTGCAATAGTAACACTCTTATTCAGGCTTAGGTCCAGCTTTGGGTTTCTTGGTCGGATTGGCAACAGGCTTGCCGCTCTTCTTCGAATTACCCTTCTTGCCTTTGCCGTTTCTCTTGAAACTAGTGGTCTTATTCACCATCAACACTTGATGCTCTTTACGGAGTTCAGACTCTGCGACTTTCAGCATCGCAAACAACTCGCCGGGAGACTTGTTCATCCCTTGCATGTTGTAGTTCAACACAAAGCCTTTAGAGCTTGGCGGCAGTGATTGAAGGATTCTGTCAGTGATAGCCTCTTGCGGGAGTTCAATCCCCAGCTCAGCTAGACGGTTTGAGTACCCAGACATTTTGAGCACATGTTCACTGACAGACGAGTTTTCCTCCATTTTGCAAGCATAGAATTTAGAGGTCTCATACCTCTCGATCCGGGCGTTCTTCTGAAAGATAAACTTCAACTCCTAGAACATCTCAAATGCTCCATGACGCTCAAAGCGACGTTGAAGTCCCGGTTCTAAGCCATACAAGACTGCACATTGAACTATTGAGTAGTCCTCCTTACGTGCTAACCAAGCGTTCTTAACATCCTGATCAGCCGTAGCGGGTGGTTCATCTCCTAGCGCAGCATTAAGGACATAATCCTTCTTCCCAGCATGTAAGATTAGCTTAAGATTACGAGCCCAGTCTACAAAGTTGCTTCCATCATCTTTCAACTTAGCTTTCTCTAGGAACGTATTAAAATTCAGGGTGACTGTCGCGTGAGCCATGATCTACAACACAAATATATTCAAAGTGGACTGAGACTATGTTCAAGATAATTAGAGTTTCACTTAATCAAATTATTTGCTAAACTCCCACTCAAAAAGTACATCTCTCTAGTCATTTGAGTGGTTCATGATCCACATACACTAGCTCAAGTCCGATCATCACGTGAGTTGAGTATAGTTTCAGTGGTAAGCATCCCTATGCTAATCATATCATCTATATGATTCATGATCGACCTTTCGGTCTCATGTGTTCCGAGGCCATGTCTGCACATGCTAGGCTCGTCAAGCTTAACCCGAGTGTTCCGCGTGCGCAACTGTTTTGCACCCGTTGTATGTGAACGTTGAGTCTATCACACCCGATCATCACGTGGTGTCTCGAAACGACGAACTGTAGCAACGGTGCACAGTCGGGGAGAACACAATTTCGTCTTGAAATTTTACTGAGAGATCACCTCATAATGCTACCGTCGTTCTAAGCAAAATAAGGTGCATAAAAGGATTAACATCACATGCAATTCATAAGTGACATGATATGGCCATCATCACGTGCTTCTTGATCTCCATCACCAAAGCACCGGCATGATCTTCTTGTCACCGGCGCCACACCATGATCTCCATCAACGTGTTGCCATCAGGGTTGTCGTGCTACTCATGCTATTACTACTAAAGCTACATCCTAGCAAAATAGTAAACACATCTGCAAGCACAAACGTTAGTATAAAGACAACCCTATGGCTCCTGCCGGTTGCCGTACCATCGACGTGCAAGTCGATATTTTCTATTACAACATGATCATCTCATACATCCAATATATCACATCACATCGTTGGCCATATCACATCACAAGCATACCCTGCAAAAACAAGTTAGACGTCCTCTAATTTTGTTGTTCCATGTTTTACGTGGTGACCATGGGTATCTAGTAGGATCGCATCTTACTTACGCAAACACCACAACGGAGATATATGAGTTGCTATTTAACCTTATCCAAGGACCTCCTCGGTCAAATCATATTCAACTAAAGTTGGAGAAACCGACACTTGCCAGTCATCTTTGAGCAACGGAGTTACTCGTAACGATGAAACCAGTCTCTCATAAGCGTACGAGTAATGTCGGTCCAAGCCGCTTCAATCCAACAATACCGCGGAATCAAGAAAAGACTAAGGAGGGCAGCAAAACGCACATCACCGCCCACAAAAAATTTTGTGTTCTACTCGAGAAGACATCTACGCATGAACCTAGCTCATGATGCCACTGTTGGTGAACGTCGCATGGGAAACAAAAATTTTCCTACGCGCACGAAGACCTATCATGGTGATGTCCATCTACGAGAGGGGATGAGTGATCTACGTACCCTTGTAGACCGTACAGCAGAAGCGTTAGTGAACGCGGTTGATGTAGTGGAACGTCCTCACGTCCCTCGATCCGCCCCGCGAACAATCCCACGATCAGTCCCACGATCTAGTACCGAACGGACGGCACCTCCGCGTTCAGCACACGTACAGCTCGACGATGATCTCGGCCTTCTTGATCCAGCAAGAGAGACGGAGAGGTAGAAGAGTTCTCCGGCAGCGTGACGGCGCTCCGGAGGTTGGTGATGACCTTGTCTCAGCAGGGCTCCGCGCGAGCTCCGTAGAAACGCGATCTAGAGGAAAAACCGTGGAGGTATGTGGTCGGGCTGCCGTGGAAAAGTCTTCTCAAGTCAGACCTAAAACCTCCGTATATATAGGTGGGAGGGAGGGGACCTTGCCTTGGGGCTCAAGGAGCCCCAAGGGGGTCGGCCGAGTCCAAGGGGGAAGGTTCCCCCCCCCCCAAACCGAGTTGGACTTGGTTTGGTGGGAGGGAGTCCTTCCTTCCCTTCCCACCTCCTCTCTTTTTTTTCTTTTCTCCTTGATTTTCTTCTCTAGGCGCATAGGGCCCTCTTGGGCTGTCCCACCAGCCCACTAAGGGCTGGTGTGCCACCCTCAAGGCCTATGGGCTTCCCCAGGGTGGGTTGCCCCCCCGGTGAACTCCCGGAACCCATTCGTCATTCCCGGTACATTCCCGGTAACTCCGAAAAACCTTCCAGTAATCAAATGAGGTCATCCTATATATCAATCTTCGTTTCCGGACCATTCCGGAAACCCTCGTGACGTCCGTGATCTCATCCGGGACTCCGAACAACATTCGGTAACCAACCATATAACTCAAATACGCATAAAACAACGTCGAACCTTAAGTGTGCAGACCCTGCGGGTTCGAGAACTATGTAGACATGACCCGAGAGACTCCTCGGTGAATATCCAATAGCGGGACCTGGATGCCCATATTGGATCCTACATATTCTACGAAGATCTTATCGTTTGAACCTCAGTGCCAAGGATTCATATAATCCCGTATGTCATTCCCTTTGTCCTTCGGTATGTTACTTGCCCGAGATTCGATCATCAGTATCTGTATACCTATTTCAATCTCGTTTACCGGCAAGTCTCTTTACTCGTTCCGTAATACAAGATCCCGCAACTTACACTAAGTTACATTGCTTGCAAGGCTTGTGTGTGATGTTGTATTATCGAGTGGGCCCCGAGATACCTCTCCGTCACACGGAGTGACAAATCCCAGTCTTGATCCATACTAACTCAACTAACACCTTCGGAGATACCTGTAGAGCATCTTTATAGTCACCCAATTACGTTGCGACGTTTGATACACACAAAGCATTCCTCCGGTGTCAGTGAGTTATATGATCTCATGGTCATAGGAATAAATACTTGACACGTAGAAAACAGTAGCAACAAAATGACACGATCAACATGCTACGTCTATTAGTTTGGGTCTAGTCCGTCACGTGATTCTCCTAATGACGTGATCCAATTATCAATCAACAACACTTTGTTCATAATCAGAAGACACTGACTATCTTTGATCAACTGGCTATCCAACTAGAGGCTTGCTAGGGACGGTGTTTTGTCTATGTATCCACACATGTAAATGAGTGTTCATTCAATACAATTATAGCATGAATAATAAACGATTATCTTGATACAGGAACTATAATAATAACTATATTTATTATTGCCTCTAGGGCATAATTCCAACAACCATATGTTTTTTTTATTTTCCAATGATAAGTACATATAAGTCCCAAGTTGCATCAGGCAAACGACCCGACACTTGGGACTGCTTTGCCTAGATCAAAATTTTGAAAGTCCCTAGTCGCTGGAGGCATGCGAACCAGTACTTGGGGGCTACAATATTCAATGGTATAACAGATTATGAGGTCCAAATTAAGGACCCGATCCATCAAATACTGCTGAGCCGATCCTTGGGGGTTACACATGTGGAAAGCAATAAATTTAGTTTATAACTGGAGACTTACATGGACAACCTGGATTTCTCAAAGCTATCTACAATATTCAAAACTAAGTTCATGTCCCAGGTTTGTTGCATGCAAAACAACCCGTCCCTTGGGGGTTACACTAGCTGAAGCTTTATAAGTATAAGACAATTCCAAGTGCAAGGGTGCTGCAGGTCCCATGTTTGTTGCAGGCAAAACAACCCGTCCCTTGGGGGTTACACTAGCTGAAGCTTTATAAGTATAGGGTAGTTACAATCGCGAGGGTGCTACAGGCAATACAACCCGACACTTTGGGGCTACGCAGCCAAGATATTTTTGTACCCAAAGCACCAAGTCATCATGAACTGATTAACTTAGATCTTGGGGGCTACAAGTTGTATGAAGATAAAAAATGAGAGGAAGAAAATCATGAAGCGATCTAAGTGGAGTTGAAGCATTGAAAGCCCGCTCAACATCACATGGATTTCTTTATTCCCAAGAATTATTTCAAAGTTGAAGCAATATAAGCCAGCCAAACATCATATGATTTTTCTAATTCCCAAAATTTCCATCAAGCCTAAACATTGGAGGTCGACTCAACGACAGATGGGTTATCATTCCCAATATTTTATTGCAAAGGATAGTGTCCAGCAAGATGATTGGGAAGACGGCTCGAAGAAACCCGGATTTTTGAGGAGCTACTTCATTGAAATTACCCGGCCAAGGAGCAACCTGATCCCTTAACATTTTTTGTTCTTATTCCAAGAGCTTACCATGAATAATTCAAGCTAACCTGGGGGCTAATGTCGGGGATATACCCCACGGTTTGACCTGGCGAAAAGAAATGACCAGCCCACCATTTGGTGGGTCATGTGTCACCACATTTACCAGGTTGACTGGAGCAACAAGGCCTAAGGACCAGTCTGCAAGCTTGCGGATGGCGTCTCAAGGAGATTCCTAGATGACCGGCTCGCGCAGAAGGCAATGAAGAGGAAAGATTCCCTCATAAGAGAAGCAAGACCCCGAGTAGGTTTCAAGAGAGACTAATCCTAGTCCTAGTAGGACTCGATGTAAGCCTACCCCTTCAACTTATATAAGGAGGGGCAGGGCATCCAAAGAGGGGCAAGTTAATTCTGGACAAGAGAAGTAACTAGAGATAGACAGATTAGAAACCCTGGAGATTATAGATAGCGATTCCGCACCCTCGTAGTCGAGATCATCGTCATCATCAAAACACACAAAGTAGGACGTACGATTTTACCTCCATGGGAGGGGCCAAATATGGGTAAACTCGCGTCTCTCGATTCCAACCAAACCCCTCTCAAGCCACCACCTAGTTGCCATGGCCTCACACCTAAGTTGTCTCCCGAGGACATCTGCCATGACAAAATCACGACAGTGCTGGTACACTTGTTTCTTCTGACTTTCCATATTGCAGGATTTGTTGAATGAGGTTGGGTCTCCTATAGCCCGCTGGCAAATAAAACTTAAGAAAGAGAGAAAATTCAATAAGGCCAAAAAATTTTTAGCACCTAATCTTCAAAATTTGTTGAACCAATCTATTGAAGAAAAAGCCATCTTACGCCAACAAACTGAGGCGACTGAAGCCCAACTTGGTGCAACGTAGGAAGAAATAAAAAATTTCAATGTTACATTACCCATATGACTGAGGTCATCTTTGGTGAGTGATTACATCATAGTCATCTTCCAGGTGTACATTATCATCCAACTCTTTTGATGTATTTTTCTTGTTCGTAGGTAGGAAAAGTGACTATCTTGGGATGGAGCCAATAATGAAATTGAAGGCTATTTTCACATACTTGGAACAAATGTTTAGAGGATGTGTTTATACTATGGCATCTATGACCAACTGTGCCCAGACTCCTAATGAGCTCAAAAGCTCGCTCATGGATTTGTTGATTCTTCCCTAATGGATCCACAAGATGAAAAATCAGTGGCTCATGTTGGAGTTAATGTGCTCTTGCAAGTGCCAAGGCATATCTGTCGGAGTTAGAGCCATCTGTAATGGAAGGTGGGTTTCCTGATTATAATCTGGCGGCTCGGTATTATTAGAAAAAGACTATGCGAGATGTGTGAGGGGGACTCGTATGTTGGCCACAACTCGCTGACGAGCTGGACCTGTCAAAGTATCAACCCGACGTCACCAAGGACAAAAAAGCGTCAACCCGCCAGAATATCAATCTTTTGAGCTTGTTCCTCCTTAGCGTAAGATAGACTTTGCTTTGATGTCGGCCCCTTCATTATCACACGAGGAGACTATATTTTTCATGCTTTTTAAACTATTCAATGGCCGCTAAGTGACCCCTAGATCGATCAAGATGAGCCTGTAGAAGGTGACCGAAGGACGAGCACACAAGGGTCGATCCGGAGGATTTGTGAGCCGGTGTGCAGGAGTAGCTATTTGTCCTTTGTCAAAACTTTCATGATTTTGCCACTCTAAAATGAGCCTATAATAGGAGTAGCAAACTTGAGCAGTCCGTTGTGCCATCATGCACACAATACTTTTGATTTCTTATCTTTCTGTGAAAACTTGTCAATGAGTTTTCTTTGTATAGTAATATTTCTGTATATATCTAGTAAGCCATCTTTCTGCTGCATACCATGAGCCAGTAGAATAATATCATGCTTAGGTGTAGCAAAGTCCCTGTTATTTTTACCAAGTAAATAACTGGTCATCATGTGATCTAGTGAAATAAGCCAGGTGTCTATTGATGGCCCGACCAAGATGACATAGAATTTATACCTAAAAATTAGGATATATAAATCATACATATATTACTGTATAAATTATAAGATAACTTTTAAGGCTCAACATGAGATTGTCTTTTGAGGCACAAGTCTTTCTTCAATGAAGCTAGCGTGATAGTCCATGGTTTATCCTTGCTTTGTGTAAGCCGCCTCTATCGTGTCTTAAGCCGATGTTTTAACCTGGATAAGTTCAGGGTCCATATGGATTGACTTATTGAGAGTACGCCGGGTCACCTTTTTGGAGTAGCATCTTACAAAGAGGAAGGCTTAACCAAATTTATAGTGCCTTTTAGCCGGGTCAAATGATATATTAAAGGCTGAATCATTGAGTCCAGAGCCCCCAAGTGACTTATGTTCAAAGAATAAAGACTCATGCACGATGGTTGAGATGAAACGACAAAGGCCCCGAGTTTCGAGGTTTCTGGCTTTATTATATTGAACACAAAGGTATATACATATGTATGTACAACGAGTTGGAGCGAGTGGCTCTAAGTATAGTAAGTCCAAAGATGAGCAATATTCTAACGCATGTTGGTCTCCTCTTTAGAGGTGTGTCATTTCTTGTGTTCTCGTATGTAAACCCATGTGATATAACCAATTGTTGAAGTTCTTGCAGGTGACAAAAGACCCTTCCTATGGTGGTGAAATCTTGTGCATTCCTGTTTGGTCTTGTATCAAACGGAGCACTAAGTCCAATTCCATGAAAGTTCGGCTGCAAACTCTACGGCTATGATAGCGATGTAGGTCTTGTTGATACATAGCTGGTCTTGACGCTACGAGATCACGTTCCTTCTTCAATGCATGGAGGGAGTCCTGAAGAGGTTGTTCATTATGAGCCTTGACATAAGCGGTAACCCTGGGGCAATTGTGTCTAATGCCGCTAGGAAAAATAGCTTTTGTTCCATAAACCAAGAAAAACGACATGTAGCCCGTGGATTTGTTTGGAGTAGACTGTATGCTCCGAAGTACTGTGGTAGGTTCCTCAACCTAACAACTAGGAGTTCGCTCGAGGGGGAACACAAGCCGGTGTTTTATTTCGCGCTGTATCTCCTCGTTAGCTAGTTCAGCTTGTCCATTAGACTGTGAATGTGAAACCGAGGCTAAATCAAGCCAGATGTGCTCTCATTGACAAAAAAATTCCATTTCTCCCTTGTACAAGTTTGTGTCGTTATATGTTATGATGTTGTGTGGATATCCAAAACGGAAAATCAGTTTTTCCAAAAATTTCACTACTATCCCGGCATCACAGTTGTTGATTGGCTCTGCTTCAACCCAATTGGTGAACTTATAAACTACCACCTATAGGTGTGTCTTCTTATCTGATGATGGTTTGAATAGACCTACCATGTCGAGCCCCGAGACCACAAATGGCCAAGTGACTGGAATCATCCAAAACTCTCGAGCTGGCACATCAGCTTGTCATACAATGTCTTGACAACCATCGCACTTTCAAACAATGTCTTCGGCATCAGCGTGGGTAGTAAGCCAGTAAAAACCATGTCGGAAAGCTTTTGCCACCAATGATCTGAAGCCGGCATGATAACCACAATCTTCAGCGTGGATTTCTTAAAGGATCTCGCGATCTTCTATGGGGGAGACACAACGTTAACACACTGGTAATGCTTCATCAGTTTAACTCGCCATTGATGATAGTCAAAGATTTGCAACACGTGATAATCTATCGAAAGATGATTTCCTCATCTCCGAGATCGCAACGGGTCAAATAAGCCAAGTAGGGGATAGTACAATCAGGGATAACTTGAAGAGCCTCCCAGTTGCGTCTGTGAGTCACGACTAGCTATGTCTTCCTCTGATGGCAACTTTATTGAGGGGTCGTGAAGTACGTCAAGGAAAACATTACGTAGAACTGGCTTGCGTTCAGAGCTGAGTCATGACAAAGCATCAACAACCTCGTTAAGACGACTATGAGTGTGATCATCATTTTAACCCTAGAAAAGACCTGCAATGACCGTGACTGCGCACCGGTAAGCCGCCATGAGAGGGTCCTTTGAATCCCAGTCCCTCATATTTGATGAGCAACCAAATTTGAGTCGCCTAAACATCTGACCTTGCTTAGCTTCATTTCCTTAGCCATGCAGATCCCATTAAGGAGAGCCTCATACTCACCTGCAATGTTAGTACAAGGGAACATGAGCCCTAATACGTAAGAAAATTTGTCACCTCGCGGGAAAGTTAGAATAACTCTAGCCCGTAAACCCTCCAACTGCATGGAGCCATCAAAGTGTATTGTCTAGTACGTGTTGTCTGGCCTTGCCTCGGGGACTTGTAATTCAGTCCAATCATTAATGAAGTCCACAGATGCCTGATATTTGATGGGTCTTCGAGCCACATACTTCACCAGGTGTGGTCCAAGCTCGATTGCCGAGTTGTCAATCCAACTAGTGGCTTCCCGATTTTGTATGATAAATCCAAGAGGATTTGAAACAAGTATGGTGATTGGATGTTCCTGGAAATAATGTTTTAGCTCATGACTAGCCATGAAGACACCGAATACCAGCTTCTCACAATGTGGATATCACTGCTTTGATAAGGTCACAATGTACTCTTTCCCTACCTCCTTGTGCTCGACAACAAGTGGTACAATCACTACTTCATTACTTGCAGTGATGTACATGAGCATAGGATCTTTGTCAATCAAGGCGACAAGAACGCGCGGCTCAAATAGCTGCTTCCTGAGAGCTTTGAAAGTGTCATTGGTAGCACCGGTCCAAACAAAATTGTTAGTCTTTTTAAAAAATTAGTAGGGAGGAATCACCTTCTCTCCAAGTGTCTTATAAACTGGCTTAAAGCTGCAATGCAACCCACCATGCATTGAACATCATTGATATTAGCTGGCTTAGCAAGTGATGTTACTGCTTTGATCTGGTCTGGGTTAGCCTCAATGCCATGTTGTGAAACCAGCAGTAACTTGCCTGCCAGAACACCAAAAACACACTTGTCCGGGTTAAGCTTCATTCTGTACACGCGAATGTTGTCAAAATTTTACTTTGGTCATCCAACAGAGCCTCCTTCTTCTGGGATTTAACCACAATATCCTCGACATAAGCGCGAACATTGCACCCAATCTTTTCATGTAGGCAGTTCTGAACACATCGTTGATATGTAACCCCATGATCTTAAGCCCAAAAGTCATAGAAACATAGCAGAAAGCTCCAAAGGGGGTGATGAAAGCCATTTTCTGTTGACCCTCAATAGCCATCTTAATCTGATAATAACCAGAGTAGGCATCCAAGGAACAGAAACGCTCACAACGAGGGGTAGACTCGAAAATCTGGTCAATGTGGTGAATAGCAAATAGGTGCTTTCGACAAGCTTTTTTGAGATCCGTGTAATCAACACACGTACCCCTAGTGCTATTCTTCTTCACAACGAGCACTGGATTCGCAAACCATTATGGGTGAAAAACTTCAATGATGAACCGGACAGCTAGTAACCGGGCCATCTCTTGACCAATAGCTTTTTGTCTCTCGTTAAAACAACAAGCGTATTCTTCGACATGTTTCATCTTTGGATCAACATCGAGGTGGTTCTCATCGAGTTCCCTCGGCACACCAGGCATGTCACAAGGTTTCGATGCAAAGATGTCCTGATTCTCATGGATGAACTCAATGACTGTGCTTTCCTATTTGGGATCCATGCCTGTCCCAATGGTAAACTGTTGTGACGAATCACCTAGAGTAAAATCAATTTTCTTGGTAACCTTGGTCAGCTTAAATTTGAGTGCAGGGTCAGACTCTGTGATGGGCTTCTCGTGGGATGTCATGTCTTTCGGGTCAACATTAGCGGTGTAAAACTTCATCTCTTCTGCTGCACAAGCTAACTCAGTGTAGACTGCATTTCTTTCCTCAGATTCCTAAGAATTTTTTTAGTTCCATCAACAGTAATGGTTTCGTTTAGTCTGGGCATTTTGAGTTTGATGTAGACAAAGCAAGGCCACTCCATGATGCATGCATAAACCGGTCGTCCCAAGAGGGCATGATAAGGGCTCTTGATTTTGACCACCTCAAAGGATATAGAATTGCGTCGGTAATTAAATTCCATACCAAAAGCAACTTCAAGCGTGATCCACACAATTTCATATGCTGATTTCCCGGGCACAGTTTCGTGGAAAACTGTGGTAGAGGGCTACAATTTGTTTCTCACAGAGATTCATCCGTCGGAACATGTCATAGTATAAAATGTTGATACTGCTTCCCTCATCTATGAGTAATTTCATGAGTGTATAACGACCAACTTGAGGTTCCACTACTAAAGCAAGAATACCTAGGTTGTAAACCCGGGGAGGATGATCCTCTCTGATCCAAGTTATTGGTTTTTCATACCAGTTTAAGTATGCCGGAACTGCCATCTCGACCATATTAACGGCTCTGTGCCAAAGTTTGCGATCTCATTTGCAAGTGCTCCTAGTGAACACATGATATTGTCCGTCGTTCAGCTGCTTTGGATTGCTCTCAAACTAGCTTGGTCATTCTGCTTGTGATTTCCTTGGCTAGAGCATTGATGACCACCATTGTTGTTGTCATGACTCCGAAAACAAGCTCGTGAGCCGCCTTATCCTTGGAAACCTTGACCTTCAAAACTAACATATGAGTGACCCCAGACCCGCCTGTGCCGGGATGACCCGGATTTCTTCCTCCCCACCTCCATGTTGACTCTTATACACCTGGTTGCGAAATTCCTACATGATGTAACAACTCTCCTACGAGTCAATGGCCGGCTGATATGGGAAACTATGTTTCGGACAAGGGGCTTTAAGTGCTTCTTCATAGTTACTAGGATTATTACCATTGTATGCCTTGCAAGAGTTATTGTTCCATCGTTGATTCTTAAAAATAGTATTGGTGTTAACAAAATCTGACCCACCATCAGGATGCTTGCACTTTCCACCATTGCCATGATTATTATGATTCCCATTTAGTTCGGAATTGTGTTGCTCGTGACCCATACTATTGTCATGTTTGTCTCTTTTGCTAGACTTATCATCTTTTGATCTAGGATCATTCATGTTGTACGACTCAACATATCTAGTAAGGACATCCACGAGGTCTCCGATATCTTGAAACTTTCACTTGATGTGCCCAAGCTTATAGAAAAGAGGCCGGAAGTGGCCATTCTTATACAAAATTAAAATAACCTGGGTAGTTGTTAGATCGTTCGAAGAATGAATGATCTTTGCAACCCAGAGAGTCTAGTGGTGGGCAGATTCATCCATCAGTTGAATACAATGCTACAAGTCAACAATCATCATTGGGACTTTGCAGGTTCCTTGAATATTTTTGATGAAGCGTTCCTTCAATTCTGTCCAAGTATTAATTGAATTAGGGGGAGGTTTTTCAACCATGTGCGAGCATGTCCTTCCAACATCATGGTTAGGTACTTGGCGCAAACTGCATCACTAATATCTAGCATATCCATAGCTATCTTGTAGCTTTCTATCCACGTAGACGACTCAAGATTAGCTGTCTAATTCGATATCTTGCAAGGGCCCTTAAAATCCTTGGGCATACGCTCATTGCGTAGGCCCGGTGCATGGCAGGGTATGTCGATCGTCCTGCTACTTTCACCCGCCCCAATCAGATTTGTTGGGGTGTGGAGGGAGGCACTTAACCCGCCACTATGGCTGCCGCTTCTCCTTCGTGCAAGGCCAGAATTGCATCGAAAATTGCTTGCGCATCTGAAACCACATGTCGGTTCGGGGAATTTCCGAGCCTGTTTCCTGCGGCCACTGCTAGAAACCGCAGGAGACTCTACGTGCCAACTCTTGCTATGACTTGCATAAGGAGTAGAATGAACCTGGTCTCAACTATAAGAATAATTCGCTTCTTGAGTGACTGCGGTTTTTGACATCTAAATGGCGTTCCTAGCTTCAACCTTGATTGGAGTGTTTCTTATGATCGGGAGTCAATCAAGGTTACTAGTCGTCGCGACGATGTTGTTGACAGGATTGGAGAAGTGACTCGCCGGTGTCTGGAAGCGTCGAGGTGGTGATTGAGCTAGCGGTGATTGGACAGTCTGGTGCTCCTGAGATGGTTGACGAAATTGATCCTCTTGTGGTTGTCCAGTCCCTAACGTGCGGAGTGTCGAACAAACATGTCGGCTCAAGATTAAGGTGCACGCGACTCTCGTGCCTCCTTTGATGAACTGCCTCCGAGGCATTTCAACGAAGACCTAGTTGCCAAGCTTCTACCTTCAAGCGTTCAACCTCATTGTGGATGTGAGCTTCTAAATCCGCCATACGAGTATTCCCGGTGTCTATCTCCTCCCGAACTTTAGTCATCTGCCTAGAAAGTTTGGTTACCTCTCTGTTATGCTCCTCCTGATTTTCCGCGGTTACTTGTGTCTCTAAGAGTTTCGTCATCTGTGCCATCAAGTCGTCAATGGCTTGAGCCGGCGCATTGCTCGACCCGGTGGCGTTTCGAGCTGGTGCTGAGCCGCCGGAGCAATTAGCTACTCCATCCAATGTAGAATAGTGAGCCGGTGTGGTTCATTCTTTGTGAACGACAACCTACCGAGGTGGCTCGAGGAACTCCATGTCAGCCTCACTATTAGGATTACCCCCAAGCTTACCATCAAAAAGCGGGCAAATTGACTCGGTGTCTCAAACCGATGATTCACCATAAGAGTAGAACAGATTGTCTCCACTGGTCATATAGTTATCCGCCAGGTCGACCCCATGAGTGAATCCAACGAAGATGTGCCATCGTCCGGTTGTATCCGATTGGTTTGTGTGCTCCAAGCCGGTTCGACGGTGTCGATGCAGATGCCGGGCTTGCATCCTGATTCACTGACGTTGCCGATGAAAACATGGATCTTTCTGAAGGGGACCCGATATTCGTACTCAATTGAGCCAACCTCGAGACTCCAGCCTGAATCATTGATGTAGACCTTTCCACGACGACTCCTGGTCTTCCGGTAGATCACGTATCCCTCGATCCCTCGGAGAGTTCCCTCCATGAATTAACACCACCGTGCGTTGGCCCCATGGTGGGTGTCAACTGTCATGGTTTTTCATGACAACTGTCCTAGCGATAGTACTAACTCTAGGAGGTATCACAACTAGGTGGTTCCTTGGATGGGTTAAATCGGGGAAGAGGGACAAGGTTTTACCCAGGTTCAGCCCCTCCGATGGAGGGAAAAGCACGCATCCTGCTTTTAGTCTTATTGATTGTGATCTTGATTACAAGGTTGCACAATCGCTAACCTAGCTCTCAGGGATTTCTTACTTGTCCTTTCAATCTCAGGGGCACCCCTTTATATATAGGTTGAGGCCCTGAGATTACAACAGAGCCCAGGTCAGATAATATCCCGTGACCTAATCTAATTCCTAGTCATCTTGTTTCTGTATTATGGAGACTACCTCGCGCCTTCCTTCATTAGCCGGCCTACCAAATACTATCCCATGAGCCGGCCCACTAGTCAAGGTACCTCTTCGGTCTCCGACTTCTCAGCTTCGATTGCTCGTGTAGCAACCATATTTATCAGCTACCTTCTTGACAGTCGGGTCATCTTCTTGGCGGGTCATCCTGTGGGGTTCATCCCAACAGTATGCCATTGAGAATAGTTTGTAATGATGTTGTCCAGATGTTTGGTGGCCTCTCCTAATGTCACCTCCATGAAGCTACCACATGCGGAAGAATCTAGAATATTTTTAGACACAAAGTTTAGTCCAACATAGTAATTTTGTATAATCATCCATAAGTTCAAACCACGCGTAGGGAAATTTTTAATCATCAATTTCATCCTTTTCTAGCATTGGGAAACATGATCTTGGTCATGTTGCTTAAAATTCATATTTTGATTTCCAAAGGAGAGGGTCTTAGCAGGAGGAAAATACTTGGTAATGAAAGTATCTTCACATTTATCGCATGTTCCAATACTATTACGTGCTAAAGATGAAATCCAAGATTTAACTTTATCTCGTAGTGCAAAAGGAAACAATTTTAATTTGACCACATGAGTACCCATATCCTTTTTATTTTTATTTTTGGTATCACATAATTAAAAAAAGTATTCAGATGCATAGCCGGATCCTCATTTGGACTTCCGGAAAGTTGTTCTTTCATCACAAGATTTAGCAATGCAACATTAGTATCATATAACTCCGCACTAGTGGTGGGTGGTATAGGAGTACTAATAAAATCATTGTTGTTAGTATTTGAGAAGTCACACAACTAGTGTTTTTGTGAGACATGGTGACCAAGCAATCAAAGTAACGAGCAGAATGAGAAAACTACCAAGTATAGCAAGCAAACAAGTGAACTAGCAAATGTAAATATTTTTCTATTTTTGTTTTATAGCAAGAAAAATATAACATCAAATAAAAAGTGGAACAAGTGAATGATAATTTGTGAGAAGGTACTTTATAATAAATTGGTGATACTCCCTCGCAACGACGCAAGAAATCCTTCCTGATAGTTGTGATATGCGTTGGGTTTTTTCCTCGAAGAGGAGGGGATGATGCAACATAATATAATAAGTATTTCTCTCTGTGATAACCAAGGTTATAAAACCAATAGGAGGATCACACAATTTCAAGTCTTCAGCACCTACACACAAAATAGCACACACTTGCACCTAACAAGGGCAAGAGGATTGTCAATCCCCTTGAATAAGTAGTGCAAATGGATAATTTTATAAACAGAAACTAGAAAATAAATAACAAGTAAATAATTGTAATGCCCAAGATGCGACCCTATCCTTATTTTGGAATCAGGGCCTCGACAGGGATAGAAGCGCATCTCATCATTTCGCAATAATGGATATCATTGCAAGTCCATGTAAAGAGGAGATGACTATATGGAATTGGCTTACACTCGCCACAAGCTAATCATGATCATCTCAATACAAACATACATTGATTCATCGGTCGGAAGACCAGGGTCCGACTACGGACGAAATCAAACAATAAAAACGACGTCCATCCTTACTATCCCAGGTAGTCGGGGTCGGTGTAGGCACGGGCAGCCGTGGCCCCTAGGTGGCAACTCCTTGCTGGGCTCGCACCGAGCCTCGATGAAAATCAAGATCAGAGGAGGGACAACGATACTTAAACCGGCGTGTGCGCATGCCCGACCATAGTGCTCGCAAGATTCCATCCCGTCAAGCCGCCGCTTAACCTTACCAGGGGGCTGATTGTGTACATCCGCCAAGGTGTCGAGCGGGCAGGCGGGCAGGCAGAGCTGGCAGGGACATGTCGCCGTGGCAGCGGGCGCGTCTCATCCGGGATGACACCCATCCCGTAGCGTGGCAGCAAGATAGAGAGGCAGCCCAGCGAACAACATAGAGAGAGGGACATTCCTTATTGGGAGACATCGTCCGCGCGCCACCTCACAGTTCATTTAATGCGCCTATCCGAGTCCCCAAGAGTTAGGTATTTCCCACTACCCATTCTGGCGAGCACTCCGTCACTGCAACACGCACTGTATGCCTAGTAAAAAGAACATGTTGGCTAGTGTGGTAACCCCTTTATCCTATAAAAGGAGGTCCATGTCCACTGGAACAAGGGTCGACACCCCATTTAGTCACACACGTAGTAGAGCCCTCGAGCATCCATGCCGGTCCACTGCGCTCATGTACTCTTCATGCCTAATCAACAACAACCACCAACAGGATGTAGGGTGTTACGCTTCCAGGCGGACCGAACCTGTCTAAACCCTTTGCGTGCGACCTTGTCGACTAATGCTTTGTGTGCATCGAGACACCGTGCAGATCCGTAAAAGGGGCGTCACATGTCCCATAGATCGTCACTGGTCCATTCCCCCGACATCATTTGCACTCCAGGTAGGGGAGTTCTTCTATGCGCGTATCTTCACTGGCATTTTCACATGTCTTCCTCGGCTCTCATGGTGCCCGAGAAGACCAGGGGTGGCACGACGGCCGCTCCTTCGATGTCCAAGCTGCCCGCGTTGGCCGCAACGGAGGACGAGGGCCAGGGCGGTCACTAGGCGCATCGTACTGGTGAACACAGCCACAATACTGCATGGAGATCCGCGAGCCACGGCCCGGACGCCATTGTCGTGCTAGCCTACAACCCGCTCCGATGACTGTCAGCGGCGATGCCACAACCACAATGACAACTACGGCGGCTGCGACCGGACCTCTTCCTTGCCCCTCATTAAACAACCGCAACCTGCACCCCGGGATGACGGCCCGAGGCATCGCATGGATAAGACTCCCACACAAGGAACGCATGACCATGCTCATCCACCCCCTGGTGAGGGCAGCCAGTGGATGATGGCGCGGGACAGTACTCCTTCTGGCACTGCTAGGAGTAAGTGCGCTACCCGAGCCTCGGCCCGCCCGGTCCCTAAGACCATGGGAGAAGCTCCGGCACACGCTTAGTTGTTCCTGAACTCTCCACCTGCGCGTGAATTGATGGTGGATTGGAGAGCGATCATCTATATCCTATTGAGCTTCACCAAAAAGGACAAGCGAGACGCGGCGGGTTTTTCGTGTGCATGGCATATGGCTACTGCGGAGCCCACCGCCGTGACCGATGTTGCCGGGGAACTCATGGTGTAGTCACCCATGCGACACGAGGAAGGTACCCGCCGTGGCCATCTACAAGACGAAGTATCTTAAGCCTCGACGGACCCGCATCTCAAGCAAGATCAACGTCAAGTCTTGAAGGACTGGCGCAAGGAGGATGCGCGTACCACAATCGAGTGGTGGCTTGAGACACGCTGCTAGTATGATGGTCGTGCGGATCCATTCATCGATGAGCCCATGCCAGGGGTGACCGATAGCCTACCTTATGAGGTGGGGCGTCCAGCGTTGACCCGTGAGTTTTGGGAAGTCCATTGGCCGTCCAGCAGGGCCTTCAAGCCAGAAGTGTCAGACAAGTACAACGAGAACATCAGTCCATCGGAGTTCCTAGGCATCTACACCAGTGCAGGCTACCGGGGACGGGATGAGAAGGTTCTCGCCAACTACTTTACATTGGCGCTCAAACCAACATGAGGAGTTGGCTGATGAACTTGCGTGAGGGGTCCATTTCCTCCTAGACAGACTTGTGCAACTAGTTCGTTGGGGCCTACCATGGGGGCCACAAGCTCCCAGGGCAGCCTAGCGATCTGCATGTTTTTCCTGAGTGGGACGGCCAAACCCTCCAAAAATTCATTTAGGGATTCAACCGCGTGCATCACAACATCCCAGATATCCACACCGTTGAAGTGATTGGTGTGTTCCACACGAACGTGCGCAATCGCCACATGCGCGAAGAGATGAGCATCGACAAGGTCCGGGATATTGCCAAGCTTTACGCTCTAGCTGACTAGTATGCGCGGAGTGAAGAGGGAAGAAGGCTCTCGGGGGAGAACACTGTCGCGGAAGTTGATTCCGACAACAACCAGGGATCACCGACCTCCTTGATCAAGGGACACAAGCGTAACAAGAAGCACAAAGGGAATTGTGTGAAGGTTGTTGAGAGCTTCGAGAAGCCTAACACCGACAAGAAATCCAAGCCTGAGGCGTCCAGCAAGAATGTTGCCACGTGCTCCGGGGACGCTGAGGCTGCGGCAGGCGAGAAAACCGGCAATCCATAATGCAAGATCCACCTCACAAACGACCATGGCATTAGCTAGTGCCGCCAAGTAGAACAACTAGCTGAAAAGCAGAAGCAAGAGTATGAAATGCGTGACAAGGAGAAAGGCCAAGACAATGCTGGTGCGTCTGACAAGAAGAACCGCGATGACCGAGGTGGTCATCGTGGCAAGGCTAAGCAATAGAAAGAGAAGCCCGCAAGGGGCGGAGACAACCAATCTGGCAGTTATGATGATGAGGATGGAGAGGAATCTGACAGGAAAGAGTTCCAGAATGCTATAGATGCTATGTGTGTTGACGAAGGCACATCTTTGCACTCGTCCCATAGGCAGCTTAAAGAACGTGTCCACAAAGTTGACGCGAGAGACCTAGTGGCGGGGCAAGGAGACCGCTCAAGTGGTCCAACACTCCCATTATATTCGATGCCGAGGACCACCCTGATCGCATCCCCGCAGTCAGGTGTGTGCCGCCGTTGGTCTCACAAACGGTGCACAACCTCAGGGTCACGAAGCTGTTGGTTGACAATGGGACCGAACTGAACTTGATATCGCCCAATGTGATCAAGAGGTTGCAAATTCCCGATTCAGATCTTAAACCCACGGGTTCCTTCCAAGGAGTGGAAAAGGGGAGAATTCAGCCGAACGACAAGATAACTCTTCTTGACACATTTGGTAGCGAGCTCAATTTCAGGATAGAGAAGGCCACCTTTGATGTCGCCAAGATGGTGTTGTCGTATAATGGAATCCTGGGCCATCCCAAGCTAGCTAAGTTCAGGGCAGCGTCCCACCATGCCTACAACATGCTCATGATGCCAGGGCCGATGAGCATCATCACCATCCATGTAAAGAAGAAAGATGTGGTCCTTTGTGTTAACAAGATCGACCTTGAGGTAGTCGCAGCGTCCGTCGACAAGGCGCCCGCTCCTACCAAAAGCAAAGCCCAAGACCTCCGTCTAGACTCGCGACGAATCCTGGAAGTGCACCGGTGAGCAGATCGCACCCGTCGATGACTCGCCTGAGACTTGTGCCACTGAGGGCAAGAGAAATAGAGCGACTGTCCACGAGACATATCAAGTGGCCGCGCGAGAGCATGGAGAGGGTGGTACGTACTTTGACTATAAGTGCCACCCTCGACAACAAATAGGTAGCACATTTGTCTCCTTCCTGTGGGCGAACGCCGACGTGTTTTCTTAGCAACCGTCAGATATCCCAATGTTCTGTGGGAGTTGATCGAGCACTGCCATGCCGTTTGCCCTCAAGCGCACCCCGTCAAGCAGAAGGTCCGAAAGCAAGCTTTGGAGAAGCAAGAATTTATCACTGAAGAAATCAATAAGTTGGAAGCAGCAGGTCTAGTCAGGGGTGTGCTCCACCCAAGATGGTTGGTGAATCCCGTAGTGTTGCGCAAGGCAAGTGGGAAGTGGAGGCTTTTTAGTGACTTTACAGATGTCAACAAGGCTTCCCCTTGCCATGCATCGGCCATATCTTGGATTCGACTGCCGGCTATGACTTGTTGTCGTTCCTTGATGCCTACTCTGGTTATCACCAGATCTTCATGGCCAAGAAGGACGAAGAGAAAACAGCCTTCACCACCCCTTATTGCATATACTTCTTCAGGCGCATGCCATTTGGCATGAAGAGTGCGGGCTCCATGTTCTTGAGGGTTGTCCAGATCGGCGTTGGACCGCAGTTGTATAGAAATGTGGAAGCCTACATGGACGAAATCTTAGTCAAGACCAAGAACAAGGTCGCGCTGGTCCAAGACCTGGAGGAGACCTTTGCGAACTTGCACAAGATCAACCTAAAGCTCAACCCGAGAATTCTGTGTTCTTGGTTCCGTCTGGAAAATTCCTTTTTTCTTCATATCTTAGCGCAGGGTAGAAGGAAACCCTACCAAGATTGAAATGATCGAACCACTAGAGGCCGTGAAGAGTGTTAAGGATGCCTGTCGGCTGGCAGGCTATGTGGCTGCTCTCAACAGGTTCCAAGTCCGTGGAATGGGCCTTGCTATTCTTCAAAATCTTGAAGAAGGCGGGACCAATTAGGTGGACTCGAGAAGTAGAAGGAGTCCTATAATACATGAAGAAGTACATGTCCTTCACCCCGGTCCTAGTCGCTCCCAAGCCCAAGGAGTCGTTGCTATTGTATCTGGCAGTGAAGAATCAGGTGGACAGTGCCGCACTAGTGGTAGACAAGGAGGTCGAGGACGGTGAAATAGTGACCAATGGCCCGGCGACCGACAACACCAAGTCAATCCTAATGAGCCAAGAACCCGACTCTAAAGCATCACGGGAAGCAGAACAGCGGGTAGCACTTAAGAAGAAGGTGGTGCAACAACCCATATATTTTGTCATCTCCCTTGTGCACGGGGCTCCGACGAGATATTCTGGGATCCATAAATTTCTCTTTGGCCTTCTCATGGCCTGCCGCAAGCTGTGCCACTACTTCAAAGTGTACTACATCACAGTTGTTACCCCGCTTCCTTCTGCAGCAGATCCTGAGGAGCCCAGAAGAAACCGGACGGATCATCGAGTGGTCCCTGAAGTTTGCGAGTTCCGATCTGAATTTCGAGATCACATCAACCATCAAGAGCTGCGCACTGGCAGAGTTTGTTGCCGAGTGGCTGCCAACACCAGATGAAGAGATCCCGGAGACAACCCTTCACGATAGGGAAACCCCCTAGGCATGGATCATGTACTTTGACAGAGCTTTTTTCGCTGGAAGGCGTCGGTGTCGAATTGCTTCTCATAGCACCGACTAGGGAGCACCTCATGTATGTGATCCAGATGCACTTCCCCCTGGAGGTATCAACAAACAATACGACATAGATACATGAAGGAATTTGTGGCTCCCATGTAGGATCACGATCTCTTGTCGGAAAGGCATTCCGGTAAGGCTTCTAATGGCCCACAAGCCTTCAAGACGCCTTGGTGGTGGTGATAAAGTATGGGGCATGCCAATACCATGCCAAGTAGATACATCAACCATCACAAGCCCTTCAAACCGTACCACTCTCATGGCCCTTCTCGGTATGGAGGCTCAACATCGTCAACCCCCTCGCCCGTTCTACTAGGGCTTTGATTTCTTGTTCATCGCCATCGACAAGTTGACGAAGTGGACCAAGGTGGAGCCAGTGAGAAAGGTGACGACGCTGGTAGAGGTCAAGTTCCTTACATGGATTGTTTGTCATTTCAGGGTCCCAAACCGGATCATAACCGATAATAGCACACAGTTCACCAGCAACAATTTCATGCAATATTGTCAAGACATTTGTGTTAAGTTATGCTTTGCCTCCGTTTCTCACCCCAAGAGCAACATGAAAGTAGAGAGGGCAAATGCTGAAGTGTTGCGGTGCCTCAAGACAAGGACTTTCGACAAGCTGAGCAAACACGGAAGACGCTGGATCGACGAACTCCCGACGGTTCTTTGGTCGACCAAATCAACAACAAATCGAGCCACCGGTGAGACACCCTTTGCCCTGTTCTGCGGGGCGGAGGCAATTCCCCACGGAACTCACGTACGGGTCACCAAGAGTGCGTGCCTTTGACGAGGACCAACAAAAACGGTTACGACATGACGATGCCACACTCCTTGAGGAAGGTCGTCTTCGGGCCGCACTGCATGCTGCTAGGTACCAGGAGGCCCTATGCCGCTACCATAGCCACAAAGTGTGCGCCATGATTGTTGAGGAATGCGACCTTGTCCTCCAACATATTTAGTCCGCGAAGGGATCAAAGAAGTTGACGCCAAAGTGGGAAGGCCCTTATCGGGTGATACGAGTCACCAGGCCTGGCATAGTCCACCTAGAGACCGAGGATGGCACTCCAGTACAGAACTCGTGGAATATCGAGCATCTTCGCAAGTTCTACGGTGAGGCGCGATTGTTGAACCCCCGACAACCACTTTTGTACATGTCTCATAGCAATGCGTGTAATACTTTGTACAAAGCCACGTGGTGACCCTGTGCATAGTTAATAAGACTAAAAATCTTGCAACTGTTTTCTGCTTAATTGCGTATTTACATTACGCCCATCCCGTGGATTGTTGCGGTAGAATATAGCCAACGCAGAGACGTTGTTGAAACTCTAAGGATCACAAGTACATCCTATTTTCTTTTCTTTCTTTTCTGAAAGGAAAGCAGGGAACCCCGAAAGGGCGCAACCCCACACGCAAAATTCATCTCGGGGGAAGAAGGAGGAGCGGGGTGGAGGAATGTGTCCAAGGCAACCACGTAACGACAAGAAAGTTGATGGTGGAAGGAAAAGATAAGTGAAACCCTTCCCTACTATTTAAAGACACTGCCCATATGAGAAGACTTGTGCACGGTTGAGCCCTTGCTAGAATCATAGCGCGCTGAGAGTGGATGAAGGCATGTCCAGCCCCCTTCCTGTGGGTGATCACGGCGAGGATGATAAGTTAGTCTTGACGGGCGTAGTGCTGCAAAGGGAGTGCTTAGGATCCGTCCTTAGAAGCGCCCCGCGGCAAGATGACACTCACCGACAAGCATTCCCATCAGCCGTTAAAGTCAGAAGGGCACTAAGGGCACTCAGAAATAAAAGAAAAAGAAGCAGAAGGAGAAAGAAAAAGAAGCGATCTTCATGCTCAAAAGAAAAAAAAGAAAGCAGAAGGGGAAAGAAAAAGAAGCCAAGCCATTGACACAACAATAGTAGCCAATATTTTTCCTTGATTTTTTTCAGGTTTACATTGGGTGCTATTTAAACATAAAAAGAATCCACTACAAGGTCAGCGGAGGCGGTGACAACGTGGTCAAGTCGGAGTACGACTTCCTATAGTGCCGCCACCGGTGCCTCGGAGGAGATCTGGCACTATGATGTGGCGATCGATTCTGAAACGACTCCATAGAGCAGGGTCATGTTTTCTGGATCCCTCCATGGCGCCAACCACGGTACTCAGAGTCGTCGCCCTCCTACTTGACGTGAAGACGCGGCTGTCATCATCAGTGTTGCTGAATGTGTCGGTGTTGGTCCCGCTCAAGCTTTCGGCGCAACATTCCTACCAGACACCGCTCTCTCCGAAGAAATTCACGAAGGGCTGTGGAGCTGTCGAACCGGACGTGGAGGTGTTGCCCGGGGCCAATCCCCCGGGAGCGGGCAAACGATTTCCACCCTCGCGTTAAGAACATGTCGTTTCCGGAGGTGACGTCGACCGCCGCCCACACAGCTCCATTGCAGCAACCATCCGCCCGGAGCCACAAGCCGTGGGGTCGGCAACCCTCCATGGACCTCGCAAAATGGTCTGGGGGTCGCAACAAGCTCCAGTGCCCCTAGGGGTTCACCACAATGAACTTGTGCACCTCTCCCACCACATGAATCCCCGCATGGGGCTTCAAGAGAGGAGTGCTACCGCGACCATCACAGAGCGGCGGGGCTACCCTCGCACGACCCCTGGACACCGCCTGCCCATGGGAGCTAGAGCCGGACCCCGCCGTCGTCACCACGATGCACATTGGAATCTGGGGGCTGCCTCTTCCGACGCCCCTGGATCTTCGGGACCGTCCGCGACCCCTCGCCATTTCGGGAGGAAGGGCACACTAAAGGAATGATGAAGGAAGAAGATGGAAGCGCTAGGAAGTGGGGAGGAGCAAGAGACCGTGGGTGAGCTGCGCCATACCTTAGATCCTCCCCGCATTTATAGAGACGAGTGGAAAGAGAACGGGAGGGGGTGGCTCCTTACGGTCCAAAACGAGCGCACATTCACGTGCACACGGCCCCAGCGGCCGCCCTCCGAGACCAATGGCGAAGCGCGCGTCACCCGAGCTACAATCAGGACATGAGGGGAGGCGATGCCACTTAAATAGTGGAAGGCGTGTAGGCGTCGCGTCGTTTCCCCATTTCAAGACCAGAGGAAGTCCAAGGGCTGGCCGCCCATGCACACACGATACCGCTTACTACGGATCGTGCTGGTTGGGTGACCGCCCCTCTCCACCAATGCATTTCATCGCTGGATTACGCTCGGTGGGGACTGTCAGCAAAACCATCATAATGGAGGAGCACGACCACGCATGCCCGTGCGCTGTTTTGGGCCTTGCCCAACAATGCTGCGCATGTGTATGGCCCAGGCCCGAGGGCTACTGTTGGTGTACAAAGGAATGGGGTCCTTAGTCCGCCTGGCTTAGGCACGGGCAGCCGCGGCCCCAGGCATAAACTCCTTGTCGGGCTAGGTCGAAGCCTTGAGGAAAACCAACACTGAGGCCGAGTGGGGACGACAATAGTCACGCCTGCCTGTGTAGACGTTTGCCAATGGCGCCCAACAAGATTCCAGCTCGCCAAGACGCCGCTCCACCTCACTAGTGGCCGATTGTCTACATCAGCCGAGGTGTCGAGAGGGAAGGCAGAGCTGGTAGGGGCATGTGGCGAGGCAACGGGTGCATCCTAGCTGAGATGACACCCGTCCCACAGCGTGGCAGCAAGATAGAGAGGCAGCTAGGAGGATGACATAGAGAGAGAGGCATTCCTTGTCGGGAAACGCCGTCCGCGCGACACCTCATGATGCATTTAATGCGCATGTCCCAGTCCGTCAGATTTAGGTATTTCCCATACCCACTCTCACAAGCAGTCCTGCCACTACAGTATGCACTGTACACCCAATAAAAAGACCATTTTGGCCACTGTGGTAACCCCTTTGTCCTATAAAAGAAGGTCCATAGCCAATGAAACAAGGGTCGTCACCCCATTTAGCCACCTGCGTAGTAGATCCCTCGAGCATCCTTCCTGGGCCACTGCACTCGTGTACTCTTCATACTTAATCAACAACCACCACCAAAAGGAAATAGGGTGTTATGCTTCCAGGCGGCCCAAACCTGTATAAACCCTTTGCATGCGACCTTATCGGCTGATGCTTTGTGTGCATTGAGACACCCCTTCAGAACCATAAAAGGGACCTCCCAGGTCAAGTAGATCATTGATGGTCCGTTCCTGTGACAGTCGGCCTCGAACCCATCCTATGATCTTTGATGAAGAAGAAGAAACTCCAAATAGAACAATCATCACGCTCATGCCAAAGTATCACTTTACCCGTACCTCGAACTGTTGTTGTAGTAATCTGTGAGCCACAAGGACTCAACAATCTCATTTACAAAGGTATGAAGACGAGCAATGCTTAATGGGTGAGGTATGGTTAAATGGTGAGGCTGCAACCAACACTAAGCATTTATTTGAGTGGCTAACTTGCGAGTACAAGAATAAGAGGGGGTGGGGGTGATCTAAGCATAAATGGATGTCAACTACTAATAATCAAGAAGTGATCATGAACACCTATTTATGAGTCATACATAACCCTAGTGTGTTCTATCTTTGATTCAGAACTCACGAGTAGACAAAGTCACGATTACGCACACGGTTGGCATATTTAATTTCAGTTTTCCTCAAGTTTGCCATGACCGGGTGTTAAACAAAGATTCCTAGTTGCTACATAACCACGGGCATGACTCTCAGAAAAATTTAACCCTACACGGGTGCTCCAACTCATCCATAAAAAACGAGCCACAAGAGGCGTGTAAAGCCTCAACCACAGGAAAAACCGTAGTCTCCTCGGAATCTCGGTGGAAAACCTCAACCTCGAGATAGCCCAAAGCATCCTCAGAATCCTGGTGCACAAGATATTTTGTAAAAGGTAAAACAAATCCAGCAAGGCCGCCCAACGTTTTGACAAACCTGATAGGAGCCGCGTATCTCGTTCTCAAGACACGATCGGGTAAGCTAGTGCATAGGGACAAATAGAAATTACCCGAGTTGCCCCAGGGTGGCCCCGCAGAGTGCTCTAGTTTGGACCAACACTAATGAAGAGCACTCGCCTAGGTTCTTGATTAATTATCCATGGGTTAATTACTCCCTATATAGGTTTATTAGTTATTAGGAAAATGTAGTACCAAAGTTGGGCCTTGCCAGAAGAGTTCTAATCTAAGTCAAATTATCAAGGGGGTCCCCATAACAACCCTGAGCATGTTAGGAGCGCTCAATATGGAATATAACACCGGTACACAAGTAACTAGGGTGACAAAGGTGGAACAAAACATCGAGCCAAAAGGCTAAACCTTCCACCATTAACCGAGTATATATGTGCATTAAATTAAATAGCAATAATATTATGATATCTCAAGAAAATCCATGTTTTGCATGGAAGCAACTTGCACTTGCAACTAGTAGCTCTATAAGAAGGGCTGAGCAAGCAGTAACATAGCCAAATAAAGGTTTGCTGGGATGTGGAGGGGGTTAGAGGCTTTTCATGACAATGTTGGGAGGTTTGACATACAAGTGGTAGGGAGCATGACATAATGGCCGAAGCGAGACAACTTGCATAGCAATGATAGTAGTGGTATCCACGGAAATGACCATCTTGCGTGAGATCCTGCTTCGAAGAAGAACGAATCCGTGAAGTAGACGGACCACACAGTCGAACGAATCCTCACAATCTGGCACGCTTGCAGAACTGTATCGAGCAGAAGCAATCCAAAAACATACAATCAACACACAATAACACCACAACATATTCATGATATGATGCGCAAACAAATATGATGCATGTCCAATTTAAATATGCAAGGCATGGAAATCACAACAATCAAATACCACACGTTAAGTGGAGTTCAATATGCAACAAGCTGCATATTGATGAAATTCCTTATTTGAATTACTAAGTTCACTCCCGTTTATTTACTCAACATGTTTAAATAATGTTAAACATGGCAAGAGGTGAAGCATAAATAAACTATCTATGTAGGCATGTGAAATGATGCCGAAAAGAACTCATAGTATTTCCGAACCTACCACATATGTTAATTTCGAAATAGGTCCAGGTCTTATTAATCATATTTTATATTTATTAAACGGGAAACAAATTTCACCATGTGATTCTACATTTCATTCTAGTCAATTTACATATATGGATAATCTAAAATGGAGTTACAGTCTAAAAGATGTGACCAACACACGATAATATGTCATGAATGCAAAATATATGTGAATGGCAACCACAACCATTCCAAATCATGGATACAACAAGATATTATGAACTACATGAGATTCTAGGCAATTTTCATATATGGCATGTCCAAAACGGAGCAACGGTTCAACAAATACAACCAATACAAGTTGTAGTGATAATCTCCCCAAAACAGCAATTGAATAGACATGAGGCTACAAGAATTTAAAATGCAAGTTATAGTGATATATGGCATTTTTCACACACCAAAACAGTAGGCTACAAGAATGTAAAATGCTCAAACAAGAAATGAGGCAGTTGTTGACATGATGCACAACAATTCAACTCATAACAACAATTGAATAGAAGTATGGCTCACTGGGAAATGAGCTGACAAGATGGCTACTTGAACACAGTTTCAGTCATAGAGAAAAGTACCAGTTTTTAAAATACCAGTTTTTAAAACAACAATTTTTATTATGATGGCATATTGACAGCAACAAAAACACATGCTAAAGGTCATAATATGGCATCAAAATTTACCGCATAGTACTAGGCATAATGCACTTCATTTCATTCCATACTAGCATGTTCTAATTATGCACACAATCATAGCTAGCATCAACACAACATGGCATCCTGAAATAATCAGATTTTCAGACTTAGAATTATTTTGACCCTACAAACAACAACACTTTTATGGCATTTTGGTAGCAAGAAAATAACATATAAACATGCTTTTCCATGGATAACAAAAATACCAGGGGCTAGTACGCATCATAAAAGGCATATCTCATGTTGAACAAATCCATATGATGCATGGACTAAACCACCCAAAAATAACAAAAGGGCATCACAACAAAAATTGCAAGTACACATACTTGCTCGAATGAAAAAACTAATTGCACATATCGATTCTAAGGATTTTTCTACCCCAAAATCATATATAACATGTGGGCATTTACATTGAAAAAAATGACACAACAATTATGCAAGATTATGTCATTTACACAAATTACAAGAAAATAACAAGTTAAACATATTTATCATGCATGAAATTGTAAATTATTAATCTACACAAAATTCTGAAAAATGTACATATATAATACATTTTCATCCGATGCACGATTATTTAATTATTAGCATTTTAAAACATGACTTCTTTGTGTAATTATACAAATAGTGGATAATTGGTAAATTTAGAGAGATAAACAAAACGTCCGTGGGCCAAAATTGGTGGGCGCGACTTGGCAATACTATGCACACGACATCACATAGGGGCTGGGAAGTGGGATCACCATGGGCTATGGCCCGGTCGATGGCGAGACAGGCCGGGGTGGTGAGGCCCATGCAGAGGCAACGCGGTAGCATGGCTGTTGGTGGGCTATGACCTTGGGAGGCCGACGCGGCTGGGCATTAGAGCAGCTGCGAATAGAGAGGCCCGTGCGGGTTTGGTGGATGCGGCAAACGACTGGAGATCGGCCACACACTCGTTTGTCTCAACTGCGGGTGCTGTGAGGAGAGGACGAACGACGAGGTTATGGATCGACCTCCGGCGAGCAGCGGTGTAGGCGACGTCCTGTGGAGGAGGTCGATGCGGGAGTCCTTTGATCCGTCGACTCCTAGCCCGATCCAGCCGGTTCCCGCCAGCGGTTGAGCACGAGCTTGACGGGGCGGCTCCCACGTCGAGCTGCAACACGCGTCCATGGAGGTTAGGTAAGGAGAAGAGAAGAACGGAGGAAGAAGAGAGGTCGGGGGGAAAGGCGGCAACCAAGGGCGATGTTGGCCATCCTCTAGATGACGGTGAAGCATGGCGTCGGCAGAGGTGTCGGGGTCGGGTATGGGGCATCCATGGGAGGCGTAGCGAGGACATCAGACTCCTCCCAATCTGGATGTTCATGGCGGCGGTGACCGCTGGATCAGGCCCGAACGGTATCGGACGAGATCGGCAGGCCCTACGTGGCTGATGGGAGAAGAGGCTATTGGTGGCGGCTAGAGATTGGGCACACACAAAATTCGAGGTGAGGCTAGGGTTAGTCCAAAACACGCAGGGATAGCTTCCATTATATAGCCAAGGTAACTAGGTTTAGGGGGTTGCACCGTTTCGAGCCGTTCCATCGCAATCGGACGACTCCGATCAAGGGAATAGGGTAGGTTGGGTTAGGTGGTCTGGTTAGAGGAGCTAGGTTGAGAGAAGAGAGAGATTTGTGGCCTGACAGCAATTGCAAAGACCGAAAACAAGTGACGTTTATCCGATTATAGTTCCGCTATAGGTTTAATGGTTCGGGTATCAAACGGCTTTCAAACACGACGAAATTTGGCACGTGGTCTAGCTACACTATATTTAGACCACGCGCCAACTTTCGACCCATTCCGAGACTATTTTATACACACTTTAAAAAAATTAACAAAGTTGCGTGTTTGTGTGTGTGTGTGTGGTTGTTATCGAAATGATCACTCATGATAACAGAGAGAACCGACAACTAATAATGGATGTAAGTTTTGAAAAAAATAACAACAACGGAGTGCCGATGCAATGTGGACGATGCACATGATGCAATGATGAATGCGACAACCAAATAAATCACACGACGACAATGGAATAAAAAGGGAATCTTTTGGAGCATTGGCATCGGATTGTTACAATTCTCCTCCATTAACAACAGATCTCGACCCAAGATCTTAGATTGAGAATAGAAAGAGAAAGAGGAAAGGAAGAGGTAAACTTAGTTGCTTCTTTGACAAACGAGTGAAACCGACGAACTTTGAAGGTTGCAAAGAGATGAAGAGTGGTACAAAGAACAAGAACGAATTTGAAACCTCTCCGGTCAAAAAGAGATTGAGAAGAAATGAGCAACAACAAATTTGGGCAACATTCTATTAGAAAAGAGAGTCAAAACTTGATAAGATGGAAATAACTTAAAAGAGGACATAACACTCTGGTTAAATGGATAAGCAATGACAGAACATGACTTGACTAAATGTGATGATGAGTTGAAGGGAGCAACATCACAATGCCTCTGGAACAAAATAATAGAAGCTAGCTCGTTGGAAAGAACATAACAGACAAGAAATGACAACTTCTTACAAGGAAGGATTGAATGGAGTAGTTGGAAAATCAATAACGAAAAGGATAACTTGTTGTGGGCTTACGGAAAGAATCTCAAAAGTACGAGGTGACAACCAACCACTAACTGAAACAAAGAATGCTTGGGAGCAACAATATATGCAAAACTTCTTTCACCAAGAGGATAGGTAGAGAACTTGGATCATCGATAGTCACTGTAATAGCAGGAAACTTTAGTAAGAGCTTGAGGTGAAATCTAAACCCAAGTTAACTCAAACAAAGAAAATGATGGGTTGAAAAGATCTCATGATTCAAGAAATTAATGGGTTTAAATTACTCATTCTTGCCAAATTCTCTTCGAGACTCCTCATGAATCAAGAATGATATAACACCATGTCAAAAGATAATGTGGAATGGGCTGCACTTTGAAATCCAAGATAAAGAATATATGAGCTCCTCCAAAGGAATATTAAAGAAAACTTCGAGAATGAATAATTTCCTTGAAGAACCACCATGAAGAACCTCCGTAAACAAAAGCATGATAAAAAAGAAATGAAGGTTGAAAATAATAAGATTATGACCTTGCAAGATTTAGATGGAACTTCGCAAAGAGATACTTGAGAAAACATGGAACTCCGGAAAAAAGATGAAGCACTAAGAATTTGATATCATGAGAAAACTCCAAAATAAGGAATATAAATTACCTTGACAAACAAGAATAACAATTATATTGTGCTTATCGTTCAACAAGTTAAATTGATGACAAGCAACGGATTTGGCATACTACATATTCTTCTTGAGAGGATTGGAGAGAAAGATAGGGAGCAAACTTGAAGAAGTCTTCAACGAAATACCGGTAAGAATTTGGCATGAATGAGGATATTTGGATGAATGAAGATACAAGGGAACGAAGAGATCATCATCCGTTTAGCAGGGAGCTTGAATGAGGCACAAGAATTATTGAGATATGAATGAAGAGACACAACTAAGAAGAATTTGGAACAAAAGCTGGAAGCTAAGAACGAGAAATCTTCTCAAATGATGGCGTGCGGAGGATCGGGAAATGAAAACAACTCTGAAATGATCCAGATAGATATGGAAAGAATTCCTTGGATAAAGAAAAAATTGAGAGGATAACACGAAGCTGACATGGGAATGTTCAAAAGAATGAACAAAGATTCAAGAGAAACTCTCCTTCGGTCTTCAACAGAAAGAATGATGCCAAGAAGCACCATCAAGAATTACTAAGACACTCTATAATAATGAATAGGGAAAGGTTGAGCCAATGATTAAATATTTAATACCGGTCTTGGAAAAGGAATATGACTAATGGAATCCATACTTATGTCACACTGAAAGAATTAGGGATATCCGAAAAATATTAGAAGAGCCAAGTAGGATCCTCGGAAAACCCACAGGTTATGGGCCCACTCAAAATAAAACATCGTTGAATTTGATTGCTTACAAGAGAGATTGGACCGATACAAATTAAACTTGATGAGGTGAGACCCTAAAAATAATTGAAAGGATTTGAATGAAAACACGACTCTACTCATATTTTTCAGCCTCCGGAAGGAAAAGAGAGGGAATAAACAAGAGAGGCTTGAATAAGAGAAGCATATAAAGGATGAAAAGGATATGATGAACACCTCTCATAGACCTAGTTTAATTATGATTGCTAATGCATTCATGCGTGCATTTTTAATTTCTGTTGAAAATGAATTGAGGAAGTTATCAAGCCTGAGAAGGAAATTTTGGAAATAAGTAATATAAAAATTGCTTCAAATAGATCCAAGAAAATGTCCCTCGTGTTCTAAAAAAATATTGTCATGACTTAAAAAAGCCAACCATTATTTTTTTATCCATAGAAATATTTTATTTTGGGATTTTGGTTAATCCAACAATTATTTTCATTGGATATATATTTACTATATGCTAAACCTATGTCCACTAAGAATTATTGTGTGGCTTTGGACAAGTCCATGTGCCCACATATATTTTTCTTAGGAGTTTTATGAAATGGTTTTATATTTTTCTAAACCAATACAAATTGCAGAAAAATAAAAAAACTTGAAATAAAATCGAAAGGCACAAACTAACCTGCACTTACTTGGCGGCACAACCCATACCATCACGCGCCTTCTCCTATCATCTTCCACTAGGATCACCTGCGTGCTCGCACGCGCGCGCCCAAGGTGGACAACTCCTCCTTGTCTGCTTCCTCTCCTCCCCGTGCCTATCCTCCTCGCCCATGGGATGGGGATGACCCCTGGAACCTTTCCCTTCTCTCAACGCTCCCTCTTCTTCCCCCGAGCATCTCTCTCACCCGCCGTGACAGCTGTCATCGCTATCGCCCGCAGCCCCGCGGCCACTCACCACCCCTCTCCTACCGAATATATCTATCGAGTCCACCGCATCGTCTTTCTCCTCCAAGATGAAGGAGTCGTGCATGGGAGCTTCTCATCGCCGTCACCATTATCATCTTTGACCTCAGATATCGCCGGTCGTCATCGTCGATTCGCCGCCGCAGGAGCATCCCCAAGCTAGTCGAGCCTACCTTTGACCTCCCTGTGAGCTTCGCAACCTTTCCCCTCTTCCCAGTGCTTGGGTTTGTCTGTTAGCCCCATCCCCATTGTGGCCGAAGCTACCGTTGTTCGAGATCATCTCCGGTAGCCTTGTGGTGACCATTTGGTCATCCTGATATGTCCAATGGCTTCTCGAGGTCCCAAAGATGCTGCCTAGATGCTCGTATCGCTCCCCTTTGTGCTCGAAAGCCTCCGCCGCGTCCACCTGAACTCTGTCTGCTGCTAGAGCTTGCTGCCTTCGTCGCTGCAAGTCGTACGAGGTAGCCCCGAGACCACTAGATGAAGTGTTGCAGCCCCGCGAACCAATTCTGCCCGTCCATGCATCGAATGGACACCAGAGTTGTGATTCTGGCGTGCCTCCGATGCTGTGTTGATCGCCAGCGTTTGCGTGTCGGTGACGATGATATGGCATCATCATTAGCGTTAATTATGTGGCTAAATAACCCCCCTATGCCATTGACACTGGACCCCACGGGCTAATAATCCACTAGGTTAAAGATTAAGCCTCTTAACTAAAGATATAGTCACTGACATGTGGGACCCAACATCAGGTTTGACCTGTATTGATAGGTGACAGAGTGCTAATGTCGTGATGACGTCACAAAGCTTTTAGCTAGACTTATTATTTAGATATAAATCTAGAAATTCCAGAAATTGTTTCAAACTTCAAAAATTCATAGAAATTCAACCATAGCTCAGACTGAAACACTTTATATATGAAAAATTATCAGAACAAATTCAAGGAATCGGATGGTACCATTTTCAAGCATGTTTGAAAAACCAAAGGTTTCTGGTTAGTAAAATTCAATTAATGGCATTTAAATGATTTACATGTGGAGTTTGAATTTGATCTATATTGATCAAATGAACTTCATTTAATTGTGGATGGTGGTATCATTTCAATCCAGCAACATGTTAACATGTCATTACCATGCATCATTGTGAAGCATTTTCCGTTCTTAATTTGTTCCTTGTTTGTCCTGGCCGATAGACTTGCGAGACGTAGTTATCGATGACATCGAAGAACAATTGTGTTCGTGTGATCAACATGCAAGCAACCCCCCTTGAACATTCTGATACAATCTCACTCTCTCGCTCTTGCTCTCATTTCAAATGCATTAGGACAAGATGATTCAACTGTTACTTGTGTTACGGTAGATGAACACATTCCTTTGCATGACCTGTCATTCTCACAATAAATACCTAAACCAAGCAACCTAGCATACCTGGTAGATGCTTGAGCCATGTTGTGCCATTACCATGTTATGCTTGCTATGCATAGAGTTGAGTTGGTATGAACATCTGTGTGATGAGTTGGAATGAACGTGTTCTACTGATGAGAGTTAAGCATGTGAACCTGTTTTGGTAAAGGTAGTGATGAGAGACCATGTAGGAGCACATGGTGGGTTGTCTCATTGATGCTGCACTTAGGATGTGAGATCTTGTGTTGGTGTTCTAAGACTAGCTACTATCGCACATTGGGTTCCGGTAACTCAACCCCTCTCGACCTATTAGCCTATCATGTTCTCCGCCCAGGAGTCACAGTAGTTTGAAACGTTCATAGGATGTGGCCGGGCCTGCGAAGTGGATGAACGGCCCAACCGAGACCGGCTTGGGGTTCTGTATACAAATTATGAGTACGAATCGTGAAACATGGTCGGATTCTTGATTGTGATAGCCAACTCAGATAGGCGACTGCCTTGGGCTAGAGTCGATATAGGTTAACATGTGTGGCCGACTCCCTCGCTGGGCTTCTGCTTGAAGGTTGCCGAGGTGCATGATGTGCACATGGCGATAAGTGGCAGAAGCTTGTGTGAAGAAGTACACCTCTGCCGGGTAACTATCTATTTGAGTAGCCGTGTCCTTGGATATGGACTACTTGAAGACTTGCATAGTTCATAGACCACTTTAACGGATAATGTAAAATGGTCCAGATAAGTGTGAGTGATATGGATGGCCTTCTCGTAGGAAGACGGGAGAGGATCCATGGTGGTGTATTAATGTGGTGTATACGTGGACTCGTGTGTGTTCTCTCGTAGAGAGACGAGAGAGGAATGATACATTGTCGTAGTCTAGGTTAGCCAAAGGGCAAAGGTGGCATTTCTGCAGTAAACCCCACAATCCCATTAATTCATACATGATACATAAGTAGTTGGTTTTTATGTTAGTCCTACCGAGTAATTTCTTACTCACTTTTGCTTATTTACATTTTTGCAGACATAGATGTCGATGTTCTGGGAATGGGGGTACCCAGACCTGCCAGCCTGCGGCCCAGGGTTGTCCCACTCAAGGCAAGGCCCTCGCGAGGGACCAAGCCTCGCAAGGAGGAACATAATCAAGACCCGCAGGGAGCCTCGTCAGGACCCCTCCGGAGCGGCGGATATTTTGAGGCAAGACCCAGCCTCAGGAGAAGGGTGACGTGGGGGGAAGGACAGGCGAGCAGCGGATAGCAGGACGGCGCAGTTTCCCCTTTAGTGAAAAGGGGACAAGGACGCACGAATGTATCCAAGGCATCTCCCAAAGATTTCCATTCTGGTGCAACAAGGCTGCCTCTGCCCGCCGGCAGGATGGACGTCACCCCTGGACCAGCCCCTGCTGCGCCGGCAACCACCTTGCAGGCGAAGACTACTTTTTGATAGGGCGGCATGTTCCCCTGTCCCCCTTTGTAATTGGCCGTTCTGGGATCCCTTCCCACCAAAACGATAAGGGAAGAGGACCGGGGCCGCTTCTATATATAGAGAATAGGTTACATCGTAGAAGGGGATTAGAACCGATTCATTTGTTCACCCACTAGCACCACGCAAAGCCACCCAGCCTCTGGAGGCTCCTAAGGAGTGTACTAGTTCATCCACCCACCTCCAAGAGAGGCAATCCACCAAAGCAGGAGTAGGGTATTATGCTTCTCAGGGGCCCAAACCTGGGTAAACTGCCGTGTTCTGTGTCTTCCTCACCATCGAGTGGGTTCTTTGCCTTGTCCATCTAGTAGCGAGCTATGTGAGGTGACCCCGAGAGAGATCTTCGCACACGCCCCTGGTTTCGAATCTTTAGGGTTTTGCGGAGCCCGAAATCAGACTATAGACGTTACTCTCTTTCTGTTATCATTTTCATGTTGACATTGATGGATTAGATTGGGAACTCACATAGTGGTCTGGCTCCTTTTGTAGGGTCGTTGTAGCTTTTGAGGCTCTTCCAGTCGGTTTTAGTAGATGTTTATACCCAGACATATAACTTCTGCTTGTTTTTTGTATGCTCTGAAAGTTGGGTCATGTGACCCTTGTTTGTAAAATTATACTATGTTGGCTCCTTGGAGCCTACTAAATAAATGATGTGTTGTAGAGTTATGTTGTGATGCCATGTTGTATCTACACATATCGTGCATATTGTGTGTATATTAGAAATGCATTGGTATGTGTGGGATTCGACACCTAGTTGTGTACCTATGGTAGCCTGCTGTACAGGAAAATACCTCTTTGTGTTTCCACTGAGCCCTAGTAGCTTGCTACTCCTCCGGACACATTGATTGACCAACATGTATCCTTCTTGCTGTTGTGTCTGTCCCTATGTGGAAATGTCACACGGTGTATTGGAGTCTATGTAGCTTGCTACGACTCATGAACACATGCTGATGACCGACACAAGCATTGCTGGGTTATGTGTAAATGTTCCTGTATAGTTGTGCCACTTGGGTTTATAACTAGTCATGTCGAACCGGATTCTCTGACATTTGATTACCAGCGACATAATCAAATACATGAGACAAAAGGAGTAAATGATCTCGACCAAGGTAAGGTGGTAGCCATGAGGATTCTGGTGTGTGTGGCTGCAAAGTGATATGATGTGTGACATGCTAGTTTCGTATGGCTTATGATCGGGGTCCTGACAGTGTTGGTATCAAAGCTTGATTGTCTCTAGGATTACCAAGCCAAACTAGTCGACGTTGAGTCTAGTAATGCTTTAGTTATATAAGGGAACTAATTATGGAAGGGAAAGTAGATCTTTTTACTACTTTCGTTGAGTCACTCTATTCCAAGTCGCCCTCTTCTCTTTCACGGGAAGGAAGGACTAGGCTTCTTACCTATCTGCTAGGATCACGAGTTTTGGATCAGTAGGCTTATATGATGGCTCTTGTGTGTCAAATCATGTTCCTAGCAAAGTCGTGAGAAGTGATGCCTATGTTCCCGCTATACCTTGAACCCATAATGTTGAGTAATGCTGATACAACCGTTATGCTATCCGAGTTATCCTAGGTTTTGATAAGTTTCAGTGTTCTTCATTTTTTTTGAACCCTGGTTCTTTCCTTCTGGATGTCGCCAGTAACCCAGACTTCTGCTAGTTGTGGTCATAACCATGGTTATGGTAGGGATGAAGATGATTCTCCCAACATGCCTTTTGTTGGTGGAGGTTATGCTAGAAATTTAGAGGAATAAACATGCCACCAATCGTCTATTGGTGCCCATCGAGCTGAATATAGCCCATCAGCTCAATGAGCTAGTATCCATTAGAGACTTCATCAAGTTGAATCCGCCCACTTTCCACCACTCCATTGAGCCACTAGATGTATATGATTTGCTTCAAAGTATCAACAACAAGCTGCGTTATGCGAACGTGGCTAAAGGAGACAAGGTTACCTATGCGACATATCACCTTGAAGGTTCTGCTAGCCTATGGTGGGAGAACTTCAAGGCCATGCGTCCAGCAGGCCAAATTACATCATGGGAAGAATTCTGTGAGCCTTTTTGTGAGCTTCATATTCCGCAGGCCCTGATAGATTGTAATCAAGAGGAGTTTTTCATTCTGACTCAAGGCAAGATGGATGTGGATGCTTACAATCATGAATTTGGACGCCTTCCACCTTATGCACCCGAAGAAGTATCCACTCATGCCAAGAAGAAAGCAAGGTTCAGGAAAGGTCTCAACACATAGCTACATCGTGACCTCAACTTGCATGAGTTTGCTACCATCCATGTTCTTGTGAACAAAGCCATCAAAGCAGAAACAGGAAGGATGACCTATGAGGAATCCTGCAAGCGCAATTGTGATTTTGGGTCATCTTTAGTCTCTATATCTCAGAAGCATAGGATATGGATTTCGAACACCGCTCTTACTCGGGGATATGCACCGAGGCCATCCAATGTGGCACCTCGTCTGCGGATGACAAGTGTTCCCATAAGAACCTCATCAACCAAGCGTTCACCCCAGATCCACATCTCGACATCTTTCAGTTTATGCAATCTAGGCCAACAGATACACAGTTTAATTACTAAGTAAATCACTCAATTCCTAGCAATAATACAACCCGTTCAATGTATCATATCCGTCAACACATAACCAGAGATTTCAGAAACTCATCTACCTCACACCCTCGTATTCACAACAATATCAATTATGGCAGTGCATCTGGATGCTCTACCTAGTACTCGGTGACGCCAAACTCCTCTCACCACAAAGAGTATTCAAGCCATTTTGAACATCCTCAGTCCTAAGATACTAAGAAAACTGAATGATAATGATGTGTCAAGAATCCCCTCGAGCTCTATTCCTCTAGAACAGGATGCACCAAGTACAGAACTCCGCGACATCGACATCATAGAGTTTCCAAAATACCCGCGTGATCCAAATTTTTTTGAGTGAGAAGAGGGGTAGAATTAAAATTCTTATGTTAGGATTCCTCACTAGATCATAGAAGAGGAGTAAACGAATCCTACTCTCCGATATACAACTAGACTCAAAGTACATTTTTACTGGAGTTGACTCCGCCAAGTTCAATCAATTAATGGGTCTCCTAGGTCGGTACTGCTCTGATAGCAACTTGTAACGCCCAATGTGTGACCCTATACTTATTTTGGCATGAGGGCCTCGATACGGTTAGAAGTGCATCTCGTTGTTTCACAAGAATGGATATCATTACGAGTACATGTAAACAAGAGATGAGTATATGTAATTGGCTTACACTCGCCACAAGCTAATCACGATCATGTGAATAAACGCATATATTCATTCATAAGTCAGAAGACCAGGGTCCAACTACGGATGAAATCAAACGATAAAAATGACATACATTCTTGCTATCCCAAGTAGTCGACATGGAACTCATCCTATGATCAAACAACGAGAAGAAGAAACTCCAAATAGAACATTCATCGCCCTCACATCGAAGTATCATTTTATCTATACCTGCAACTATTCTTGTAGTAATCTGTGAGACACAGGAACTCAGCTATCACATTTCCAAAGGTATCAAGACTAGCAAAGCTTAATAGGTGCGGTATGGTTAAGTGGTGAGGCTGAAGCAAGCACTAAGCATTTATTTGAGTGGCTAGCTTACGCGTATAAGAATAAGAGGGGGGTGATATACGCATAAACGGACGTGAACTAATAATGATCAAGAAGTGATCCTGAAGAACTACTTACGAGTGATACATAACCCCACCGTGTCCTCTCTTGGATTCTAAACTCACGAGTAGATACAATCATGGTTAAGCACACAATTGGCATATTTTATTTGAGTTTACTTCAAGTTTTCTATGACCAGGTGTTAAACAAAGTTTCGAACTTACCATATAACCGCGGGCATGGCTCCCAGAATAATTTAACGCTTCAGGAGTGCTCCAACTCATCCATCACAAACTAGTCACATGTTGCGTGGAAAACCTCAACCACAGAAAAACCCGTAGTGTCCTCGAAATCCCGGTGGAAAACCTCAACCTCGAGATAGCCCAAAGTATCCTCGGAATACCGGTTCACAAGATATTTTGTAAAAGGTAAAATAAATACAGCAAGGCCGCCCAATGTGTCAACGAACCTGATAGGAGATGTGTATCTCGTTTTCAGGACACGACGAGATAAGCTAGTGTACATGGCCTGATAGAAATCACACGAGCTGCCCCGGGGTAGCCCCGCACAACACTCATGAAGAGCACTGGCCCGGGTTGTTGATTAATTATCCATGGTTTAATTACTCCCTATCTAGTTTTATAAGTTATTTGGAAAATATATTACCAACTTGAGCCGTGCCAGAAGAATTTTAATATAAAAAGAATTATCAAGGGGGTCCCCATAACAACCCCGATCATGTTAGGAGCGCTCAATATGGAACATAACACCGTTACACAAGTAACTACAGCGGCAAAGATGGAACAAAACACCAAGCTAAAAGGTCGAGCCTTCCACCTTTTACCAAGTATATATGTGTATTAAATTAAATAACGACAATATTGTGATATCTCGAAAAAATCCATGTTTCACACGGAAGTAAGTTGCTCCCGTACCTAGCAAAGCTATAAGGAGGGCTGAGCAAGCAGTAACATAGCTAAACAAAGGTTGGCTCGGATGTGGAGGGGCTTCGAGGCTTTTCATGGCAATGTTGGGAGGCTTGACATACAAGTGGTAGGGAGCATGATATAATTATAGAAGAGACTCAACTAGCATAGCAATGATAATAGTGTTATCCAGGGAAATGATCATCCTGCCTAAGACCCCGCTTGGAATAAGCACGAATCTATGAAGTAGACGAACCACGACACGGTTGCCGAACTCTATCAAGAAGAAGCAACCCGGAAACAAACAATAAACACACAATAACACCACAACTTATTCATGATATGATGCACAAACAAATATGATGCATGTCCGGTTTAAATATGCAAGGCATGTAAATCACAACAATCAAATACTACACATATAGTGGAGCTCAATATGTTGCGTATTGACAAAAATCCATATCTGAATTACTTAGTTCACTCCCGTTTATTTACTCAGCAAGTTTAAATGTTGATAAACATGGAAAGAGGTAAAGCATAAATAAACTATATATCTAGGCATGTTAAATGAGGCTGGAAACAACTAATAGTATTTCCGAAGCGACCCCATATGTTAATTTCGAAATTGGTCCTGATCTAGTCTAAGCATATCTTATATTTATTAAACAGTGAAACAAATTGCACCATGTGATTCCACACATCATTCTAGTCGATTTACATATCAGGATCATCTAAAATGGAGTTACATTCTAAAGGATATGACCTACACAAGACAATATGTCATGAATGCAAAATGTATGCAAATGACAACCACAACCATTCCAAATCATGGATACGTCAAGATATTATGAACTACATGAGATTCTGGAATGTTTCATAAATGGCATGTCCGAAATGTAGCAGCGGTTAATAAATACAACCAATACAGGTTATACTGATAATCTGCCCAAAAGAGCAACATGACATTTTTCACACACCAAAACAGCAGGCTACAAGAATGTGAAATGCTCAAACAAGATATGAGGCAGTAGTTGGCATGATGCATAAGAATTCAACTCATAACAACAATTGAATAGAAGTATAGATCACTAGCAAATGAGCTCACAAGATGGCTACTTGAACAGAGTTTCAGACTTGGAGAAAATACCAGTTTTTAACATAGCAGTTTTTGTTATGATGGCATATTGACAGCAAGAAAAACACACGCTACAAATCATATAATGGCAAGAAAATTTACCGCATGGTACTAGGCATAATGCTCTTCATTGTATTCCATACTAGCAGTGTCCAATTATGCATGTAATCATAGCTAGGATCAACAGAACGTCACATTCTAAAATAATCATATTTCGAGACTTATAATTATTTTGACCCTACAAACAACAACATTTTTATGGCATGTTGGCATAAATAAAATAACATTAATACATGCTTTTCCATGGCAAACAAAAATACAAGGGACTAGTACACACATCACAAAGGCCAAATCTCATGTTCAAGAAAAATTAATATGATGCATGGATTAAATCACACAAAAATAACAAGAGGGCATCACGACAAAAATAACATGGACACAAACTTTCTCAAATGACAAATCTAATTTCACAGATGGATTCTATGAAATATTGTACCCCAAAATCATAAATAACATGAGGGCGTTTACTTTGAAAAAAACGACACAACAATTATGCAAGATTATGGAATTTATGCAAATTACGTGAAAATAGCAAGTTAAACATTTTTATCATGCATGAAAGGCATAAATTATTAAGCTACACATAATTCTGAACATTTTACATATAAAAAACATTTTCATCCGATGCTCGGTTATTAATTATTACCATTTTAAAACATGACATTTTTCGGTAATTGTACAAAAAAGTGGATAATTGGTAAATTCATAAAGATAAACAAAACATCCATGGGCTAAAACTGGTGGGTGCAACATGACAATACTACACAAAGGTCATCACATAGGGGCTGGTCATAGGGCTCACCATGGGCTATGGCCTGATTGGTGGCGAGACATGTCGGGGAGGCGAGGCCCATGCGAAGGCAACGCGGTTGCATGGGTACTGCTGGGTTGCCGCCTTGGGAGGCAGACTTGGCTTGGCCTTGGAGCGGCTGCAACCAGAGAGGCCCATGCGGGCGTGGCTGATGCGGTCGGCGACTAGAGACCAAGCAGGCACTCATTCATCTCAATTGCGAGCTTTGGGAGGAGAGGATGAAGGGCGAGGTTGTGGCTCGACCTCCGACAAGCAACGGTGCACGCGAGGTTCGATGGAGGAGATTGACACATGAGTCCTTGGATCAGTACGCTCCTCGCCGGATCTGACTGGTTCCCGCCAGTGGTGGAGCACGAAATTGACTGGGTGGCTTCCATGGCAAGCTACAACACGAGGCCATGGAGGTTAGGGAAGGAGAAGAGAAGAATGGAGTAGGAAGAGAGGTCGGCCGGTGAGGTAGCGACATCGGCGGGGCTGACAATGCTGTAGGGTTTAGGGTTTTTAGGGTTTAGGGTTTAGGATTGGCATGGGCAGATGCAGTGGGGTCAGGCACGTGGCAGCGATGGGAGGTGCGGCGAGGAGATCGGGATCCTCCTGATTTGGATGCTCAAGGCAGCGGCAGCCGATGGTATGTGCCCGGATGGCCTGAGATGGGCTCGACGGGCCCTACGTGGCTGGAGGAGAGAGGAGGTTGTGGGTTGGCGGCTGGAGGTTGGGCACACACAAAATTCGAAGCGAGGCTAGGGTTTTTCCAAATCAGATAGGGATAACTTCCCTTATATAGCTAGGGAAACAAGGTTTAGGGGGTTGCACCGGTTTGAGCCGTTTGATCGCAATCAGACGGCTCTGGTGATAGGAATAAGGTAGGTTGGGTTAGGTGGGCTGTGTAGAGGGTCTAGATTGAGAGAAGAGAGAGAGAGATGTGTGGCCCGACACCAATTGCATAGCCTGAAAATGTTTGAAATTTATTAGACTATAGTGCCGCTATAGGTTTAATGGTTCGGGTATCAAACGACCTCCGAATGCGACTAAATTTAGCAAGCGGTCCACATACACTATATTAAGACCACATGCCAACTTTATACCCATTCCAAGACTATTTTATACACACATTGAAAAACAATATTTTAACAATGTCGTGGGTGCGTGAGTGTGTGGTTGGTCTCGAAGCGCTCACTGACGAGAACGAAGAGAACCGACAACTAATAACAGATGCAAGTTTTGATTAAAAAAATGACGACAACGGAGTACCGATGCAATGCTGATGATGCGATGATGAATGCGACAACCAAATAAACCACACGACGACAATGGAATAAAAAGGGAATCTTCTCGAGCATCGGTATCAAGCTATTATAATAATGGCACGAAGGTATTTTGAGGTTTTGTATTTATAATTGTGAATAGACCCGGGTGGCCTATTTCTTGCAAGAGGTTTCTCTCTCATAGAAAGCATAAGGTGGGTAAACAAATTAATGTTGGGCAATTAATAGAAACTTGAATAGTTATGCAATATTTATTCATGGAAATAATCATTACATATAGGCATCACGTACACAAGCAAGTAGACCGACTCCTGTCTGCACCTACTACTATTACGCCACCCATCGACCTTTATCCATCATGCATCTAGAGTACCAAGTGAAAACAGAGTAATGCTTGCAGAACAATGACATGATGTAGACAAAGTAAATCCAATAATATGAATCAACCCCATCATACTAACCATAGTGGTGGTAATAAAATACTTGTCATGCCCCTTTATGTTAGTTGGATTGAGCACTCCAAGAGTGAACCCACTACAACACACCTCTCCCAATGAAGATAAATCAATCTAGTTGGCCAAGCCAAATCAATAAATCAGAGAGAAGTACAGAACTATCATAATTATGCATCTATGTGAAAAGTCCAACAAGGAACTAAATATAATCTCATGAATAATCTGAACATAAACCCGCAATTCAGCGGATCCCAAAGAACACACCGCACAAGAGTGATTAGATAAGATAGTTCACCGTGGGAATCACGGTGATCATGGATATCAAGAACATAGAGAGAGATAACCATCTAGGTACTAACTATGAACCATAGGCCCACCATGATCGATCCCCCTCCAGTAGGGCACCAGAATAGGGCTCCGGATGGGAACATACCAAAACATAGACTTGTAGCAGCGGAAAAAGTTTTTTGGGAGGCTCATTGGGGTTTTGGGCGAATATGTGAATTTATTGAGTAGATAGGAAGGCCAGAGGTCAAGGGAGGTGGACCTAAGCCATCAGGGCACTGCCATCCCCCTAGGCGCGCCCTGTTGGCCTGGAGCCACCCCGTGGGGCCTCCGGTCTCCTTCGGAAGCTTCCAGGACCTTATTTATCTGGAAAAAATCATCAAACGTTTTGGAGTATTTGGACTTTTTTTGGTACAGTATTCCTAAAATCCCAAATACATGCAGAAAACAATAAGTGGCCCTTGATATTGGTTTAATAGGTTAGTTCTCCAAAATAATATAAATCGGCAAGTAAATGCCTAAAAAGCATCCCACAATCACAATAAAATAGCATGGAAAAATCAAAATTTATAGACACGTTGGAGATATATGAGAAACCACCTTGGGCAATTTATGATATAGAAAACAACAGAAAAAAGATCTGTAAGGACTGAAAAAGGTCTATTTTATTATTCATAGGGCTGAGCTGAAAATAGATACAAAGAGGCTGTTAAAAAAAGAATATATAGGACATATAGGGAGGGTAATACATGCTTTTAGATTATCGGGCCTTGGGACCCGTTGCTTGCCACCGCACGTCTGCGCCTCCGAGCTTTTGACCAACCAGGTCTTGTCCATTCCAAGGCTGATGTATATGGTCGTCCCCCATGATGTTGAAGGCATTTGAAAGTCAGGCCCTCTAAGGAGTGTGGAGCCGTGGTTTGGCATTTTGATGCTATGAAGATGGTTTTCTGGTGGGCCTTTATGTGCCAAATAGATCATCATGGCTAGATGTGTTTGGATCATATGAGATGACTCTGGGTATGATAACTTTCTGCTCCCTGATGCCCCAAGGAATATTTAGTACGAAGTTGTGTACATAGTATGCTACTAGGTAGTAGGCAGTGGAGCGTGTACCCCTATTTAGGAGGGCCGAAAGTTCGACCCGCGGCCGTGTGGACGCATTTGGATGACCCTCGGAAGTTTTGTTGAACTTCCTTTCGTACCGCCTCTTCGGCTTTCTCGGTATCGTTTGCATAGGATGTGATACGTCTCCAATGTACTTTTAATTTTTTATTATTCCATGCTAATGTATTATCATTCTAGGATACTTTATATGCATTTATATGTTGTTTTATATCATTTTTGGGAACTGACCTATTAACTCGGTGCCTAGTGCGAGTTGTTGTTTTCTGCGTGTTTTTGGTTTTCTAGGAAACGAGTATGAAACATGGTCCAAACACTATGAAACTTTTTGACAATTTTTTCTGGACAAATATAATACCTGGATACTTTGGAGGGAGCCCAGACTGCACACGAGACAGCGCCAAGGCAATAGGGCACAACCAGTGTGTAGGGCACGCTCTGTTACCTTGGGAGCACCTCGTGGCTCTGATTGACCTAACCCCGCCTCTATAAATTCTCTAACATCGGGAAAAACTATAGAGCCACTCGGAACACGTTTTCCGCCATTGCAAGTCTCTGTTCCTCCATGATCCCCTATGGACTCCTATTCTGTTGCCGTGTCAAAGGGGGGTCAATCACGGAGGGCCTCTACATAAACCTTCATTCTACCACGATATTGTGTTAGTAGTCTACCACCTACCTACGTTTCCATAGCAACTACCTACATTGCTCTCTCTCTGATCTTAAATACAAAGTTCACCACGATTCCCGCGGTGATCTACTTGATGTAACCTTTGTTGAGGTGTGTTTGTTCGGATCCGATGAATTGTGAGTTATGATCAAATTTTTATGATTATTAATTTAATTTTCTTTGAATTCTTTCAAATATGATTACTATAGCTTCGTACTTCTCCCTGATCAGTCGATTTGGTTTGACAAACTAGATTTGATTATCTTAAGTGGGAGTGTTACGTTGTGATGAGTTCAACCTTGCGATGCTCAATCCCAGTGACATAAAGGGACATGAAACGTATTTGTATTACTCCCATTAAGGATAAAACTATGTGGTTTATTCATATTGCTTGAGTTTGCTTTATCTACATCATGCCATGTTGCTCTCAGAATTACTCTGTTTCACACTTAATACTCTAGTTACATGTAGGATAGCGGTCGATGAGTCGAGTAATAGTAGTAAATGCACGGAGGACTCGGTCTACATGCTTATGGATGTTATGCCTATATACATGATCACTGTCCTGAATAAAAAATTCATAACTATGCACTATTCTATCAATTGCCCAATAGTAATTTGTGTACCCACTGTATGCTACCTTCGAGACAGAAGCCTCTAGCAAAAACTATGGCCCTTGGGTATACAAAAAATATATTACCAAAACCCTAAAAACATGGAAGCCATTTATCTTATGTTATTTTATTATATGTGTATATTATATATCTATTAGTATTTCATCCTTGCAAGTATCTAGTTCAAGGGGCTTGATAACCCTCTTGCCTTCGTGGGTGCAAGTGTTTGGGTATTTGTGTGTAGGTGTGATAACCCAGAACTATAGGGGATTGTGACAGTCTTCACGGCTAGTATTTCACCCCAATTTATTTATTTGACACAAGGGGAGACAAAGAATATTTATTGGCTATAAAAGTTGAGTTGTCAATTCAATCGCACGTGAGATATCTGTTTGTAGCAAGGATTTTGTAGCACACCAAATGATAGTAGTAACTGTAATCTCTACTATTAAAGGGGGATCTGCCATTGTGATGGTTCAACCTGCAGCGACCCCCCTCCTAATGCTAGCTATCCTCCCACCACGTCCTCCCACCGATTTATTTCAACCCTCCAAAAACCAATTAATTCAATAAAAAAACAACCGGTTCAATAAAAATCCCCTCTACTATGGTGGTCGTCATCGTGGTTCAACCCACCATAATCGGATTAGCAGGATCAGCCCAAGATTCCCTCGCAGCCTTCTTTTCCTGATTAAAGGAAAAAAGAAAAACAACCCCAGAAAGAAAAAAGATTAAAGGAAAAAACCACGACCCACTCCCACCCACGTGGCCACGTCCCCTCTCCCAGTCTCCCCCACCTCTCGCTCCCGATCCATCCTCTATCTCGATTTCGTGAGAAAAATCGCCGCCACATCCCCCACACTTGGAGCGTCGGCTTATCCATTCCTGTCTTCCACCGACAGTCAAGCGGCACCACGCTGACAGGGGCTTGTCGCCGGGGAGGCGAGGCTGAGGCTTCAGTTATATGTGCGCAAAGAGGCGGGGTCGATGAGGAGAGGAGGACGCCGGACGGTGGTGCTCTGGCGAGGGCTTGGCTAGGGCAGCGACCGGCGTGCTTTCTTGGGAGTATGGAGGCGGCCTCCCTGGGGGCTTGGGCATGGCAGCACGGCGTCGAGTCGTTGCGGGTGGCGTCGAGCTGAGGCAGTGGTCTGACGGGCAACGTGCAGAAGGTGGGCAACATGCAGGAGGTGTAGGCGATGCGGGCTGTCTACATGTTGCTTCAGGGCTGCAAGCCTTGGGCGGCGCCGTGCTCGCGTGAGATACCCGTGTGTGATTTTGATCTAATTGCAGCGCTCTCCTCCTTGTCCACTTCTTCTTTCTGGTTAGGGATGAGGGCCTCCTCTCCGTACCCATCCTTCCCCAGCGCTAGTGGCCATGCTTGAGCGCGGGTGGAGAGTCTAGTTGTGTGCGATGTTGATGCTTGATGCAGCGGAGGCTCACAGATTCACAGATGCATGTCGCAGCACTATGAGGTCCTTGTGGTGATCGTGGTTACTATTTATTTGAGGTGCAGAGGAATCGGTACTACAACATAACTTGAAGCTGACGAGGATGGATGAGATTTAGTTTTGGTGGAGAGATCGGGTGCATATAATCAACCTATTATCTTCCCTTATTGTTTTCCATCATTCAACGGAGCAATTTGCTAATTTTTTTGGGTAATACCCGGAAAGGTTATTAGTATGGATATATGTTTGTCAACATTAATCAACACATATGAGCTTCTTCGCTTGGACCTCCTTTCGCTCTACATAATTCTTTGGAGCGGGATTCTAGATAGATGATTTTATATGGACGTCATAAAAAAGTAGTATACCTTTTATCCTAACTAGCTTTTTGTATGTCGGCTGATTTCAACTTGCTATGTCACAACATACTATTTTTTAACAAAAAATGTATGAGAAGTCCTAATAGTCTACGCTTCTGCATTATATCTTGAAATGTAAATCACTTCTCGAGCACTCGGACAAACCGTAGTTTGCAGATTGATGAGTTGTTTCTAGTTCCTTGGTAGGTACATCACATGTCAATGATAATTCTGCCCCAAAACCAAACAAAAAAAATATGACGATGATTCTCATTGGTGCTAGACCTCCAGAAGTGGGTTTAATTTTTTTGGCAGCATGGATCTCCTTAGTTCAGTTGTTCTTGGTCTACTGCCAGTTAGTTCCTTCTTATGTTCTGGTGTTGCGGAACATACTTATCAGTGACTCTTGGAGCCTGTGGATTTTGAGGAGATGTACTTTAGGTTCATTTTGTTTTCTCCTAATCAAACTTGGGCTGCTCGATGCAGAACGACGGATTGGCTGGATCAGGAGGGGCGGCTGGAGCTTGCAGAACGGCAGAGGCGGAGGCTGTAGCTTCTAGACCGGCAGCCCAACCTGAGCAACAACTCAAAGGAGGACGCCACGAGGTACTTTGTCTCGCTGGGGTACCTCATCGATGCCGAGAAGTTGGGAGGCATTGCTGCTGGCAGCGACACGCTGCACCTCCATGTCACCGGCATGGCTACTGCAGGTAATATCACAAACATTGTCTGATAGCATCAATATGAATCTCTCAAGGCAGGAAGAAAGAGAGAAACATAATGAAAATTGTATTGCCGAGTTTTAGCACGCGTGCTGGTGCTCACATGCTTATCCATTGTTGGATATTGCTTGAATAAAAAACAATCAATGTAACCTGGGCGTGTACTAATGTTTCATCAACTCTTTTCTCTTTAATATGAGCATCCAATCTCCGTAAGCCTGGTGTTGCTTGTACATTATATTACTCCATTGTTTGTCAGTCCCTATTTGATTTCCTTGTTTTCTCTCTGTTTGATTCACATCCTTGACCAAATAAGTTCATGAGCAAATTTTTGCTTGCTCCCTGTTTGACTCAAGTCTTAAAGATTCATATTTAGTTAGATAGGCTCAGTGATTCAAACTAATATTTGAGAAGCTTCTTTGTTGGCTGGCATCCGTGATGGTAGTTGTAGAAATGTAGCTAAGGAAAGAGTGCCTCATAATTTGTCGTATGTATACGAATAGGGTGTAAAAGACTTTAAGTTTCTAGCTTTCATAAAATTTACGCATGTACTCCCTCCATCCCGTAATGCAAGACCACCTTGCGAGCTTAACTGTATGATGTGGTTGGTCCTTAAACTTGAACAATAAGTGTGTCAATTGAGGTTCAGGCCATATTAATTAGCAACTAATTATCTTGTGGCGCTTTCACCCTAATGTATCCACAGTCTGACCAAGGGATTGAATATACATCAGAAGATTGTAGCCTTTTCCTAACTCCATGCCCTTTTCAAGTGGAGTTGCAGAAATGCAGAGTATGAATAGGGAAACTATCATAGATGTCAACACCTATAGGTAGGATTTATCTTGATGGAGATGCACTCAATTCTCAAGTAGTTTTATTGTTTTTCTATATAGATCAAGTAATTAAGCTTCTACAATTCATGAAAAACAAAAAGAAGGTGTCATGTCAGCTGCTCAAGCTAATCAAGTAACAAAAATAAATATTCCTTGTAAATGACATGTGTGTGCATATCAGCTTTATTTGTATTATAAGCTTTGTGTCTAAGCAAACATTGCTGAGAAATCTTCTGCATGATTCTCAATGTCTACATGCATGTACATGTGTTCAAGTGTTTTCCTACCTTTTTTAGTTCTTGGAAATTGATAAATCTCATGCACTAACTAGCGTGCAATACCAACTCCACTGGGCCATCCCAGTTATGCTTAGTTTGGCCTCATTTCTTCATAATTGCACCATTAAGATTGTACTTGTGTTTCTAGATCATGATTTTTTAGGTTCTAGGCATCTTATTAAGCTGTTGGTTTTTTCTGAGAAAATAGATTTGGAGAGATCCATGTTTCTCTCACGTGTCTAACGCTAGACCTCACGGACAGAGTGATCACATAACGAGTCAGAAAAGGTAGATTCCGTCTCATATCCTTGTGGTTGAGATAAGTCTATAGCAATCCAAATTTCATATTTTTCAATTACCATAATTGCTCAGTTATCTTTGTTTCTCCGAGCAGAGAAACTTCCCGCAGATGACAAAAGATATTGATCCACAAAATATTCTAAATTCGTCATCCATCTTTGGTGCTACCTTGAGAAGTCCAATTAAGGTAGACCAGATTTTAAAATCAAATATTTTATTCTATTATGTGAAGATGGATTAGTGCATAGGTTTCATGATGAGCGATCACTTAAGAGGAAAATTGATAGAATAGTATACAATGGAAAATGTTGCCACAAAGTAAACAAACATATGTTTTGGAAGCTAATATTTCCTACTATGTTGTTGTTTGTGTTTTCTGGCATCTACCTTGAAAAAATGCTATTGATACTTCTTTCGCTGTTGAGTCGACTTCAGTTTCAGTATCTACTCACCGGAAAATTGCTATCAATGTTTTACAAAGAAATAATGATATCAGTAGGAGTACAGGGTTAGCGACAAAGACAAAGATAGACCTTCTTAAGAACATGTATTGTATGCTAGGAAGAAAACATGTTTGCAAACATTGGGTAAAAAAATTAGAAAGACATCTCGATATATACTTCCTCTGTCCCAAAATAAGTGTCTCAAGCTTAGTATAACTTTGTACTAAATCTAGTACAAAATTAAGACACTTATTTTGGGAAGCAGGGAGTATTTTTTACTCCGTGGCAATGCACGGGTGTTTAGCTAGTAGTGATAGTAGCAATTTTGTAACAGTAGCAATGGAGTAGCGGGTGTGACAGTAGCAGCAACATTAGTAACTTAGCAAGATTTAGTATATGTAAATCATAAACATGTGGATCAGTGATGGCTAAATATTTGGATGGCATTGATCATATAATATGTACACACTAGGGGGACACAGAATTAGCTCCAATTCATTAGCATAATGTAGGCATGTATTCGGTGTATAGTCATACATGCTTGCGATAAGAACTTGCATGACATCTTTTGTCCTACCCTCCCACGTCAGCGTGGTCCTATTGCAAACTAAGAGATATTAAGGCCTCCTTTTAAGAGAGAACCAGAACAAAGCATCAACACATGGTTCATACATGAACTCCTCAAACTACGACAATCACCAGAATGAATCCCAATTATTGTCACCTTCAGGTACGCAGATCAAGACATGTAATAAGTAACTACAACTTGCAAGATAGGATCCAACTAACTCTCATATTCCTGAAAACATAATAGGTCCATATTAGAAATCATGGCACTCAGGCCCTAATGACAAGCAATAAGCATAGCAAAGTCATTGTAACAGAATTCTCAGAAATAGTGGATACTATGGCTCAAGCCCTATCACACTTCACTCGATTACATGATCAATCTCATCCAATAACACCACCACCATCTAGTAAGCCCACAAAGGAATTACTCACTCCTTGTGGTGAGCATCATGGCGGTGTTCATGAAGAAGGGTTGGTGATGACAACAATGACCAATCCCCCTCTCGGGAGCCCCAAATGGACTGCAGATCAGCCCACGGGAGGAAGAATAGGAGGTGGCGGTGGCTCCGTCTCCTGAAATACGATGAAAAATTATATTTGATTTTTGCTCTCAAGATGTGATTTTGTAATACTGGAATTTTGGTCGGACGAGCCATGCGGGTCCCAAAAGCCATGAGGACGCGACTTGGGGGGGGGGGGGCGCCATGTTGGCTTGTGCCCCGCTAGCAGCGTTGCTCCGACATGTCTTTTCTTCATAATTCCTTATAAATGCCAGAAATAATTCACACAAAGTTTCATCCAATTCTGAGAACTTATATTTCTGCGTAAAAATAACAGCAAGGTAGTTCTGCAAAAAACAACGTTAGTCCGGGTTAGTTTCGTTCAAATCATGGAAATTAGAGGTTAAAACAAGAGCAAAAGTGTTTGGAAAAGTAGATACATTGGAGACGTATAAACTCCCCCAAACTTAACTCATTGCTTGTCCTCAAACAATTCAGTTGATAAACTAAAAGTGATAAATAAAACTTTTATAAACTCTTTTGTTCTCGCCATTATACATATGCTTAGCTAGTGTTCAAGTTTTCAGCATAAATAATAAATAAACACATCCATGATAATAATTTAAGCATAATACCAATCATGTCAATACAACCAACTAGCAGGAAATAATAAGATACCTCACATGCCAATAATTTGTCAAAACAATTACGATATAATATAGTGACATGGTCTCTCTAGCCGTTTCTAAGACTAGAAAACATAAATGGAGCGCACCTTCGAGATTCAAGTAGTGATTAAATATTATAATTCAAAATGGAAATATCCTAATCATACTCATATCCAACATTGGCTAGACTCTATGCATAAAAATGACAATAGTGCTTTCCAGTCTGATGTTGTAAGTAAGAGGGTGATAATTGAACATAAAAGTAAATAGATATGCCCTTCGTAGAGGGAAGCATTGATTCATAGAGGTGCGAGGGCTCAAGTTTTTAAACAAGATTGAATATATATTTTGAGGGGTTGTCGGTGAATACTCACAACATATGCCATAGGTAGGCTAAAGTCGGTGAGAACCGAAGGGACAACGGAGGGCGCTGGGAACGAGGTTGGTACAAGCATGGAACGCACGATGTACCCAGGTTCAGGGCTCTCCGTAGAGATAAGACCCGTAGTCCTGCCGGAGTGTATGATGTATATGGATGGATTACAAGGTTGCTCCTGGAGCTGTGTTGAGGAGGAGGAAGAGGGGAGCCGCCGGCTCGTCTCTGCCTCTCTCTATGTGGTTGGTGGGTGTGAAGTATTGTTCGACCAACCCTCTACATGGAGGGTGACCGGGGGGGTTTTATAGACGAACCCACCGGCCTACAATATGGATAAAGGGTACAAGAGTGGGACCCAGCTAGCAGCCTCGCCGACTGACCAGGGGGCCTATGAGGGTCATATCTTGTCGCTTGAGGGGCACGCCGGCTGCATGGTCTCGTCTTTCGGTGGGACCCGCCGGCTGGCCAAAGAAGCTCTCGCGTAAGGTTGACGCCGAGCACGCGCTGTACGTCAAGTGTCGTCTAGCGAGATTCTTCATGGGCAGATAGTACGACCGCCTCCACTGTTCCCCACGCCGAGTGCAGTAATGGAGTGGGAGTTTGACGGTCCGACACTATGCTAGGTGATGGATCAGAGCCGGGGTAGGTCAGCGGCGTGGCCACCGACATTCGTACCTGCCGGGCACACCGATCCTGTACCTTTGCTGATGCGTAGCCACCTTTAATCGTAAGGTCTCGTCATGACCTACGATCTGATGTGACTTGAGATCCCCGGCCGGCTAGCCTGCTTGGCTAGCCGGCTTGGGCACGACCGCCTCGTTCCTAGCTGGATGGCTTGGCCAAGACGGTCAGGAAGAGGTAGGCGTCTTGCCACTAGCCGGTAGGGGTTGCCTGGCCGGCCAGAGAGTTGGCCGCCTCGTCCTCCAGCCGGCAGGCGCAGCCTAGCCAGCCAGAAGACTTGGGCCTTGGGAAACTGTACTTGGTCATACCCTTTGGGCAGGAAATGAAGGAGCAGGCTTGATGAGCCTACCTCGGGGTTATCCCCCTGACAGTAGTCCCCGAAGCTAGAGAGGCCCGCCGTCTGCGGATGGGCGGACTCGTTGGCTTGATATTTTGTCGTGGTATTTCTGCCGCCATCCACGGCAGGAGACGCCGGCTCCGAAGCCGGTTGGCTTCGAAGCGACGCCTTGGCTTCATCGTAGGTCGCTTAGAACGCGCCACGTGCCAGGCCCCGCCTGAAGTAATGATGGTGATTACTGGTGACGGGACCGGACCTGGGCCCTGGGTCCCGCCACGACGCCCCCTCGGCCTCCGCGCGAGAGATCCGCTGCAGATTTACTCCACGACGGTTGGGCTTAAGGAAGCGCTACCGTCCATAATACACGGGGTTAGTGGGGTTCCGCACGCACCGGATCCCCTCCCCACGATGCTTCGTGGGGGTTTAAATAGGATGCGGGGGTTCCGAGGAGGCCATTCTCCCCCCTTCTCGTCCCGCATCGACGCCCTCTTCCTCCCTGAGGGAAGAGAAAAAGAGCCTGTCCTCTTCGTCTTCGTCGCCTTCATCACCGTCGAGCCACCTGCCCTTTCGAGCTCCATCCGCCCACAGCCATGGCCAGCGGCTCCTCCTCGAACAAGTCCTCGTCGCATGGAGCTTGGCTGGGCAGCGAGATCTGTGAAGGCCATATCGAGACACTCCACCATCACTGGCTATTGCCCCCGGCCTCCCATGTGCTGGTGCGAATCCCTGGCGCCGAGAATGCCCCAACACCTATCGTGGAAGAGGTTATTGTTTTCAACGAGCATTTCTACACGGGCTTCGGGCTCCCGGCGAGCTCCTTCTTCTCCGACTGGCTCCACTTCTTCGGCCTGCAGCCCCATCATCTGGTGCTGAACGCCATATTGCAGCTGTCGGCCTTTGTGGTCTTGTGTGAGGGCTTCCTGGAGATCGAGCCCCGCCTCGATCTCTCACGAAGCTTGTTCTTCTTCAAGCAACATTCCATTGCAATGGAGAAGGCCGAGCTGGAGAAGCTCGCCGGACCGCGCCCGATGACGCCGTGCGGAGCCGCACTGGTGCATCATCATTCGAAGTCCGGCTTCCCCCAGCTGTCGCTGCAAGAGTCCATCAAGCAGTGGCAGAAGGGCTTCTTTTACGTGAAGAACGCCGACCCTGCCCGAGACGCCCTCAACATGCCCCTATTCAACATCAATCCTCCGAAGAAATTGAACTGGGCGACGAAGTCCCCCAAGCCGATTCCCGAGGTGGCGCAGATCGGCGCGCACCTCTAGATTTTGGAGAAAGGTGGCCTTCTTGGCCGCGACCTGCTCACCGCCATGGTGACTCGCAGGATCTTGCCGCTGTAGAGGCGGCCACATCTGGTCTGCTAGATGAGCGGCCGACATGACCCCTGCAGGACATCCACCAAGAGATTCACCCCCAGCGCGGTGGCACGAGGGGTGAACCTGATTTCCACCGCCCGCATGGACGACAACGGGAACTGGTCATGGCGGATGACCCCCTACAACAGGTCCCGTCCGCCTTAGGTGGTAGGTGTCCTTTTTGTTCTTTGATGTTTATCTCGCGACTGGCCGTCTCGCTGAGCCGGCTATCGAATCCTTTTGCGTAGATGTTCGAGAAACTGTAGGCAGCCCTCCGCCCACCTGCTCCCGACGTGGCGGCGTCCGACACCTCGGAGATCGAGGACGAGGGCGTGATTGAGTCCTGCTCGGACTCCTCCGCAGGCTCGGAGAACGTGCTGGAGTCGGAAGGGACGGAGCCATCGGGTGAGTATCCGCGTCCCTCCGTCGCAGACTGGACGGATGACGACGAGATTTCCTCATTCCTACCTGACCCAGCCTTCGAGGAAGACTCCGACGGAGTGGAGGAGGTCACCAGCCCGCAGCTGACGCGCGGTCGGCGTCAAAGGGCCGAGGCGGCCGGTAAGAAGGGAAAGGGTGCCACAGCTTCCAGGCCGGCTCCTAAGCGCTCGGCGCTGGGTCCTCCAGCCGGAGCACGAGCAGGCGGTGCCAAGATGATGGGGAACGTTGCATGGGAAACAAAAATTTTCCTACGCGCACGAAGACCTATCATGGTGATGTCCATCTACGAGAGGGGATGAGTGATCTACGTACCCTTGTAGATTGTACAGCAGAAGCGTTAGAGAACGCGGTTGATGTAGTGGAACGTCCTCACGTCCCTCGATCTGCCCCGCGAACAATCCCGCGATCAGTCCCACGATCTAGTACCGAACGGACGACACCTCCGCGTTCAGCACACGTACAGCTCGACGATGATCTCGGCCTTCTTGATCCAGCAAGAGAGACGGAGAGGTAGAAGAGTTCTCCGGCAGCGTGACGGCGCTCCGGAGGTTGGTGATGATCTTGTCTCAGCAGGGCTCCGCCCGAGCTCCGCAGAAACACGATCTAGAGGAAAAACTATGGAGGTATGTGGTCGGGCAGCCGTGAGAAAGTCGTCTCAAATCTGCCCTAAAAGCCCCATATATATAGGAGGAGGGAGGGAGTGACAAATCCCAGTCTTGATCCATACTAACTCAACTAACACCTTCGGAGATACCTGTAGAGCATCTTTATAGTCACCCAGTTACGTTGCGACATTTGATACACACAAAGCATTCCTCCGGTGTCAGTGAGTTATATGATCTCATGGTCATAGGAATAAATACTTGACACGCAGAAAACAGTAGCAACAAAATGACACGATCAACATGCTACGTCTATTAGTTTGGGTCTAGTCCATCACGTGATTCTCCCAATGATGTGATCCAGTTATCAAGCAACAACACCTTGTTCATGATCAGAAGACACTGACTATCATCGATCAACTGGCTAGCCAACTAGAGACATGCTAGGGACAGTGTTTTGTCTATGTATCCACACATGTAAATGAGTCTTCATTCAATACAATTATAGCATGGATAATAAACTATCATCTTGATACAGGAATTATAATAATAACTATACATTTATTATTGCCTCTAGGGCATAATTCCAACAGTCTCCCACTTGCACTAGAGTCAATAATCTAGCCCTCACATCACCATGTGAATTACATTGTAATAAATCTAACACCCATACAGTTCTGGTGTCGATCATGTTTTGGCCGTGGAAGAGGCTTAGTCAGCGGGTCTGCTACATTCAGATCCGTGTGCACTTTGCATATATTTACGTCCTCCTCCTCGACGTAGTCGCGGATGAGGTTGAAGCGTCGTTTGATGTGTCTGGTCTTCTTGTGAAACCTTGGTTCCTTTGCTAAGGCAATGGCACCAGTGTTGTCACAGAACAAGGTTATTGGATCCAGTGCACTTGGCACCACTCCAAGATCCGTCATGAACTGCTTCATCCAGACACCCTCCTTAGCCGCCTCCGAGGCAGCCATGTACTCCGCTTCACATGTAGAATCTGCTACGACGCTTTGCTTGGAACTGTACCAGCTTAGTGCACCCCCATTAAGAATAAATACGTATCCGGTTTGCGACTTAGAGTCGTCCGGATCTGTGTCAAAGCTTGCATCGACGTAACCTTTTACGGCGAGCTCTTCGTCACCTCCATACACGAGAAACATCTCCTTAGTCCTTTTCAGGTACTTCAGGATATTCTTGACCGCCGTCCAGTGATCCACTCCTGGATTACTCTGGAACCTACCTGCCATACTTATGGCCAGGCTAACATCCGGTCTAGTGCACAGCATTGCATACATGATAGAGCCTATGGCTGAAGCATAGGGGACGGAGCGCATATGCTCTCTATCTTCATCAGTTGCTGGGCACTGAGTCTTACTCAATCTCGTACCTTGTAACACTGGCAAGAACCCTTTCTTGGACTGTTCCATTTTGAACCTCTTCAAAACTTTATCAAGGTATGTGCTTTGTGAAAGTCCTATCAGGCGTTTTGATCTATCCCTGTAGATCTTAATGCCTAGAATGTAAGCAGCTTCTCCTAGGTCCTTCATAGAGAAACTTTTATTCAAGTAACCTTTTATGCTCTCCAAAAGCTCTACGTTGTTTCCAATCAGTAATATGTCATCCACATATAATATTAGAAACGCCACAGAGCTCCCACTCACTTTCTTGTAAATACAAGATTCTCCAACCACTTGTATAAACCCAAATGCTTTGATCACCTCATCAAAGCGTTTGTTCCAACTCCGAGATGCTTGCACCAGTCCATAAATGGATCGCTGGAGCTTGCACACCTTGTCAGCATTTTTAGGATCGACAAAACCTTCGGGTTGCATCATATACAACTCTTCCTTAAGGAAACCGTTAAGGAACGCCGTTTTGACATCCATCTGCCAAATTTCATAATCGAAAAATGCAGCTATTGCTAACATGATTCTGACGGACTTAAGCATTGCTACGGGAGAGAAAGTCTCATCGTAGTCAATTCCTGGAACTTGTGAAAAACCCTTTGCCACAAGTCGAGCTTTATAAACGGTCACATTACCGTCAGCGTCCGTCTTCTTCTTAAAGATCCATTTGTTCTGAATAGCCTTGCGGCCCTCAGGCAGCATCTCCAAAGTCCACACATTGTTCTCATACATGGATCCTATCTCGGATTTCATGGCTTCTAGCCATTTGTTGGAATCTGGGCCCACCATTGCTTCTTCATAATTTGCAGGTTCATTGTTGTCTAACAACATGATTGATAAGACGGGATTACCGTACCACTCTGGAGCAGCGCGTGATCTCGTCGACCTGCGTGGTTCAACATAAACTTGAACTGGAGTTTCATGATCATCATCATTAACTTCCTCCTCAACCGGCGTCGCAATCACAGAGGTTTCCCCTTGCCCTGCGCCACCATCCAGAGGGATGAGAGGTTCGACAACCTCGTCAAGTTCTATCTTCCTCCCACTCAATTCTCTCGAGAGAAACTCCTTCTCGAGAAAAGTTCCTTTCTTAGCAACAAATACTTTGCCCTCGGATTTGAGATAGAAGGTGTACCCAACTGTCTCTTTTGGGTAACCTATGAAGACGCACTTTTCCGCTTTGGGTTCCAGCTTTTCAGGCTGAAGCTTTTTGACATAAGCATCACATCCCCAAACTTTAAGAAACGACAACTTTGGCCTTTTGCCATACCACAGTTCGTATGGTGTCGTCTCAACGGATTTCGATGGTGCCCTATTTAAAGTGAATGCAGCTGTTTCTAATGCATAACCCCAAAACGATAACGGCAAATCAGTAAGAGACATCATAGATCGCACCATTTCTAATAAAGTACGATTACGACGTTCGGACACACCATTACGCTGTGGTGTTCCAGGCGGTGTTAACTGCGAAACAATTCCACATTGTCTTAAGTGAGTACCAAACTCGAAACTCAGATATTCACCCCCACGATCAGACCGTAGGAACTTGATCTTCTTGTTAGGATGATTTTCCACTTCACTCTGAAATTGCTTGAACTTTTCAAATGTTTCAGACTTGTGCTTCATCAAGTAGACATAACCATATCTACTTAGATCGTCAGTGAAGGTGAGAAAATAACGATATCCGCCGCGTGCCTCCACGCTCATTGGACCACACACATCGGTATGTATGATTTCCAACAAGTCACTTGCACGCTCCATTGTTCCGGAGAATGGAGTCTTAGTCATCTTGCCCATGAGGCATGGTTCGCACGTGTCAAGTGAATCAAAGTCAAGTGACTCCAAAAGTCCATCAGCATGGAGTTTCTTGATGCGCTTTACACCAATATGACCCAAGCGGCAGTGCCACAAAAATATGGCGCTATCATTGTTTACTCTAACTCTTTTGGTCTCAATGTTATGTATATGCGTATCTCTATCAAGATTCAATATGAACAATCCTCTCACATTCGGTGCATGGCCATAAAAGATGTTACTCATAGAAATAGAACAACCATTATTCTCAGACTTAAAAGAGTAACCGTCTCGCAATAAACAAGATCCAGATATAATGTTCATGCTCAACGCAGGCACTAAATAACAATGATTTAAGTTCATCACTAATCCCGATGGTAGTTGAAGTGACACTGTGCCGACGGCGATTGCATCAACCTTGGAACCGTTTCCTACGCGCATCGTCACTTCGTCTTTCGCCAGCCTTCGTCTATTCCGCAGTTCCTGCCTCTAGTTGCAAATGTGAGCAATAGAACCGGTATCGAATACCCAGGCACTACTACGAGAGCCGGCTAAGTACACATCAATAACATGTATATCAAATATACCTGATTTTTCTTTGCCCGCCTTCTTGTCTGCCAGATACTTGGGGCAATTGCGCTTCCAGTGACCCATACCCTTGCAATAGAAGCACTCTGTTTCAGGCTTAGGTCCAGCCTTGGGTTTCTTCGGCGGATTGGCAACAGGCTTGCCGCTCTTCTTCGAATTGCCCTTCTTGCCTTTGCCGTTTCTCTTGAAACTAGTGGTCTTGCTCACCATCAACACTTGATGCTCTTTACGGAGTTCAGACTCTGCGACTTTCAGCATCGCAAACAACTCGCCGGGAGACTTGTTCATCCCTTGCATGTTGTAGTTCAACACAAAGCCTTTATAGCTTGGCGGCAGTGATTGAAGGATTCTGTCAGTGATAGCTTCTTGCGGGAGTTCAATCCCCAGTTCAGCTAGACGGTTTGAGTACCCAGACATTTTGAGCACATGTTCACTGACAGACGAGTTTTCCTCCATCTTGCAAGCATAGAATTTATCGGAGGTCTCATACCTCTCGATCCGGGCGTTCTTCTGAAAGATAAACTTCAACTCCTGGAACATCTCAAATGCTCCATGACGCTCAAAGCGACGTTGAAGTCCTGGTTCTAAGCCATACAAGACTGCACATTGAACTATTGAGTAGTCCTCCTTACGTGCTAACCAAGCGTTCTTAACATCCTGATCAGCCGTAGCGGGTGGTTCATCTCCTAGCGCAGCATTAAGGACATAATCCTTCTTTCCAGCTTGTAAGATTAGCTTAAGATTAGCTTCCATCATCTTTCAACTTAGCTTTCTCTAGGAACGTATTAAAATTCAGGATGACACTTGCGTGAGCCATGATCTACAACACAAATACGTTCAAAGTGGACTTAGACTATGTTCAAGATAATTAGAGTTCAACTTAATCAAATTCTATGCTAAACTCCCACTCAAAAAGTACATCTCTCTAGTCATTTGAGTGGTTCATGATCCACTTACACTATCCCAAGTCCGATCATCACGTGAGTCGAGAGTAGTTTCAGTGGTAAGCATCCCTATGCTAATCATATCAGCTATATGATTCATGATCGACCTTTTGGTCTCATGTGTTCCGAGGCCATGTCTGCACATGCTAGGCTCGTCAAGCTTAACCCGAGTGTTCCGCGTGCGCAACTGTTTTGCACCCGTTGTATGTGAACGTTGAGTCTATCACACCCAATCATCACGTGGTGTCTCGAAAAGACGAACTGTAGCAACGGTGCACAGTCGGGGAGAACACAATTTCATCTTTAAATTTTAGTGAGAGATCACCTTATAATGCTACCGTCATTCTAAGCAAAGTAAGGTGCATAAAAGGATTAACATCACATGCAATTCATAAGTGACATGATATGGCCATCATCACGTGCTTCTTGATCTCCATCACCAAAGCACCGACACGATCTTCTTGTCACCGGCGCCACACCATGATCATCCATCAACGTGTTGCCATCGGGGTTGTCGTGCTACTTATGCTATTACTACTAAAGCTACATCCTAGCAAAATAGTAAACGCATCTGCAAGCACATATGTTAGTATAAAGACAACCCTATGGCTCCTGCCGGTTGCCGTACCATCGACGTACAAATCGATATTTCTATTACAACATGATCATCTCATACATCCAATATATCACATCACATCATTGGCCATATCACATCACAATCATACCCTGCAAAAACAAGTTAGACGTCCTCTAATTTTGTTGTTGCATGTTTTACGTGGTGACCAAGGGTATCTAGTAGGATTGCATCTTACTTACGCAAACACCACAACAGAGATATATGAGTTGCTATTTAACCTCATCCAAGGACCTCCTCGGTCAAATCCGATTCAACTAAAGTTGGAGAAACCGTCACTTGCCAGTCATCTTTGAGCAAAGGGGGTTACTCGTAACGATGAAACCAGTCTCTCGTAAGCATACGAGTAATGTCGGTCCAAGCCGCTTCAATCCAACAATACCGCGGAATCAAGAAAAGACTAAGGAGGGCAGCAAAACGCACATCACCGCCCACAAAACCTTTTGTGTTCTACTTGAGAAGACATCTACGCATGAACCTAGCTCATGATGCCACTGATGGGGAACGTTGCATGGGAAACAAAAATTTTCCTACGCGCACGAAGACCTATCATAGTGATGTCCATCTACGAGAGGGGATGAGTGATCTACGTACCCTTGTAGATCGTACAGCAGAAGCATTAGAGAACGCGGTTGATGTAGTGGAACGTCCTCACGTCCCTCGATCCGCCCCGCGAACAATCCCGCGATCAGTCCCACGATCTAGTACCGAACGGACGGCACCTCCGCGTTCAGCACACGTACAGCTCGACGATGATCTCGGACTTCTTGATCCAGCAAGAGAGACGGAGAGGCAGAAGAGTTCTCTGGCAGCGTGACGGCGCTCCGGAGGTTGGTGATGATCTTGTCTGAGCAGGGCTCCGCCCGAGCTCCGCAGAAACACGATCTAGAGGAAAAACTATGGAGGTATGTGGTCGGGCAGCCGTGAGAAAGTCATCTCAAATCTGCCCTAAAAGCCCCATATATATAGGAGGAGGGAGGGGGACCTTGCCTTGGGGTCCAAGGGATCCCCAAGGGGTCGGCCGAGCCAGGGGGAGGACTCTCCCCCCCCAAACCGAGTCCTACTTGGTTTGGTGGGAGGGAGTCCTTCCCCCTTCCCACTTCTTCCTTTTTTTTCTTTCCTTTGATTTTTTCTCTCTTGGCGCATAGGGGATTGGTGGGCTGTCCCACCATCCCACTAAGGGCTGGTGTGACCCCCCCAAATGCCTATGGGCTTCCCCGGAGTGGGTTGCCCCCTTCCGGTGAACTCCCGGAACCCATTCGTCATTCCCGGTACATTCCCGGTAACTCCGAAAACCTTCCGGTAATCAAATGAGGTCATCCTATATATCAATCTTCGTTTCCGGACTATTCCGGAAACCCTCGTGACGTCCGTGATCTCATCCGGGACTCCGAACAACATTCGGTAACCAACCATATAATTCAAATACGCATAAAACAACGTCGAACCTTAAGTGTGCAGACCCTGCGGGTTCGAGAACTATGTAGACATGACCCGAGAGACTCCTCGGTCAATATCCAACAGCGGGACCTGGATGCCCATATTGGATCCTACATATTCTACGAAGATCTTATCATTTGAACCTCAGTGCCAAGGATTCGTATAATCCCGTATGTCATTCCCTTTGTCCTTCGGTATGTTACTTGCCCGAGATTCGATCGTCAGTATCCGTATACCTATTTCAACCTCGTTTACCGGCAAGTCTCTTTACTCGTTCCGTAATACAAGATCCCGCAACTTACACTAAGTTACATTGCTTGCAAGGCTTGTGTGTGATGTTGTATTACCGAGTGGGCCCCGAGATACCTCTCCGTCACACGGAGTGACAAATCCCAGTCTTGATCCATACTAACTCAACTAACACCTTCGGAGATACCTGTAGAGCATCTTTATAGTCACCCAGTTACGTTGCGACGTTTGATACACACAAAGCATTCCTCCGGTGTCAGTGAGTTATATGATCTCATGGTCATAGGAATAAATACTTGACACGCAGAAAACAGTAGCAACAAAATGACACGATCAAAATGCTACGTCTATTAGTTTGGGTCTAGTCCATCACGTGATTCTCCCAATGACGTGATCCAGTTATCAAGCAACAACACCTTGTTCATAATCAGAAGACACTGACTATCATCGATCAACTGGCTAGCCAACTAGAGACATGCTAGGGACGGTGTTTTGTCTATGTATCCACACATGTAAATGAGTCTTCATTCAATACAATTATAGCATGGATAATAAACTATCATCTTGATACAGGAATTATAATAATAACTATACATTTATTATTGCCTCTAGGGCATAATTCCAACACAAGAAGCGTCGTAGTGCCGGCAGGAGGCAGGTGCCCATCGTCGCGGGGTAAGGGTTCCCCACCCCCTTTTATTCATTTGTCTTGTGGGAAGCTCTGTTCCTTAAGAATGTCGCTCAGCAGGGAAGTGGAGGACGTGGAGGAAGACACCGCCTCCGTAGCCGAGCGGGCCGGCTGGGCAGCAGCTGATGCTCCCCAGAGGGAGCTTGAGGAGCAGTCCAAGCGCCGGTGGGACGCGGCCGCGGGGAAGACGACCGAGGGCCAGTCTCGCCCCAGCCGGGCCGGGAAGCCGGTGGAGAGGCGTACGAAGGCTAGACATGACCCCTCCGCGCATGCTCGCGTGGAGGAGCCAGCTAGCGAGGCAGCACCGAGGCACGCCCCAAGGGCTGAGGAGGCCCAACCCTCCGAGTCGGACGCCTCTGCACCGGTGGACCTAGAGGTGATCCCTGACTCCCCTAGGGCCGAGGCGGCGCCTGACGCGTAGGAATTGATCCAGGATGGGCCAGACGTGGCCCCAGATGCGCCAGGGGTGACCACGGATGCGTCGGACGCGGCCCATCCTCCTCCCGCTGAGGAGGCAGTGCCGGCCGGGACATCGGCGGAGCCGGCCGCAGCGCCGGCACCTGGAGTCGGCGCCATCGTCGTCCCCCACCACGGTCCAGCTGCACCGGGAGCTGGTGGCTGGGTCGGGAGCCCGCGCCATCGTCGACCCCCACCACGGTCCAGCTGCACCGGGAGCTGGTGGCCGGGTCGGGAGCCGGCCGATTAAGTTGTGGCGGGCGGCCAACCTGGCGCGCGCGCGACTGCGTGCCGGCACCGCGCTCACCGGCGTCCCGGAGCTGGTGTCGATGTTTTCCAGCAGCCGGTCCAAGGTGGACCAGTCGGCCCGCGTTGTGGCTGGTGATTTGGAGCGCGTGGTGGAGCGCACCAGGGTGAGTGCCTTATCTTGATCCTCGATTTTTTTTCCTTTTCTTCTTCTTGCATCAGTGGGGGCGCACCATTGCACCCATTGGGTGTAGCCCCCAAGAATCGGGCCGGCCGAGCATCGGCCGGGCCGAATCTCTTCGAGCTTCTTTTTCCTGCTTTGCTTCTTTAGTGGGTCACACTAGCGCACCCACTGGGTGTAGCCCCCGAGAATTGGGCTGGTTATGACTTAACCAGGCCGAATCCCACTTCTGGTTCTTCTTTGCTTTGTAGGATATTTATCATGCCCAGGTGCAGGCTTGTAACGAGCTGCGGGCTCAGTGCCAGGCGGCCGATGGCCAGGCTGTCGGGCTCCAAGCCCGGCTGGGCGAAGTCGTCGTGGAGCGGGACGCCCTGTGTAATGCAGGCGGCCGGCTCCAGGAGCAACTAGCTCTTCTCCAGACAGAGAATAAAGAGCTCGAGGCGGCCAGCCGGGTCGAGCTGGAGCAGTTGCGTGCCTCGCTGCAGGAGAAGGATGCCTCCCATTCTACCGACGTGGAACGCCTCGCGTCGGCTCATCTCGAGGAGATGAAGCTCAAGGGCGCCCCCTTGAGGGAGAAGGAGGAGGCCCTTGTCTAGAAGTAGACACAGCTGGCCAAGGCCCTGGACTCTACAGCGACCCTCCAGGAGGAAGTTTCCCGCCTTACTCAAGCGAGCAAGGTGCGGGAGCTGGAGGTCCTGGAGAGCGCTCATGAGACCGATGACGCCTTCCATCGTGAGTCTTCTTTTTGTTTTGTCTTGAACTTTCTGTACCGTCTCCTCTTCTTACTCGTTTCTGGACCCCTTTTCCTGTCTCAGGCCTCTTCCCTGAGACACAAGGCGCAGCCGACACGGCCATCGAAGTGAGCCATGAGGAGCGCCGCGCGGCTTTGCAGGAGGTAGATGCTACCTCTGGTTGGAGCGTGGAGGAGATCGGAGTGGGCCTCAGGGCCCGCCTGTGCGCCCTGAGTGAGTCTATGGCTCGGCTCCAGGTCGCAGGCTCATCGATGGTGGCGGCCCTGTGGCCTAATGGTGTGGAGCCGGCGTTGATGAGCCAGCTCGCCCGCTAGGTTGCGGCTGGTGAGGATCTCCTTGACGCCTAGCGCGCTTCTACTGCGCATGTTGGATCCTACAATGCCCTGCGCTTGGCCAAGGCCTGGTATCGAAATCTGGACTTGGGCAAGCTAGTCGCTCAAGGCGACGGCTCGAAGGGTGAGCTGCGGGGTATGGAGGAGGCACTGCTCGTGAGGGCCAGCGACATCGCCACGTACGCCGCTTGGGACGAGCTCAACTTGGAGCGGGGTGAAGGCGGCGATGTGATCCCCGAGGATCTACATGGCCTTCAGCCCTATGAAGCCGATGGGAGCTCCGACGAGACGACCCATGAGGTGGATAATGCTGCCGCATCCAGCGGTGCGGCGTACGCCGACTCCGGTGCGGACGGAGTCGGAGCCCTCGCGGAGCAGACGACGCAACTGCCTCAGGAGCTGCCGGCAATGGTGAAGCCACCACTACAGGAGCAGCAGCCGGGGCGACCGATGAGGCCGCAGCCCGTAGTCGGTGTCCTGTTTTTGTTGTATGAAATTATTTTGTCAGTCCAACAGTTCGACCCACTTGGGGGTGTAATGAACCTCGGCCGTGGGCCAATGCATTTTGAATGTATGTATTCAGCATTATATTCGTATTGCCATGTGTGTTGTTTTATATCTTTGTCTTTTGATTCCTGGTTGACTTCTTTTTCTCCAATCCCTGTATTCCCAAGTTTCCACCCCGCCAGCCCGGCAACCGGGAGCCGGTCTGTGACTGGGTCGAGGTTTCTGGCCTTAGAATACAAGACTTAGATTTTTCGAAGCCATCAATACTTAAAGATTCAGACCTAAACCAGCAGAGGTTGGCTTGAATGAGATCGTAAAATAGATCAAGCCAACCCGAGACGGCAACCTTTTTGCAGTCGAACTTTGCATGCATCCGGCCTTACCTGGCATCGCCTCGCTAGCCGGACGGCTGGGAGCCGGTCTGCAGCTGTTACGAGGTGACCAGGGATCGGTGCAGCATACACTATGTTTTCTTCTACAACGTAAGGAAGGCGTCCGGGCGGCTAGCGAGCCCTCGAGCTTATTAGAGCCAGCAAGGGGCATCGCAGAGTGAGCACTCTAGATATGAATTTTTAAAAAGAAGCATAAGGTATGCTCTTTTCATTGCATTCATTGAGAATCCTTGAAGAGGGAGAAATATACATTTGTGCATGCTCTTTCTGAGTTTGATACTTGCCTTCTAGCAGTAGAACGGGCGAAGCAACGCCGCGTTCCATGGACGTTCCGTCTCCTGGCCGGAGTCGTCCCTCTTGCGCTTCCTTGGCTTTTGGGCATCGATCATGTAGTATGCATTGTTGTGCAATGCCCTACTGATGATGAAGGGTCCCTCCCATGGGGATGAGAGCTTGTGCTAGCCGGCGGTGCGCTCGATTCTTCTGAGTACAAAGTCTCCCTCTCTGAAAGAGAGAGGCTTGATCTTCTTGCTGTGGTAGTATCTCAGCTTCTGTTGATAGATGGCTGTCCGGCTGAAGGCCAAGTCCCTTGCTTCTTCGAGGAGATCCACACCATCTTCTCTTGCCTCCTTCGCCTCCGTTTCCGTGTACAGGGTGACCCGAGGCGAGTCGAACTCGATATCCGTAGGGATGTTGGCCTCGGACCCGTATACAAGGAAGAACGGAGTGAAGCCGGTCGACCGGTTGGGCGTGGTGCGGATGCTCCATAGTACAGCCGGCAATTCTTCGATCCAGCAGCCGACCGACCTAACAAGTGGTGCCTCCAGTCCTGGCTTGATGCCGGTCAGGATCAAGCCGTTGGCCCTCTCCGCTTGGCCATTTGACTGGGGATGTGCCACTGACGCCAAGCCGAGCCGGATGCCTACCTTGGAGCAGTAGAGCGCAAGAGCACCTTTAGCGAAGTTGGTGTCGTTGTCGGTGATGATGTTGTGGGGGACGCCATACCAAACAGAGATGTCCGTGATGAACTTGACAGTCGTGTGGCCATGAAGCTTCTTGATAGGTCTGGCCTCGATCCACTTGGTGAATTTGTCGACGGCTACCAAGAGATGGGTCATGCCACCACGAGCCGTCTTGAAGGGCCCCACCATGTCCAGCCCCCAGACAGCAAACGGCCTTGACAGGGGGATGGTTTTGAGGGTCGAAGGGGACATGTGGCTCTTTGCGCTGAAGAATTGGCAGCCTTCGCATTTGTCAACCAGATCCACGGCCTCTTCGAGGGTCGTGGGCCAGTAGAATCCATGGCGGAACGCCTTTGCCACCAGGGTTCTAGAGGCGGCATGATGCCCGCACTCCCCCTGGTAAATGTCTCTGAGGATCTCCTATCCCTTTTCTCATTTGACGCCGCGCTGGAACACGCCAGTCACACTACGCCGCACCAGCTCGCGATTGATGATGGTGTAGGCTGCAGATCTGCGCTGGATCTGCCTCGCCTCCGCCTCGTCCTGAGGAACCTCGCCGCAAAGGAGGAAGTCTAGGATGGGTTGTGCCCATGACGGAGCCGACACAAGGGCTGGCTCCGCCTCGACCTGACTGTTAGGGGCTTCTGCAGCCCCCGCGCTTGATGAAGCAACAGTCGTGGGCTCGAGACAAGGTGTATCTGGTGCTGTCGTGGTAGCTGGCTCGCCGTCTACATCCATGACGTCCACCCAGTGGGTATCGAGATGACAATATTCGAGGAAGGGCGGAGCCGAAGTTGTTGTTGTAGCCGATGCCGCTATTGGAGTCGGCATGGCCAGCGTAGCCGGCACAGGAGTTGTAGCCGGCGTAGCTGGTGGAGCCGACGACGCTTGCACCGAAGATTCAGCCGGTGCCGCTATTGGAGTCGGCATGGCCAGCGTAGCCGGCACAGGAACTGTAGCAGGCGTAGCTGGTGGAGCCGACGGCGCTTGCACCGAAGATTCAGCCGGTGCCGCTATTGGAGTCGGCATGGCCAGCGTGGCCGGCACAGGAGCTGTGGCGGGCGTAGCTGGTGGAGCCGACGACGCTTGTACCGTAGAATCAGACGGCACGAAGATTGATGCCGACTCTGGAGACGGCCTGATAGACGGCTTGTGGAGCTGCTCAAGGGAGACGCCGGCTGGGATAGCCGGTCTAATGGAGCCAATTTTGGCCAGTGTATCAGCCGCCTCGTTGTCTACTCTAGGAACATGGTGGAACTCGCAGCCCTCGAAGGGGCCGCTGAGCTGCTGGATGAGGAAGCGATAGTTAGCCATGTTAGCGTTCTTGGCTTCCCATTCGCCAGAAAATTGCTACACCACCAAGTCTGAGTCGCCGAAGCATATGAGCCGCCGGAGGCCAATCTCCTTGGCAAGCCGGAGGCCGTGAGCCAGTGCTTCATACTCGGGGACGTTGTTGGAGGCGGCGAAGTGGATCTGGAGAGCATACTTCAGCTGATCTCCTTTTAGAGACGTTAAGACAATGCCGGCTCCCAGAACCGTCCGCATCTTTGAGCCGTCGAAGTGCATCCGCCAATGCGTAGAGCCTGGAGGTCGCGGCTCGTACTGCGTTTTGGCCCAATGGACTAAGAAGTCGGCCAGCACCTGAGATTTGATGGCGGTGCGAGGCTCGTACCGAATATCATGGTCCGCCATGGCGATGGACCACTTGGCAATCCTGCCTGTTGCATCACGGTTGCCCATGATTTCTCAAAGAGGAGAAGTGCTCACCACAGTGATAGCATGCTCTTGGAAGTATTGCTTCAACTTCTTTGTAGCAAGGTAAACAATATAATACATTTTTTGGTAGTGGGGATAGTTCTGCTTGGAGGCGGACAAGACCTCGCTGAGGTAGTAGACAGGGCGCTCTACTAATAGTACCTTGCCCTCCTCCTTGCATTGAACTACCAACACTACACTAACCACACGAGCGGTCGCGGCAATGTATATGAGTATGGTTCCCTTTCAGCCGGCACTGCCAAGATTGGCAGGCTCAAGATGACTCGCTTGAGGTCGCGGAAGGCTTCGTCCGCCTGGTCGTTCCACTCAAATTTCGTCGTCTTCTTCATGAGCTGGTAGAGTGGAAAGGCCTTCTCGCGAAGCCGGCTGATGAACCGGCAAAGGGACGCCAGGCATCCAGCGAACTTCTGGACGTCTAGGATCCGAGCCGGCCGCACCATCCTCTCAATGGTGCCTATCTTCTCAGGGTTCGCCTCGATGCCACGAGCGGACACGAAGAACCCCAAGGGTTTGCCGCCTGGAACCCCAAAGACGCACTTCTCCGGGTTGAGCCGGATCTTGTACTCGCACAGGTTGGCAAACTTCTCCCGCAGGTCGTCGAGGAGTCTGAAGTGTTGCTTCATTTTGACGACGATTTTGTCCACATAGACGTGGATGTTTCTGCCGATCTGTGGTAGTAGGCACTGCTGCATGCAGCGTTGGAACGTTGCACCATCGTTCTTCAGACCAAACGTTATGGTGGTGTAGCAGTAGGCCCCGAAGGGCGTGATGAAGGAGGTCTTCAGGCGATCGGTTGGATCCAGCTTGATTTGATGGTAGCCTGAATAAGCATCCATAAACGTCAGTAGTTCGCAGCCTGCAGTGGAGTCGATCACTTGATCTATCCTAAGAAATGCGAAAGGGTCTTTCGGACAGGCCTTATTCAAGCTAGTGTAGTCGATACACATTCGCCGGGTGTTGTTCTTTTTTAGCACCAGGACTGGATTAGCCAACCAGTCTGGGTGGAAAACCTACATGATGAAGCCGGCTACAAGGAGCCGGGTAATCTCTTCTCCAATTGTGCGCCTCTTCCCCTCGGTGAAGCGGCGGAAAGGTTGTTTTACCGGCTTTGCATCCGGTCGCATGTGAAGTTTGTGCTCGCCGTACTTCCTCAGAACACCCGACATGTCCTTGGGGGACCATGCGAAGATGTCCCGATTCTCACGGAGGAAGTCGACGAGCTCGCCTTCCTATTTGGGGCTGAGACCAGCCCCGATGGTGACGCATTGCTTGGGGTTGGCAGGGTCGAGTGGCACCTGCTTGGTCTCTTTGGCCGGCTTGAAGGAGCCCTCGCCGGCAGACTGGGACGGAGGAGAAGGAATCGCCGGCTGCTCGGTAGCCTGGGCCACGAGCCGTTCGATCAGCCGCTTCTCCTCAGCGATCACTAGGGCATCGGCGAGGCGACTTCTATCTTAGGTGCACTCGAGCGACTTCTTGTAGTCGCCAGCAATGGTGACGATGCCCTTTGGACCCGACATCTCATCTTCAGGCAGGCGTAGTGGTATAGCCATGAACTCCTTCTCCTTCTTCTCCTACTTCTTCCTCCTTCTCCTCCTCCTTCTTCTTCTCTTCTCCTTCTCTTCTTCGTCTTCTTCTTCCTTCTTTTCATTTTCCTCTTTCTTCTCCGCTTGTCCCCTTCTTCGGGCTAAATTAGCTAATTATGCCTTTTTAGAGCTAATTATGTCATTTTGGAGGATAATTATCTAAGTATATGTCATTTTTATTAAATAGACCATTTTGGAGCTAACTAAGCTAATTATGTCATTTCGGATGTAACTTGGGTAAAATATGTCATTCCGGAGCAAACTATGCTTATTAAGCCATTTTGGATCTAGCTAAGCAAATTGCAGGTCATTTAATACCCAAGTTAGGGGGAATAGGTCATCTTGGAGCTAAGTTAGCCTTATTATGTCATTTAGGAGAGAACTTAGCTAAGTATAGGTCATTTTTTATTAAATAGGTAATTTTGGAGCTAACTAAGCTAATTGTGTCATTTAGGTGGAAGCAAAGCTAACTATATGTCATTTTGGAGCTAACTTGGGTTAAATATATCATTTTGGAGCTAACTATGCTTATTAAGCCATATTGGAGCTAAATTGGCTAATTATATCATTTAGGTGGAAGCCAAGCTAAGTATATAATATTCATGAGCTAACCAAAGTTCTTATGCCATTTTGAGCTTATTATTTCATTTTGTAGCTAAATTGGTCATTTTAATGAGCTAACTAAGGTTCTTATGATGTTTTCACCTAACTAAGCTAAATATGTCATTTTGTAGGATAATTAGCCAATTTAGTCTTTGTTGGATGAGTCTAAGCTACGTAGAAGAAGAGAAAGAGAAGATGCAAGAAGAGAAGAAGAAGGAGAAGTAAAAGAAGAAGGAGGAGGAGGAGGAGAAGGATAAGGAAGAGGAGAAGAAGAAGAAAAGAAGAAGGACAAGAAGAAGAAGAAGGAGGAGAAGAAGGAGAAGGAGGAGAAGAAGGAGAAGGAGCTTCTCTCCTCCTTCTCCTTCTTGTCCTTCTTCTTCCTTATTCTCCTTCTCCTTCTTCTTCTCTTCTCCTTCTCTTGTTCTTGTTCTTGTTCTTCTTCCTTCTTTTCGTTTTTCCTCTTTCTTCTCCTCTTGTCCCCTTCTTTGGGCTAAATTAGCTAATTATGCCTTTTTGAGCTAATTATGACATTTTGGAGGATAATTAGCTAAGTATATGTCATTTTTATTAAATAGACCATTTTGGAGCTAACTAAGCTAATTATGTCATTTAGGTGGAAGCCTAGCTAACTTAGGTCATTCCGGAGCTAACTTGGGTAAAATATGTCATTCCGGAGCAAACTATGCTTATTAAGCCATTTTGGATCTAGCTAAGCTAATTATAGGCCATTTAATACCTAAGTTAGGGGGAATAGGTCATCTTGGAGCTACGTAAGCCTTATTATTTCATTTAGGAGAGAACTTAGCTAACTATAGGTCATTTTTAGTAAATAGGTCATTTTGGAGCTAACTAAGCTAATTATGTCATTTAGGTGGAAGCCAAGCTAACTATATGTCGTTTTGGAGCTAACTTGGGTTAAATATGTCATTTTGGAGCTAACTATGCTTATTAAGCCATATTGGACCATTATGCGGTTGTTCAGCAAAACACCAGAAATAACATACCATTATCATCATCATGGCGGTGAAGCACGGTGGCTCTAGCTTGTTTCACCTGGAGAAGGCTACCCTGGAGAAGGCA